>NC_134405.1:222768941-223368941 GCF_038048845.1 Mixophyes fleayi
ATCCGCACTCACTGTGCACAGCAATGCAGGGATATTTGTAGGGTAAAGGGGCAAGTGGCAGTCTAGTGCTTCAGAATCTCAGTGGCTTACTTAATTGATATGTCCATTTGGATCGTGGCAGGAAAGAAGGTTCCAGTTTTATAAATGGGAACAGGACAGATGTTTATATTTTAATTTTGTATCTTGTGTTTGTATTTAATAATATTTAATAATATTTTATATGATAAATGAGACTTTACTGCCAACACCAAAGCCACATCTCTATGGTGCGTTCATGCTATCGCTATGTTATGCTATTTCTACTATGGTGGTTCATAAGTGTACACACTTGTTACTCCCGACCTAGTGCATATCCTACTGGTGTACAACTGGAAGCATTCTGAGATGAGTCTGACTGAACATATGTACATAAATGTACATTTTCCTTCATACGTTTGAGCATAAATGCATTGCTGATTTAGACTGGAACCTTTACTAATGTTAATGATTAAAACATTCTCTGTAAAGTGGTGTGCAATATGTTGGCTCAAAATAAATCCAAGTTAAAAATTATAACACAATAATTTTTGGTCCTGAATAGCTTGTAAGTTTAATATAACTAGAGATGCTCAGGCTTGATTCCCTGAGAACCGAACACACCTGAAATTAATAGATCTGAATACCGAGCTTGGCTCAGTACTTTTGAGCACTTTCGGAATTGAAAACAAGGAAAAATGTCATTGTTATGTTGTCGGATCTCTGGAGTTTTGGATTCTATAAGAACCGCCCTCCACGGTGATCTAGTGTCATTTCACAGAGGGACACAGCAGTAGCACAGTCTCTAGAGCAGTTGGGCAGCATCATAGGTAGAATAGAAAGAGGAGAGGGTAGCAGTGATCTTCAAAGTCTACAGTGACATTCAGGAGAGCTCCATTGCTCCATTGCTAATTGTCATTGCTATAATAGAAATAATAATAGGTCTGGCAGGCTTGGTCTTCTAAATCTGCAGTCCCATAATGTACAGTGTTATATAGGTAAAACACAAAGAGGAGAGCTCCATTGATAATTGTCATTGCTGAAATAGAAATAATAGGGCTGACAGTTTTGGTCTAAATCTGCAGTTACATTTTACTGTACCGTAGCTCACTCATAAACAGGAGAGGTGGCAGGGTTCAGTGCTGAAACAGAAAAATATAATAATAATAATAGGGCGGTCAATGTTCTTAAAAGTCTCCAGTGACATTCTACTGTGCCATAGCTCTTACAGAAACAGGAGGGTTGACGTTGTTGTCACTCTTCAGTCTCACTCATGATGATACTAATCCCTCTACCTCATGTGCTAAAGTCTATGTTCAAGTGTATAGTGGTTTTAAGTCAGGGAAACAAAAATGTACATAAAAAGCTTGTACCTTTGTAAAGAAAAAAACACCTCTCTAATAAAGGTGAAAGTTTACTGTAGAAAACATAAAATTGCCAACATGCCATTCTACCCAAAACATTACCAAGCATACCAGAATCAGCTAGTTCCCTTCTCTCATATAGATCTCAGCATCTGCAATCTACACTGGCATCATATTCACCTTCATCAGTGTGTACATCATCCTCAAAAAATACTAATTCATCCCCGGTGGAATCCACCATCACAGAAGTCTGTTTACTTTGATGTAATTGCCATTAATGGCCTTCCTCATCGAATTTGTTGTTTATTTTACGAAAGAGTTGTCACAATTTTTGGGCAATTCTTTTAGACCAGACCAAATGTTAAAATGTTGTGCAGACTCATCTGCATCACCACTGGGTGTCTTGGGAAAGCTAAGTTTTTTCCTAGTAACAATTTTAAGAGAAACTGAAGGAGGAGACGTCATTGTGTCATGTACCACTTTAGCTTGAGCTTGCTGACCAGGAGCTCATTGCATCTCTTGCGATCTGGGTCAGTTGGAAAGAAAGAAAAGACATAGCTCTTAAACCTAGGATCAAGCACAGTTGCCAAAATGTAATGATGTAGATAACTCTTGGTTCCTGGTGAAGCGAATAAAGTACTTCATCTACAAGTCCAACATAATTAGCGGAATTGCTTTGTTTAATTTCCTCCTTCAATTTCTCTGCTGATTTTCAAAAAGTCTAATTAGGGGAATCAGTTGACTCAAGCTAACAGTGTCTGCACTCTCTTCATAGGTGATTACTTTGAGTGGTCAGCACTTGCACAACACGTAAATAATTCTCCACTGCGCTGGACTAAAGTACATTCCCCCTAAATTCTATTCTTCTTGCAACTGCTGCATTCTCCTACTTTCTGTTGCAGAATCCCGAAAATTACCCTAAATATTTTCGGACACAGACAGCATCGCCTGCATGTCACTGTCATTTTTAAAAAAAGTTCTGTACCACCAAGTTGATTGTTTGAGCAAAACAGGGAATGTGATGGAATTCCCTCCGCTGTAATGCTCTAACAATATTGGTGTTGTTATCTGAAATCACATATCCTTATGAGAGTCCAAGTAAGATAAGCCAAGTTGCATTTACATTCCTTAGTTTTTCAAACAGGTTGCCAGCGGTATTACCTCTGACCTGCGTCTTGTCTCGTCTCTGATAACCACCTCTCACTCTCACCTTCAAGACTTCTCCCGTACTGCTCCCCACTTATGGAATTCCCTACCACGCTCAATCAGACTTTCCCACAGCCTTCAAATCTTTCAATGCTCTTTAAAAAACCATCTCTTTTTTAGAGGTGACCTTATTCTCTATAACACTATTCAAACTAATGCACCCTCAAAACTATCCCAATCTCCACTCTGAGCCACACTCGCTCCTCTTGTTTCAGCTGTGCCTTCTTCCCTTTAGAATGTAAGCTCTCTAATGAGCAGGGTCCTCCATACCCTTTGTTTTCATGTCTCCATTCATTTTGTCTGCCTTGACTGTTCTTGTTTTACATATGTCTTGTTTTATGTATGTCCTTGTCTTCCCTATTGTATGATGCTCTGGAGCACTGTGGTGCCTTACAAATCTACGATAATAATAATAATAATACTAATAATAATAATAATAATAATATGACTCTTATTGATGATGAAATAACAAGGGAATAGTCCACACATGTCCATGAAATAGCTTTTGAGTTGATTGCCCCATTAATTTTGGTCCCTTAAAAAGTGGGAGGCACATATAGAAACCGTACGTGAACCCCCCTTTTTTCACACTTCTACACACACTCAGTCTGCACAGTTCATATCTGTCGCAGGCACATCTTCCCAGACAGAAGCGGCTATGCCATTATCCTAGTCTGACTCTACCTAGACAGATGCACGTTTGCTTACCATCTTACAGGGTTAAGCATATTTTTACAGAAGTTGTTCAGGGTCAGGATCAGGATTGGGATCACTCCACAGCAGAGGATGGCTAGTTGGATTTTGATTTACAGAGGAAGACAACGTTAACTCTGAGGATTCCACAGCCACTCACAGGGTGGATAATCTCATCCTAAGCTTCAGATACACTTTAAGCTTAGCAAAACTTGATCCTGCAGCCCCATCCACACTCGCTCTATTTAGGAGATCCTCTCCTCAAAGGATGGGCATGGTGTCTGACTCTTGGCAGAATCCAAATAAAATTATTATCAGGCATGGCAGATTTAAATCTCTTTTTTTTCTCTCCAGGTAGAGGAGTTAGTTAAATGGGAAGGAACCCCTGGGGTAAACAACCCTGTTGCTCGTCTGTTCATCCCATTAAAGGCTTTCTCTAGGAGACCCTCTGACAAGAAGTGTGACCTGGTCCTCCACTCAATTTAAGTGGCGGCAGGCAGTTTGTCCCAACAGGGTCAGAGCTTGGGTTAATAAAGCCATCCGGCTATGGTTAGAGCAGTTAGCCAGAGGAAGCCAGGAGGACGTTCCAAGAATGGAACTTCTCACTTTACCAGAATACAGAGAGGTATCCAAGGTCCACTGGAGGTTAAGTGTACCTCACTTCCCGTCAAATCCACCAAGTCATGACAAGGATGTTGTCAGTTGTTTCGTTTCTTTTCTGAGGTCGGAGTACCCCATTGCGTGGTCAATCCTTGGCTCCCAGAAGAGCATATAGTACAGGGAGAAGTTCAGTTTAGCGCAGGACCAAGATGCACAGCAGATGCGGTGCAGCCTCTAGTCCTGTTGACATTCCCGGAGGTTGGAGGATTTATTCCAACCTCTACCTGGTCCACAGTCAGACAGGCCCTTCATTCCCATTTTAAATTTGCAGTCCCTGAATAGGCAAGTCAGAATTCTCTGGTTTTGGATGTAGTCTGTGCACACAGTCTTTGCAGGCAGGGAACAAGGAGAGTTCCTGGCCTCCATAGACATCAAGAAGATCTTATTACATGTACCGATCTGGAGGGGACACCAGGGTTTCCTCTGCTTTGCTGTACAGAATTTTCAGTTCCATTTAAGGGCTCTAAACACTGTACCTCGAGTGTTACTGAGATAATAGCAGTCATGGCAGGGCTACTGCACTCCTGGGAAATCACGATAATACCCTATCTGGACGACCTCCGTCTGAAAGATACGTCAGCTTCTCTTATCTCATATCGAGATCTCCGTCCAGTTTCTGGAAGCGCATGGCTGGGCTCTGAACCTACCCAAGTGTCCTCGCTCAATCTGGCACAGCAGATGCGTTTCTTAGGCCTCAACTTCTATACTGTGACCCATAGGATCTTCCTAATGGAGATCAGGGTGCTCTCACTTCAGCGCAAGACCAGGACACTCCTGGAGATGAGGGAAGTTTTCTCTTCTCAGTTGCATAAAGCTTCTGGGAACTATGGGGTCAGTGTTCAAGGCTGTACCATTTGCACTATTACCTCTCCAAAGGGACATTCTACAGAAGTGGTCCAGCTCAAATGTTCATCTAGACAGGCAGATCATCAGTCTGCCCAGACCCACTCGTCTGTCCCTCGCATGGTGGTTAACCAGACACAATCTGGAAACTGGTCAGTCATTTAGTGCCTGGACCCTAGTTACAACACACATAAATCTATTAGGTTGGGGAGGGGTCATAAGATCCTTGAAGTTCCAGGGTCTGTGGTCCCCCCAGGAATCTCTTCTCCCAATAAATGTCCTGGAGCTCAGAGTAGTACTCAGGGTTTTGATTCAGGTCCAGGAATTCCTAACCAGGAAGCCTCTAAGAATTCAGTCAGACAATACTACGGCCGTGGCGTATCTAAATCATCAGGGAGGAACACGCAGCTTCAGAGCAATGTGAGAGATGACCAGGATTATGACCTGGGTGGAGCTCCATGTTCCAATAACATTGGCCATTTTTATCCCTAGAGTGGAAAACTGGGTGGCAGACTTTCTCAGCAGGCAGACAGTACTCCTGGTGGAGCATTGAGGCATTCCGGACATCGATCTCATTGCGACCAGACTGAACTTTCAGGTCCCTCTTTACTGCTCAAGGTCAAGAGTTCCTCAGACGGGATTCACCGATACCATGACAATCCAGTGGCACTTCCAGCTGGTCTACCTGTTTCTCCCAATTCGCATGCTCTCACGGGTACTAAAGCAGTTAAAAAGTGCGGGTTCCCGCAATCTTGGTGGCACCTCATTGGCCTCTCAGGACATAGTTCTCGGACATCTTAGGGATGATGGCGGCACCTTCCTTCCGTCTACCAATGTGACCTGACCTTCTGGTTCAGGGGCTTCTTCTCTACCATTATTTAGATTGTCTAACTTTGACGGCATCCCTGTTGAGACATTAATTCTTAAAGCCAAGGGTTTGTTGCAGGAGGTGATTGGTACCCTGATTAAGGCCCGTAAGGCATCTTCTTAGGCCATTTACTACTGAGTCTGGAAAGTGTATATCCTTTGGTGTGAATCCCAAGGTTTTAACACGTCTCGTTTTAGGCTCCCTATTGGTTGCTTTCCTTTTTGCAGGCAAGCCTGGATAAGGGACTTCGCCTAGGTTCCCTCAAGGCTGAGGTCTTGGCGCTTTCCATTTATTTTGCCAATTGACAGATTTTTGGGGACATTCCGAAGTTCTTCCAGGGGGTTCTTGATGTTCTTTCCCCTTTTAATCAGCCTGTGGTACCATGGAATCTCAATCTAGTGCTCAGGGCACTTACCTTGGCCTCTGCTTGTAGGGTTTCAGAATTGGGGGCACTTTGCTGCATGCCCCCATTTCTAATGTTTCACTAAGATAGAGTAGTGCTTCGCATAAAGCCTTGTTTTGTACCGAAGGTGGTGTCCATATTCCACTTAAATCAGGAGATTGTGGTCCCTACATTCCGTTTTTCTGCTTCCTCTTCAGATGAGACTTTAACACTGCTGGATGTAGTGCGTGCTTTTCGATAGAATGTTGATCGCACGACCGCTGTCCGGAACACTAATGACCTCTTCATCCTCTATGGTGCTCATAAACGGGACTGGCTAGCTTCAAAACAGTCAATTTCCCACTGGATCACTTCTACCATTCAGCTGCCTTATGTTCGCACCTTCAAACCTGTCCCGGTGACTTTGAGATTTCACTCTACCAGATCGGTTGGCGCTTTGTGGACGGCATGTCATGGTGCTTCAGCGGAGCAGTTGTGAAGAGCGGCAAGGTAGTCGTCTGTCCATATCTTTTAAAAATGTTATAGGCTGCAAGGTTTTGCATCCGCTGATGCGAGCTTTGTCCGCATGGTCATGCGCACAGCCGTTCCAGAGCAATCCCTCCCTTGCGGCTGCTTTGGTATGTACCCAATATCTCGCAGTGTAGGAAATGGTAGGATTTTTACTCACCGTAAAATCTGTTTCTCTGAATCCGCTGAGGGACACTGGACACTGTTCCTTTGCTCTGAAAACAGTTCTGTTCTGTTAAGGTTATATGGTTGTATTTTTGGCATGTTTGCTCTTTCTTCTCTGCTTGGTTATAAGAAACTGAGGCCTGTTCTTTAGGAGGAGGGGCATAGTAGGGGAGGAGTCTGGGGATAAAACATGTATGCTAAGTGCCTAACTGCTAGTCCCACCTACTATGCCCCAATGACCCGCCGGTTAAACTTAAACTAGCCCATAGCAGAAGCAAGAGATACGGTAGAAGTAGAAGGTTACTTCCACGGCCGTAGAGATTGCTACGACCATGGCTGCATATGCTTGAATTTGGCACGCCCCTACTAAACAAAGAGATAATGCCTCTTCCTTGCACAGGACACCCCCTTAAATCTCAGGCTGTAGAAACTGCCCTTTCTAGGTGCTGCGTTTCCGGCTGTAAATTACAGTACTGAGCATGCCCTGGCCCTAATTGTGCAGTATATGCATTAATATTATAGAGCAGGAACATATTATCATATCTCTGCCTTTATCTTGGTGGGACATCTTCATGAAACAAAAGATGAGGTCATCATCCAACCAAACTGCATCTCTGAACTATTGCGAGGTTACTGTCATGCCAAATGTCAACTTAGGACAATTGTGAGGTTACCTGTACTCCAAACTCCACCAGCAGACACATATGGCTGGATCCCATGTCATAGATCATACCACTTGTACAGGTTCAGTCATCTGCATCTGGTCACTTTATAGGAGTGAAACTTGGAGTAGATGATCTCACCATTTTTGATCGGGAGCAACAGATATGTCAAAAAATAAAAACAGATGTGGGTAGGGCTTGGTTGGGACGTGACTGTGTGCCCTCGCTTTTGGCACGCTCGTATTGTACACTGACTACGGCAAACAGCCATTCCTTACCCAGTTTGCTCCCCGAAGTCGCGTGCTGTAGTAAGTGCTCCTTGCACTCACTATTGTATTAACATTTCTTGTGTACACAACCGCGTCTCTCTGTTTTGCATCCGTATCTGTTCTGGGCATGCATAGAGTGATTCTGCATATGATACGCTTATAATCAGCAGATATGTGTCCTAATGAATCAGGCCCAAAGAGGCCAAATACATATGTCGGAATGTAGAGTGGCTCACATATAACACTTGTGCCTCCTTATGCCTGGAGAAACAGAGCAAGTGAGGTGGAGATGGGGGTGGATTCTCAACAATACTAACAGAATACAGAAGTGGATGCAAGAATTGGAAAAACCATAAGGGGATACAGGAATCAGGAAGAACAGAAGGGAATGCAGAAATATGAAAAGAGAACCGTGGACACAGAAATGGTGAAAGACTTAAGGGGTCTCAGGAATCGGGAAACACAGAAGGGGATGCATGAGTCAAAAAAGACAGAAAGAGACACAGAACTTAATAGATTATCACCATGCTTTACTCATTCATACACTTTTACATCTATATGCTGATTTGGCATGGATCTCAAGATTCAAAGTAGCTCAACATATAGTAGCACATATGTTATTTTTTTGTGTAAGTATTTTTCACATCAATTATGCCTATTTTGCGAGCAACCCTACAGTAGGCCCAAAGTGATATATACACATCCGTAGAGCATATTAGGAACCTATTATCACACCTCTGTCTTTTCTAGGTGGGACATCATCATGAAACTAAAGATGAGCTCAACAGCCAACCAAATCTATCTCTGAGCTATTGTGAGGTCACCTGCGCCCCAAACTCCACCTGCAGACACGTGGGAACCTGATCCCATGTCATAGATCATACTACTGATACAAGTTCAGTCATCTGTCTATGGTCGCAGCAGTGGAGCGAAGTTTAGAGCAGATGATCAACCTCAGAAGCAGGTGACCCAGGACAGGTAATTAACATGAATTATTATTATTATCGTTTATTTATAGGGCGCCACAAGGTTTCCGCAGCGCCGCACACAGTACAAACAGTAGACTATACAGGGTAGAACAGTACAGAACACTAAACACACAGTACCAGTACTTCAGAAACTCTGGGAGGACAGATACAGTAGAGACGGAGCAGAAGAACAACTATGGAGACTGGAGGGAAGAGGACCCTGCTCATTCGAGCTAACATCCTAAGGGAAGGTAAACAAAGTCAGGCACAAAAGGGAGCCAGTGAATCAAAGGGGAGAGAGAAGAGGGGTCAAGGGAGGATGAGCAGAAGAGATGAGAGGTTAAATGGATGGTTGGTAGGTCTTAAGGAACAGGTGAGTTTTAAGTGCCCGTTTGAAGAAGCACAGATTGGGAGAGAGACGGATGGAGCGAGGGAGGTCATTCCAGGGAAGGGGGGCAGCACGGGAGAAGTCTTGAATTCGAGAGTGGGAAGAGGTGATCAGTGTGGAGGAGAGGCGGCGATCATTGGCCGAGCGCAGGGAGCGGGCAGGAGTTTGAATGGAGAGGAGGTTAGAGATATAAGGGGCAGTAGACTGGGAGAGAGCCTTGTAAAGTGGTGGTAAGGAGTTTAAAAAGGATTCTGTAGGGGAAGGGGAGCCAGTGTAAGGCGAGACAGAGTGGAGAGGTAAAGGAGGAGCGGCGTGTGAGGAAGATGAGTCTTGCAGCCGCATTGAGTATAGAGCGGAGGGGGGGCAAGGTGGCAGTGGGGGAGGCCAGTAAGGTGAAGGTTGCAGTAATCGAGGCGGGAGATGATGAGAGCGTGGATGATAGTTTTGGTGGCATCCTGAGAGAGAAAGGGACGGATGCGGGCAATGTTGCGGAGTTGGAAGCGACAGGCTTGGGCGAGGGATTGAATGTGGGGGGCAAAAGAGAAAGAGGAGTCAAGAGTGACACCCAGGCAGCGGAGTTGGGTGACAGAGGAGATAGTGGAGTTATTGACAACAATAGAGAGGTTGTGGTGGGATCGGAGTCTGGGCGGGGAAAAAACAATGAGCTCAGTTTTTGAGATGGTAATTTTAGGAAAGCGTGAGGACATCCGGGAGGAGATAGCTGAGAGGCAGTCAGTCACACGAGAGAGGAGGGAGGAGGAAAGATCAGGAGAAGAGATGTAGAGCTGAATATCATCAGCATAAAGGTGATACCAAACGAGGAGATGAGAGCACCAAGGGAGGAAGTATAGAGCGAGAAGAGTAGAGAGTAGAGAACAGAGCCCTGGGGGACTCCTACAGGGAGAGGGGAGGGGGTGGAGGAAGAACCAGACGTGGATACAGAGAAGGAGTGGTTAGCAAGGTATGAGGTGAACCAGGCATGGACAGAACCAGAGAGGCCAAGGGAGAGAAGAGTTTGCAGCAGGAGTTTGCAACATGAATATGAATTACTGATAACTGTCAGGCTAGACTGTTTCTAGATCTGCAGAGGTGTGGTAATAACTTCCTGATATACTTTATATGGATAAATATAGATACTATGTATATTTGCTATGGATTCTTTTACTTATATAACATTAGCATTTCTAAGTTACAGAGGAAATAAGAGTGCAGTATATCTCAGCTGTTCACTTTTTCTGTTTTTGTGCAGACATCCCACTTGGCTGCTGAAGTGACAGATAGCATTGCACTTGCCTTTCTCAGCCACAAATCCTGGGGATTTCTGAAACACCAGGCATTTAAGGTGGAGAAATGCTGATCTTGGGCCTGATTCACTAGCGAACGTATTCTGAGCGCAACTTGCGTAACATAATATACGCACAAGAGTGCAAGCAGCATACGTGAGTATTCATCAAGCAACGGATCTTCAGATATGTACCAAGATGAATTTGGTCACAAGTCGCTTACAAAACGTTAAAGTGACGTAACAGACTCTTGCATACAACCATGGAAATCATATGCAGAGGGCAGCTCGGGCTACTGACTTTAGAGAACTATAGGAAATGTCCGTATACAAATAGCTCACTTTCGTGGACTTGCCTATTGTTGAGATAGCTTGAGTTTATTTTTGTAATAATTATTATTATGAGTGTACTGTACTGAACTGTTCTTAGGTACATACCACATTACTTGGATTTACATTATATATATATAAATTAATATACATATTTATATATTAATAAGACTTAATAAATAATATTCATTTTATAGTAAGAATTATTATTAACTGTCCTGCACAGTAAATTCGAGGTTGTTCAGTAAGGAGTCACTTCACCTCAATTCATCAGAACACAACACAATTAAAATCTACTGTACTGAATTATTTATTATATTTTTATATGTTTAATAATATACATTTTTAAAAATATTAATAATGTATTTTAGAGATGAGCAGTTCGGAATCTCTGAAAAAAACTGTGTGTTTGCGTGTGAGATTCAGAAGCAGTTACACACCCCAAAAAACTCTATTTCCATTGGGGGACACTGCGATACATTGGGGTATAGTAGGTGGGACTAGGAGATTAGGCACTTATCATAATTGTTTGATCCCCACACTCCTCCCCTACTATGCCGCTCCTCTCCAGCACAGACCTCAGTTTTTGTTAAGTGCCTAGAAAGATAGGTCACTTTGGTCTAGGCTTCTGCCTATACTTGTTATAGTTAGGTTTACATGTTTTTATTTTCCTATCCCTTACAGGTAGAGTGCAGGGACCCTATTTAAGACCCAGAGGAGTGAAAAACCTGTCGGCTTCCTTCACTCTAGACCCCTGCGGATGAGACAGCAGCTGCTTAGCTCTCATCCCTCACACCAAATGCTGGCAATTTCCCCTAGAAATGAGGAGTGGCTAATTCTTTAATTTCAGACTACCATACTGGCAGGACCTGGGAGCTGAATTTAGTCGGGAGGGAGTGAAGCTCTAACAGCCTCTTTTCTTGTCCCAACAGTTGCCTGCATTGAGCAGCTATAAGGGGAAGGATAATTCAATGATCGCACTCTACAGAAGGCGATACGCTGACCGCACAAGCGCTACTGCCTGGACACAAAAATTTTAAAGCAGCAGATGTTGTGGCTGCGGTAGAAACCATAGCTGCCAAGGCCGCTTGGCTTGCTGGAAGAGACCCCTGAAGGGTGTCTAAGCGAGAAACAATCCCTTGTAGACATTGCAAGAGTTGTGCCTGATGGGAGTCTTGCTGGTCCACCCTCTGACCTAAGTGGAGCAGAAGGTCTTAGCTGAGGGTTTGCCCTGTCCACTCATATGGCCAGTGTATACTGTCATGGAAAAAGGGTGTCCAAGAAACCGGTATTAGTGCAGCTGCACAGGGAGGCGCGAAGTCTAACATACCCCTGGTATTCACCAGGGACCCCCGCAAAGGAGTCTGGGCTTAGCTGCAGAGTTTGCGCAGGTCACAGTTCTTCAAGATAGCCCCCGGTCTAGCGACGGTAAGTAGACAGTAGTAGCACAGTGCAGCATGGTGGCTAAGTGATTAGCACTTCTGCCTCACAGCACTGGGGTCATAAGTTCAATTCCCAACCATGGCCTTATCTGTGTGGAGTTTGTAGGTTCTCCCCATGTTTGCATGGGTTTCCTCCGGTTGCTCCGGTTTCCTCCCACACTTCAAAAACATACTGGTAGGTAAATTGGCTGCTTTCAAATTGACCCTAGTCTACACTCTGTGTGTGTGTGTGTGTGTGTGTGTGTGTGTGTGTACGTGTGTTAGGGAACTTAGACTGTAAGCCACAATAGGGCAGGGATTGATGTGAGTGAGTTCTCTGTACAGCGCTGCGGAATTAGTGGCGCTATATAAATAAATGGTGATGATGATGATGATAGTCAGGCAGTCCAGGTCATAGACAAATGAATGATGCGGTACACGGGGAGAATCCAGCACATCGTAACACAGGAGAATGGTAACAGGAAGCCGAGTCAGAACCAAAGAACACAGAATCAGTAGTTTAGGAAGCGCTGGAGTAGGAGTGAACCAATACCTGAAAGGTGTCAGAGGGTTCTATATATAAGATGCACATAAGATGAACCCTGATTGGGTGATGGAGATTTCGGCGGTCAGTGGAGAAAGCGGCCTGTTGCCCAGCAGCGGGATGCTTGCGCACGCATTGCGTCCAGGGGACAAAATGAAGTGTCCCGTTATTAGGCAATGGGACACGGCTGCCGAGAGGGTGCAGGCCTCTTTCTCCTGCACCCAGTGTCAGTGCGGAGACGGCGCCTGACACTATTTATCCATTCTGGTCTGGTAGGGGAAATGTCTTTCTCCAAGCTCGGGCTATCAGTAGTTTACAAACTTGACTAACCTGGAGTGCCAGACAGTCCGTTGGTTTGCTTATAGATTGGGCAGCTTTGTTGAGCAAAAACATTGCGGAGTATCTGGGGATATGAACAGTTGTGAGTTGGTGGAGAAGGATCAGTGCTATATTCCACAATGTTTGGATACTGGGACAGTCTAACCAGATGTGTAGATGAGTAACCTGTCCACAACAGCCCCGCCAGCAGGAAATTGAATTTTAACAAACAGCACAATTCATGTTACAAGTAATTTGAATGTTTTGTATATTATTTATATACATTTATATGCCATACCCTGTCATATACAAAAAACAGTATCTACTATGCCAACAAACCACTCACTACAAGCAAAGCACACTGAACAAGTACACAATTAATAAAATGTTAAACAATAAAAAATACATGTCTGAAAAATAATATAAATTCAGAAAGTTTTACTTTGATAACTCTGCAACATGTTGAACATATGTGTAATCAAAACTTTTGTTCTGGTTCAACAATGACGGGATGTTATGTTATTTTCGGTTTACTCAAAAACTGATTAAGAAAGTCTGGAGTAAAAGAAAAATGAGTGTGTGACAAGCATGTACATTTTAAATGAAACAATTTCCAGGTTTTGGCTGGTCAGGTCAGGTTGTGATTGACTTACTATAACTCATATGCAGTCCTCTACAACATTTATATAGTTCTGCCGCCAATCTCTGTCAAAGCAGAGATCAGTGTTTACAAAAGTAAGAGTGCACAGCTCATTTAAAATATAAAAGTTAAGCAGAAAGTATTAATATATGCATGAAGTAGTAATCATAAAATGGATGACATGCTGATGGCACAGTGATCGCGGGCTAGTGCTTCCATCTCTCTGACTATTTCTTTATGGAGTGCGGACAGAGTGCAGATTCCGACTCTGAGTTAGAAACTGAATAAAAAGTTTCATCATGTCTTCTAAGGCTAAATAGACTAGCGATCTATTGAGTGTGACAAACCATTATGGTTAAATTGCCTGATCTGCATTATATAGAGTTGTATCTCCCAGTGTTTATGTGGGTTTCCTCCTGGTGCTCCAGTTTCCTCCCAGACTCCAAAAATATAGTATCAGGTTAATTGACTGCTACCAAATTAACTGTAGTCTCTCTCTCTATGTGTGTATGTTAGGGAATTTAGACTGTAAGGTCCATGGGAGCAGGGACTGATGTGAGTGAGTTCTCTGTACAGCGATGCAAAATTAGTGGTGCTAAATAGCAGCTGCTGCTGATGATAATGGAGCTAGCTTCACATGTGCTTTATTGTTGGATTATTTTGTGACAGTTTTAGTGTATTACAGCTTGCTGCATCTTTGTTGAATCACACTTAATTGTATGACAGTTCACACCTATTGATTCCTGCACATTACAGATTATAAAATATGCTTATCTTATAAATTACCTAAAATAATTATAAATACAGTACAGTATACTGCACCATAAGTCAGATGGCAAAATTTGAATAGACTCAAGCAAAAATCATTGTATAAAATAAAGACTTAGGCCTCATACCAAACTGGAAAATTTAAGAGGACCCTGACCAAATAGACATTGGTCTCCTGGCTATTGTGGCAAATTCAAGCTTGAGTTGGGCTATCTGTCCAATCCACAAAAACAAGGTTTTCTTTTACAATATAGGATATTTAAATGAGTAAGAAGGGGTGGAGCTGACAAAAATCCTTACTTTAAACTATTTGAATAAAGTTCCTTGCTCCCCCTAGGAACACATATTGCATAATCTGCATAACAGAGCACATAAAACAATTGAAAAGAATTATAATATGTTACTTAAATTAAAGGTAGCATTCATGTCCCATTACTTTAAGGAGTAATATGAAACATAGAAGAGGGTGAAATATATAGTGCATTGGGGAAAAAATAGAAAGATTAATAAGGATGGAAAGGCCAAAAGTCTTCTCTGCCTTGTGAATAGCACAGTAGCCATCTGCACACACTTGTAAAAAAAATTGCACAATTTCGCATATATGGATAAGCTGCCTTTGTAAGTGTGGGCAAGTCCAGCTATGGGTAAATTGCCACATTTAACTACTCTACAAAAGTAATTTATGGATATATTACTATTTTAAAATATCACTATTTTGAGGACTGCTGCCACGGCGTTCACTCACTTCTGAAATCAGCACAATGCCAGGAATCACTGATGACTCTATACGCACCTGTGAGTATGTACTATTACACAGCTAGTAATCTTTAATATCTTTTCTCTAATAGATATTACTGTTATTAAATATACTTTCTGACCAATTGTGATATTGGTGTGTCAGAAGTAAACATGTAATGTGCCTGCAATTTCTAAAATTATCATTAAAAATATTTGCATTGGTCAAAAACATTGGGGCCTGCAAACAAAATACAATGTATGTGTCACTAATTGTCCTAGTGTATATCCCTAAATAAATGATATAGTACCACTGCAATTCATTTTGCAGCAAGAAATCCAAGGGTCAATGGTAATACAGCATCTCCACCATTAATACTGTTGTAATAATGACTGATGTTTATTGCCGGTAGCACAAGACATTTGTGTTGTTGCATTGAGAATATACAATAGCTTTTATTGTTTCTCAAGTTTTACAAAATAAGACCCCTTAATAATATAGGGCCTGATTCAGTAAGGATCTTAACTTAAGAAACTTCTTATTTAAGACTCCTGGACAAAACCATGTTACAATGCAAGGGGTGCAAATTAGTTAAATACTGACTGTTTTTTCATGTAGCACACAAATATCAACTTTAAATTTCAGTGTACAAATAAGCTATCAAGTATGTGTGTGCTACATGAAAAAACAGTCAGTATTTAATTTATGTGCAAAACAGAATACTAATTTGCACCCCTTGCATTGTAACATGGTTTTGTCCAGGAGACTTAAATACGACGTTTCTTAAGTTAAGATCCTTAATGAATCAGGCCCATAGTCATCATTTCTCTCATGTAAACAAAATAACTTTTACATTAGTGACACATGAATCTATACTACTGTACTTTTGTATAGCGATTTCTGATGTGATCAGCTTTATTGTATGTTTTGCAAAAAGGTAATTTTGCATTTTTTTATACTGCTGATAATTATGAAGTGTAATTCCTTTATATATAAAAGAAAATGATATTCCCTGCCAGATTTACCACTATGTTTTTGATGCTCAAGTTGTTCATTTCTTATGAGAAAAAATGCTCTGTGGTAAAATTGTTTTAGAAATAATGAGACAATTGCTTACCTATATACATGTCAACTGCTCTATCGGGCTGTTGATATCTTCTTGAGATTAGGTTAAGGTACATGGGAATATTATTGTTATGGTGAGTGACAGGCTGTAAGTAGAGGAGGTTGGGGATAGATTGCAAAATAGAAAGGATAGTATTAGGCCGAATACTACAAAAGCTCATTTTGTGAAATAAAATCTGGCAATTGTGGATTAAAAAAAATCATAGCTCTAGTTACAGTCATAACAGTGTGTGCATATTTCTTGTATCTTATTATCTGTGGAAAGGATTCAGTTTTATTTATTATTTAATTACAGAAGTCCTTAAAAATGACCTGAGTTATTTCATACAGTTTAATTGCCTAGCTAGTGAGTAATGGGGACTGAAAAACACAGAATAGCTCAAATTAAACCTAGAATTACAAGCAAGGTTTTCACAATTTTATAGTATAGAATGTTTCATGCAATAAATTCTCTACAGTCACATCCTTCCTGTAAATCTTATCATTTTGAAGTGTAAACAGAATATTAGAATTCCTTAGCTTTTCACCTTCACATGCAGCCCTAGTTATTTCCTGCAAACCTTACAACAGTTTGATTGCTTTGACATAAAGTTACAAATTTTATGGAAAACCTAAGCGCTTGTGATCCCTCTAAATTACTAGTGATATCTCAAATTATAATTTGTGAAAAATAAATTTTATACTTATATTCATGGGTGCCTCTGTAAATTCATAGTTCTCTTGACATATCCACTCCAAGATGATCATAAATAAAAAAATGTTTAAAATAGTGTAATACAGTTTTACAGATTTTTTTTTTCATCATAATGTGGATAGAGTGCAGTGTGAAATAAAGTCCAAATTGTTGAGAATCCATCTTCCTTCTAGTGTCATGTAGTTTGGAATCTCAAACATGCCCCCTAGCGGCATTGCACTCACCAGACACCAAATAAAAACTGGCCTTAAAAATAGGAACTCAGAAGATATATTTATTCCTTCCAGACGAGATACAATCAGCTCAAATCCCTAATATGTGGTATATAGCCATGTAAAGAGACTAAAATGAGCAAATCTAACATGACATCATTTAAAAAATTATAACAAAGTGCAAAATGGCAATTAACATATACATAGCTAAATCATTGCTCCAATTAAGTATTCCAGTAACATAAATGTGCAAAATAACTAGAACAGATCATTCAATGTATACAAGATGTTATAATGTCCCCAGGGTGTACACAGCACTGAATGTTTTTCTCAATCGAGATCATGGTCCTGGCAGGTAGATAATGCATACCTTAGCCTCTTACCCTATGGAAGATGCAACGCTAAGCTTTATTATATGAAACATAAACTCCATATAATAAAGTAACAAATTATAAGAAAAACCTAAGCGCTTGTGATCCCTTTAAATTACAGTGATATTTTAAATTAAAAATTGTGAAAATCTGTTTCTATACTTTATGAAGTATAGAAACAGATTTCACAAATTACTGATATAATAACAAACTAATAACCAGCCTACTCCTCTCTCTTTCTCCACAAGACATTATCCACCATGTTGCCTCTATGTGGCTCACTAATGGGAGGATATATGTAATTTGTGCCTCTTATAAAGCCTATGACATATGTGTGGGAGTAATAGTAGCATTATGCACTGTTAAATTTCCCTAGTCTCTTTCCTGGATTGTGAGTTCTTGGGTATTTTACCAGTGCCAAAAAATCCCTTTTTGCAGAAAGGTCAGACTGTTGTGAGCTGCCTCTTCTGGTAGCTGGGTACAGTCTTAACCTTGAGGCTACTACCATGGTATCACAAAGCAAATACATTTTTAAATTCACTCACTCATGTTGATACTCAAATCAGATTAGATCTAGCTGAGTGGCTGGAACACGTCTGCCTCCATTAAAGTCTGGAATGTTTGGAAGGTGACTGCACAAACAGTCCATTTGCAGCCATCCTCCAAATACATATTTCTCTTTGCCAGATAAATGATCCTATTGATTTCATTAGGAAAATTATCGAGCATTGGGATTTCTGACTAGTCCATGATGATATTAGTCCATTTGACCAATCTTGGATGCAATATTACAATGTGAGGGGCTACCTTAACTTTAAAGTTTCTAAGTGCACCAGTTTCATCACACACACCAAAAGCATTTTGGTAGGTTAATGTTTTTATGTGTAGAGAACTTTGACTTTAAGTTCTACTGGGGCTGGGAGTGATTACAAATTATCTGTATAACATTCTGTAGTGTGTTGGTGCTATATAAATAAAGGATGATAATAATAATAATACTGTTGGCTGGTTGCAGTTAACACTAATTTTTGCCTGACTTCGACATAAGCTCACCACTGAGAACTGGCCCCAAATATCAAACGTCTCCTTTTCAAAAACATTTTATTTTTAAAATGTGCCTTTAAAAAAGAACAATGAAATGTGGAATGTCACTAATTATTATTATAGTATAACAATATGTATTGAGATATGTTTTGAAACATCAGTGAAAAAATAAATAGATATCACATTAGCATTTAAACAAAATTTTAATTAATTAATTTGTTTCAACAGGTAGTTAAGCATAAAAGAAAAAAATGTATCCACAGTGTTCAATCACAGTGCTTAATTAAGTTTGTTTTGTGCATTACATTTTTCAGAGTATGATAAAAATGGTCTTAATATAGAAAGAAAATAGAGGTAGTAAAATACCAAAGAGACAAAACAAGCATAAATGCAAGACAAAGGGAAAATAAGACAATGTGTGTTATGTAAAATGATATATCTTCTTACAGACATTACAATCCTTGTTTAGCCCATCTTCCCTTTAAACGAATACTTAAGATAGAAATTACCTTTAGGCTATAGAAGAAAATGATGCTTTTGTTTTATATAAAAAAGAGAACATTCAAAAACACTAATAAACTTGAATATTGCCTGACAGAAATAGTAAAATATAAATAGCTTTGTTCACGTATAATATGCCATTTGCAATCTCACGTTAGCAAAAGAGTAGTCCATTAGAGAAGTAGACCAGTTGGCATTCAACTGAAATGTATTTCTTCCATGAGGAAGGCGACAAATCAATGTTTTATTGATTCAATATCTCAGTAGTCCATACACCTATACTTTTAATAATTAGCCATTCGTTTTGATTTTTAGTCACTAAAATTCGAATGCAGTCAATATTAAAAAGGACCTTACGATATATATTGTCCATTTCAAAGTTTCCATTTATGAAGTCAGCTAACCTAAGGTAAGTGGTACATTTTTTGTTCTTTTTACTCCCGACTAATCTTTCTCCAACCTCTAGAGTACCATGGTGCAAGATATCATTTTGCCGATCTTCTGTTCCTGTGCTGACTTTGATTTTGCTGATTTTGATAGGCTTCTCAAACACAATGTGATAAAAGTCACCAGTAGAAGGTGATTTGGCCCAGAAATATTCTTCTGTGCTACTATATGCCCTACTAACCTCATAATTCTCAAATATGTTCATATTTGTGCTGAGAACTGCAGATGGGTTATCAGGTATGTCAAATGAGTCCTCTTCAAAATCATCATCCTTGAGTTTGTTTTCAGCACCTTTATACGATGAATAATATCCCATATGTTGAAAAAGAGATGGCTTAAAGCGAATTGCTTCTTTTTGAGCTAATAGGCCTCTAAAATGAATAAGCAACCAATCACAAGGCATTTCTTGGTAGAACATAAGTAGAAAATGGGCTAGACGTAGCAGATCATGGGTGTGATATAGCTTGCCAATGTATCCCAGCTTTGAAAACTCCAAGGTCACCCAGTTTGATCCTTTCCTTGAATTAATAACTTTCTTAATTGCTGTCAAAAAATTCTTGGAGCATCTGACATCATCTTCGAGCATCAAATAATAATCCGAGAGATTAGCACAAAAATTTAATAGAAAGGCATAATCAACATTTTGTTTAGATCTAAATTTGACTCGTGCATCAGGGTCATTGTAATTTCTTTTTAAACCTTCCAAGACAGGGTAGAACTGTACAGGAGTATGAATAATTGCTAGCCTCCCAGCGATAATATGATGGGAGAATTTTCTTGATATATCTTGCACTATGCTTTCACACCAGGTTAGGTCAAATTCTGCTAAATGAACAACTACAGCTATTTCTTTCAGTTCTTCATAACTTGACTGCTCAAATACTGATTTGATCGTTTCAAGCAAATAGTTTCCTTTTTTTCTTTTCACAGATGATAGTCCAATTGTAAGAAATCCTACAAAAGGAAAGGACAATGAGTATTCAGATTGTTCATTCAAAGTAACACATTCAACAATTCTCTTTTAATAAAACAAAGTAGCACATGCTACATTGCTTGTCATACAATTGCTTTGTAAAGATCAGCTTGTGTTCTAATGATTAAACCTCTTCAAACTTAGATAAATTGAGAGATTCGTCATGCATTTCATATTTAATGATCTAGTACTCTCTATCACAAGTGAGTCATTCTGTAGTACTGCATACTGTAGCTACTCATTTTTAAATCAAATCTGGCAGTAACCAAATCTCAAACTTACTGAATTAATGTGGCTTATGAGTGGGATTTATTAGAGTGAGTATAATTCATAGGCAAGAATAATTTGTCCTTTCTTAATTGTGTAATTACAAATGCTTCCATGTCTACTAAACTGGAGTTTTTTTGTATGTGTATTACCTAAGCGTCATTTTATAAAAATGAGAATAAAAAAATTGAGATTTAATATTTAAATGTACACCAGTTTGCCAGTTAGCTTTAGCTGTCACAACATTGTGTGTGTTTGTATTGTGTATTATTAGATGTAGAAAGGAATCTGATTTTATTTTTCAAATTATTGTAATCCTCTAGGATGACCTAAATGATTTCATATAGTTTTACTATCTAGTTAATATAGAAATATTGGTGACTGATAGAAACCTGAACTACAACAAATGTAAAAAGAAAATGTCCATAGCAGGTATACTTATCCATTAAATAAACAATTTAATTTAACAGTTCACTTTATTATTGAAGAAAATATATAGATATATAGATATATACAGATGTAGCCTGTTTCCTTTAGATGAATGTCATCATCATTCACTTCATCTTATTCAAACCATGCATGCTTAATTCTACCCTGCTACCAATAAACTGGATTGAAGGGTTGGAGTAAATGTGACATGCCCACTGCAGGGCTCACTGGATATTGCAATTAGTCTAAAAAAAAACTAGCTCACTTATAGAAATATATAGAATCAAACTCAAATCCATATTCTTTAAACATTTAAGAGTTTATTTGCTAACCATACATAAGAGGGTATATGGTAAGAAATGTTTTGATTGATTTAATAGTCTACTATATTATATTACTATTTCTATTCTGTGTAGTTGTTCTCATGCTTAATGCACACAAAGAATTAAGAATCACCTCAGTAATGACAAAACAAAGAGCCTTATATGGTAAAAATAAATACATAATCAAAGGCGCAATTTTAACATATATGGTAGACACAGCTTTTTTTTAGCAGAATTTATCTCAAGTGATTTTTATTAACATTTTGTTAACTTGGTACCATTAAAGTAAAACTGGTCTCTTCAAAATTTTAAACTGCATTTTGCAAAATAATTTATTTAATTTAAAAAACAAGCACATATTATATGTATTTTTATTATGATTCTACTTTCTGGTTTGATTAGCCACACTTGTTAGAAGTGCAACTACTTGATGAAAAAGATTAGACTGCTACAAAACACACTTCATAAGCAACATATTAACAGCTATAGCATTAACTGTAGACATTTTTTTATTTGCAAAATAAATTGTGATGTTCAGTTATATAATTTTTACATTATACTGTATTTTACAGTACAAAAGCATAACACTCAATTGCCGACCTTCATGGCAAAATGTTGAGACTTTGGAGAACCCCTTTTGTGCTCTTTTGACCTTGGACAGGGGCCAGTGCAAGCACAGGCTCCAAAGAAAGAGTATGGGCTTCTGCAATGGATAGGACAACATCACTGGGTCACCCTCACCAATGAGTCCCATGGCAGTTGCATGGCTTTCTGCATCTGTAATTTCGCCACTGATTTTACACATTTTACAAAAATGGTAATATAATAATAATTCTTATATTAAACGTATGGTATTATACAGATTTTCACCTTTGTGACAAGCGAAAATCAGCATTATGAACAAAAAAAGTATTGTCTGGCGTGTGACATTATTGCCTGAATTCCTTCAATAATGTCTGCTGCCTGTAGGTATATTCTTAATCAAGGAAATCAATTAAATCCCCATCAGTCAGTTCAGTCAATAAATAAATATAAATGTCCAAAGAATTTGTGTAGGATATATAAAATAAAGCCCTCAAGCATTCCTATCCTTTCATTAGCTAATACAATAATTAAATTACATACGTTTTCTTGATATTGGTATTCCAGCTAAAATGCGATATGTTACATTTATAGATGATGAAATATTAGGGAACTCTTTAACTGTGTGGCCATATTGATCTGAGTTGAATTGGGGAGTTGAAGCATCTCTGAGCCTTTTATCTTCTTCCTATATGAAAAATACAAACAAATAGGCAAAGGAGAAAAATTATCCCTATGCAAAGTATGAGCTGTACCAATTATCAAATGCAACAAAGTAGTAGTTTATTAATACAAAATAGCAAATGACAAAATATTATACACATAATACACTTGAAATATATATCTCTGACTACCTCTCCTGTATCATATATACACACAGTGGTTAAAGTGGCGGTATGAAAAGTGTAAGTGAATGGAACCTGATAGCTTTACAATGAAGGCAGTAGGAGAAGTCACAGTATGGCATATCACTGTATATATACTATTCCACTTCAACCGCTGTGGATATATATATATATATATATATATATATATATATATATACACAAATACATAAATTACCCTTTCTAAAATAGGATATATAATGGGACTACATATTAGGACTTTCAGAAACATAAGTGCTCTTTATTAACTAACAGTGACTTTTTAATATCTTTTATTCTATTTCAGTAGCTGGGCAACTTCAATACAGAAAATGCGTTATCAAATCATTTGTATGGATTTAAGACATGGGTTTTCTAAAATCAAACAAGTACACATCCCAGTGTGAATGACAGCAGTGTCTATCAGTAAATACATTTTTTACTCACACCAAAAACAAGGCAGAAAATGTGTAGTTACAAATATGGGCACATTTGATAGAATGTCACAAATTATATATGGAGTGGGGTTTGTTGCAATGATTAGTGCACCACAACAATTGATAAAGTAAAGGATTTCTGCTGATTAGTTTTGTAAAAAGAAAAAGCATTTTTGTGCCATGGTCCACCTTTCACTGAAATGAACTTTATCAGCATTGAATGAAATCAGTTGGTGATGGAAACAAAGATAATTTATAGCAGTTCTTTAACTCTGGTAAACAAACTAAAATTTTGAAGCTATTCTAAAATGTTAATCATATAAACTGGCTAGCCAGCATCATTATCAGCTAACAAAATATAAAGGCTTGGAATGTATGGTTATTTTGTACTTACTACAACATATTCATCTTCAATGTACAAATTCATAAACATCAGACAAAAGATTAGAATTCCCAGGAGAGGTAATGCTGAACGTTTTCGAAAACATCTCATTTTATCCAGATATTAGATATCAGTTGTTGTACAAATAAATGCATATATTTCCTAATGAAAAACATGAAAAATAACATTAGCTTGAATATAGGCTGTGGCGCCTGTCATAATGCTAGCCTAAATAAATAAATCATTTGCACCAATTTATAACAAGATATACTGATGAGTCAAGCAATCCACACTGCTTTAGAATATGTATAGCTTTATAAATATAAGACATTTTATAGGGACTGACTTCACAAATTCTACACAAGAATGAATTGAGCTTATTTTAATCAATTGCTCAGAGTGCATTTTGTAAATATTTTATATTTTAGTAATTCCTGTGATGATGGAATAATAAGATTAGTTGAATTATCTAAATTGTATCAGTGGAGATTATGTAGCAGACACATTAGAGTGGAAGCTGTTGAAAGCAGGGTACAGAGGTGCTTTCTGTTATCTCACTTTGAAACTCAAATGGCAACTTGATGCTTTGATGAATGAGTCATATTTTGTAGGTGCCATATATTAAACACAATGGGCTATATTCTTTAAGGAAAGTAAGGCAAATAAATAGTAAATTTTCTCCTGGACAAACCATGTTAAAATGCAAAGGGTGAAAATCAGTTTATTATTTTGCGCAAAAGTTAAATACTGGCTTTTTTTTAATGTAGCACACAAATACTTGATAGCATTATTTTACACTGAAAATCAAATTTGATCTAGAACTAGCCCTACCCCAACTATAAATCTGCCATCACATTTTAAATTTACCTCCCCTCGAATGAAAAATGGTTTTGTCAAGGTGAAAAGTTACTCCTTATTTTGCCTTGCTTTCCTTAATGAATCAGACCCTGTGCATACAACTCCTGTCTACACATCACCAAACTAATATTAGATGTGGTCATATAATTAAAATTGATAATACTATTATTATTTTTGATAAACATTTCTGCCAGTGAGATGCAAAATTAATTTGTTGAGTAGATTATATTTTATTCCACATTTTTAACATTTTCTGACATATTTTTTTTCACTTCTATCATATAATATTTAGCTAGTTGGGTGAATTGTTAATCAATATACGTATCATAAGGAAACATTTGTTTTTAATATATGACTAATACAATCTATAGATAATGTTAATAAAAGCAATTAATTTTGGACTCTGGAGTGTCTCCATTTAGCTTTTTTATTTTATGCTCCTTTCTATTCAATATGTTAGATTTATTCTGAAGAGCACTCTCAAAAAAAAATAATATTTGTAATATACAGAGCAATAATACTTTAGTCTCCAGTGCAGATTTTTCATCTTTTCTCTGTGTACATGATGGAAAAATGAATAGTATTGCCCTTGAAACTGACGTCTATCTGTGTGCCGGGATGTTGATGGTTCGCAATTGTTGGAGGTCAGTTGTTCAAACAATCGGGATTAGCAGTATGTCATGTATGACAGCCTTGCGATGACCATGTCGCTGTAAATGTTGTTAAGGTTTTCGTAATCGCTGCAATGAGTACTATTTATCTATCTATCTATCTATACATATATATTGTATAACAAAACAAAAAATGGAAAAGAGCAGTTCCAGAGCAATCCATCCGGTGCAGCATTAACATGTACATTTTTGTTTATATATAAATCTTTATATTTTTCCAGGTTTTTTTCTATCAACACGTGCTGGTACTTGTCCCTGTTTGAACATATGGATGATTGATATATATATATATATATATATATATATATATATATATATATATATATATATATATATATATATCTGCACAGTGCCACTTCTGTGGTTGTACATGAAATTCACAACATCTGTACTTATGTATGTATGGACAACTATGCATTATAACATCTATTTTTCTAAATGTTTGGTGTAACATGTATAGTGTGTATACATATAAATATAAAATAATGGAGAATACTATGGTCTATTTTTATTTGATTGAGTATAGTAACTACTAAGGATTCTCTAACAATTCACAAGGAAAAGGTCAGGGTTTATAATTTGATTGATCAACTCACATAAAAATGTGTTTTTGTGACAATTATTCTTGGGAAAGAAGAATATTTGAATCTTCTCCCATGGCTCATTTTTTGGAAGAATGTCCAACATGAAAAAGCAGAAACAGATTTTCACCGCTCCAGGAAAGAGTAGTGGTAGCATATCCATTAATGAGATAAAGAGAAATAATAGGGGAACAAAAATAAAAATAAATGAATGCATTGAAAACGATGTTAGGGCAATAAATAAACAATGTATTTTCAATCTGAGAGGTTTGGATTTATGTCATACCCCCCTTTGTGCTATAAAGGTCCAGGTTTCTAGAGAACAATTCTGCTCTGACCTCTGGGCCAAGGAAAACAGATCTATTTCCAAATCTCCTCGTTTCGGATTAGAAAGATCCTGCTATGTGCATTGATTTCCAGCTTACTCTGGTAAGCAGCCATCTTTTACCAGTCTAGGATATATATTGTTATGTTTTATATGATTATCTTATCAATAATAAAAAACCAAAGGATAATGCACTATGAGATTTTTCTCTCTTCATTTATATATGGTGTGCGGATAACCTTTGAGGAGATCCCTTTGAAGAGGATGTCGAATAAAAAGGATTGTTACTTTTATATGGACTCATCGTCTGAGGTTTCATAGGAAGTGAACATTTTTTGATCTATTTGGGACTATTTGTATGGACTTATGAACTGTCCGTTTGTTATGGAACCTATTTGTCTATTTTGTTGCTACATGTTTATTATAGCATTTGTTCTGTGAAAACACTCATATAAGTACTTTGTTCTATTGAGGAATTTTATCATTAGCGCCTTTGCAGAGTGTAATTTTGATACATGGTATATTTACGGATGTGTTGGTGACATTCTTTATACACTTTTTTGAGGATGCTTTTGATAGTAGCGCTCTACCTGGGGCTTGATTGTTTACTGTCTATTTTTGTGCTTAAGGACAGAACTGCCCAGTCTAACTTCCTTGGTCTAAGGTTCCTGAGTTCACTCTGCATGAGGTGCCACAGATGACCGCTCTGCGTGAGGTGTCAAAGATGAACACTGCATGAGGTGCTACAGATGACTTGTCTGCACTTTTGGAGCCTTCAGAATGTACTCCTTAAAGTGGGGGCTATGGACCAAAGAAGGATACATTTTTGAGACCATGCATGCGGAAAAATGGAAAGTAGCTTTTCACCAGCAGTTTCCTCAAACACACCATTTAGGTTCTCTTGACCCCTCTTCAAGGGGTGGGTACGGTTAAATTTGCTTTGCATCCTGTGAGCATTTGTCAGGTCTGCCATGCGCTTCAGATATACAGATGTGATTAACTATTTCCTGCATATCCGCTTTCAATAAGTTCTGAGCTGCAGTAAAGGTATGCCTTCCCTGTGAGTTTATTGGAATACTTCACTATTTAAACCCTGAATGGCCATACACTCGTGGCCTGTAATAGTATTTAATAGCATTTGACATGTATGCTCTTGGTCTCTGTTTTCTAACCTGTTTGTTCCTGTCACTGCCCCAGTTCCAATTTCTATTTTAACAAAAATTGTTTCTTGATTTCTAAACTGCACCATACAGTTTTCTGTGTGTTCTACTTCATATTTTGCATTGCCTCAGACAGTCATATTACTGAATGATCCCTGTGTAACTTATCAATATACCAGCATTCCTTCAGAGATTGTGTTTATTTCCTGACTACTTTTGAACTTTTCAATATTTCCATATTGTTTGTAATTACAATATATCGCATTACTCATGATTTCCTAACAGTAACATTTTATACACGCTTTTCTAAGGAAAAGCTACATTTTTAAACCCACTTATTTAAAAGTACATTTTATTGAAACATTCCATATTTCAAATTCATACACGATGACCTAAAGAAAATGTATGATACATTTATAAGAAATAACAGGAATTTAACAAAGAAAGAAAACCAAGCCTTGAAGGAGTTGATGAGTAATCTAGATATTACTCAGACAGGCAGATAAGGGACTGTAATTGTGAATACAGAATTCTATCTATAAGAAGCAAGTTGATTATTATCAGATGAAAACACACATCAAATTCTAAATTTAGATCCTACAGTTTTGTTCCAAAAACAAATAAGATCTTTATTAGTTCAAACCTTGGACATAAGGGGCCTGAGTCATTAAGGAACGCAAAATGAGCGCAGCGTACGTACGTGCACTAATGCACGTACTTTGTGGCTGCGAACGGCCGAAGTCATTAAGCTGCGTATTCTCACATACACAGCTTCATGACTTGCGGCGCAAGTGTTCCTATTCTACCCGTTCACGTCCGTACACGCCGGCACATACTTGCATAACGTGCAGAAGCGAACGCTACGCTGTTTAGTGCATAGTGTCACTCACCGGACTGTGAGTGCTTCTTCCCGGACTATTAGGAACCGTGGACGTCCTCTATCCTGAGGGACTGCGCATGCGCAGCCCTTTCCAAACCTTCAGTGTATGTTCCTTTAACTTAATTGGCAGATCAGGCAACCTCCCTATATTAAGCACCTGTGGTCAACACCACGTTGCCTGATCTTGGAGTCTCATTCCCCATGAGCCTCTGAAGGTGTCCCTGTGTTTCCTTGTTTATTCAGCCCTGCTGATTCCTGTGGTTTCCAAACCACTTCTACCTCTGTGGTTTCCAAACCACTTCTACTACTGTGGTTCCCATACCACTTCTACCATCTACTGTATCATCGTGACTGTGAGCTGATTCCTATCCGCTGCCTCCGTGCACTACAGTCTTCTAATCACTTCAACTCTACCATTTATCATTGGGACTGTTAGCTGATGCCTATCCGCTGCCTCCGTGCACTACAGGCTTCAACCACATCCACTCACCTGTTCATGATTGTGACTGCCAGCTGATTCCTATCCGCTGCCTCCGTGCACTACAGGCTTCAACCTGCAACTCGTCTGTGTTTCATCATCGTGACTGTTTGGCTGATTCCTATCCGCTGCCTCCGTGCACTACAGTCTTCAACCTGCAACTCGTCTGTGTTTCATCATCGTGACTGCTAGCTGATTCCTATCCGCTGCCTCCGTGCACTACAGTCTTCAACCTGCAACCCGTCTGTGTTTCATCGTGACTGTTTGGCTGATTCCTATCCGCTGCCTCTGTGCGCTTCAGTCTTCAGTCCTTGTCAACTCTACCGTGTTTCCTTGAGTCTGCTGCCACTATTGCTACCCGCTACTCTCCGTGATCATCTGTTCCAGTTCAACTCTGCTCCGGGGTCCCATCGTTACTGCACCTGCTGGTTGCTATTGGTTACCTCCGTGTTCCCGCAGAGACCCGCTGCTGTTACTTCTCAGCGCTACTCATCCATCTACTGCTGATCCGCTCTCCACGCCTTCCTGTGCTCCCTGCTGGTCTACCTACCTGTGCGCTGCACCTGCTAGACCCCCGCTTCACCCATCCAGGGACTTGTATCCTGCTGGCCTCCTGCCCTTCAGGTATCTCTGCACTCCTGTCTGACTGCCTTCTCCTGCACCACGGTATGCATACTTCCCATTGACTGTGCTGTGTATTGCATACCTTGCTGGACTGTGTTGGTTCTCCTCTGGAGTGTACTATCTGCTGACTCTACTGCCATCATTGACTGTGTTATCTCATGCTGGATTACTTCAAGAGACTTTCTATATTGGCAGTGTTGTTCAGTCATTTATACATTTATATTGTGCATATTACTGTGGATCAAAGTCAAGGTGCCCGTGTATATATTGTGTTGCAGTCTCTCCCCGTGCACCTCCTCACATATATATTCAGTGGTACAACTTGCTAGTGGCAGACCACTGACTCCTGTTTACAGTTTCACCTGTTCCAGTATCCTCTCACATAGCAGTGGTACAACTTGCTATCGCAGACCACTGACTACCCGGATACCTCCACTTGGATTCCACTCCTTCACTCAGACAGCGGTACAACTTGCTATCTGCAGACCGCTGACTCTCATCACCCCCTCGTTTC
Organism: Mixophyes fleayi; assembly: GCF_038048845.1. NCBI lineage: Eukaryota > Metazoa > Chordata > Amphibia > Anura > Limnodynastidae > Mixophyes > Mixophyes fleayi. The sequence continues at coordinate 222,798,733 of NC_134405.1, forward strand.
TGTTGGACATTCCTCCTCACTATAGCAGTGGTACAACTTGCTACCGCAGACCACTGACTACCTTCACGTGTCCTTTGTCCATACAGTTCCTCGTGTATTACTACCTCCATATTGCCAGTGCTGCTAGTCATAGACTTTCCTGAGCATCTCATCATCTGCTATTTCCTGTTCCGTGATCACCCTGCTACCAGAGTACCATATTACCACCTATACTGCTCTGGTAAGCCTATCACCTGGTGATCCCTGGGTAAAGACTCCTAGTGCCCGTGACAGTAAGATCAGGCCATGACAGACCCAGATACGGAACCTACCGCTAAAGAGATGCTGCAGCATCTGGTCAGCCGTGTGGAGCAACAGGATGCTCGCCAACAGCTGTTACTTCAATGTTACCAATCGTTAACCTCCCAAGGAACATCTGGACAGACTGTTACAGCTAGTATTGAAGCTCCTGTGCTTTCCTCCGTTTCCCCAGTGCCATCCCAGGTGTCTACAGCTCCTACGCTTCACCTGCCTACTCCGTCAAAATATGACGGGGACCCCAAAACTTGTAGAGGTTTCCTTAACCAATGTTCAGTCCATTTTGAACTCCAACCTCAAAATTTTTCTACCCATCGTTCCAGAGTGGCCTATCTTATCTCATTGTTTTCTGGACAAGCCCTGGCTTGGGCCTCCCCTCTGTGGGAAAGAAACGATCCAATTCTACAAGATAGTGCCAAATTCATTTCCACGTTCCGAAGTGTGTTCGATGAACCAGGTCGTGTGACCTCCGCTGCTTCCAGCATTCTTCGTTTGCGACAAGGCTCCCATACAGTAGGACAGTATGTCATTCAATTTAGGATCTTAGCCTCTGAACTTCAGTGGAATACTGAAGCATTAGTTGCCGCCTTCTGGCAGGGGCTCTCCGATAAAATTAAAGATGCACTGACTACCCAAGAGCTTCCTTCGTCACTAGAAGATTTGATCTCTCTTTGCCATCGTGTAGACATGAGATTTCGTGAAAGAGAATCTGAGAAAACAACTTCTGCTAAAGCACCTCTTCGTTTAAACCCTCAATTTCGTCCAGTTTCACCTTCTGTGATTCCCATGGAGATAGGACGTTCTAAATTATCTTTAGAAGAGAGGAAACGAAGAGTAAAGAATAGACTCTGTATCTATTGTGCTGATTCCACACATATGCTCAGTTCTTGCCCTAAGAAATCGGGAAATGCCAGGCCCTAACTAGTTCTGGAGAGGTGAAGTTAGGGTCCCTGGAGTCCTCTCCATTGTCTATGAAATCTAAAGTCTGCGCTTTCGATGTTACGATTTCCTTTGCTACCAAATCCTTTGAGTCACAGGCATTGATTGATTCCGGAGCAGCAGGAAATTTCATTTCTAAATCACTAGTGAATCAATGGTCCCTACCAGTGATCACTTTAAAAACACCCATTACTGTGACGGCTATAGATGGATCACGTCTCATCAATGGTCTCATCACCCAGAGTACGTCTCCAGTAACCCTTCAGATTGGTGTACTACACCATGAAGAAATTTCGTTTTTAATTCTTCCAGTTACGACAAGTCCGATTGTCTTAGGCCTTCCATGGCTTCAATGTCACTCTCCCCAGATTGACTGGCGCACCCCTCAAGTTACGTCTTGGGGGTCTGAATGTCACCATCGTTGTCTCTCTCAAGTTATTCCTCTTAAAGTACAGCAATCTTCCATCTCATCTTCCTCCCCGGGACTCCCTCCTCAGTATGCTTCATTTGCCGATGTGTTTGATAAAGCTCAGTCTGAACGTCTTCCTCCTCATCGTTCTTGGGATTGTCCGATCGACCTTCTACCTGGCAAGACTCCTCCCAGGGGTCGGGTCTATCCTCTCTCGTTACCTGAAACTCAAGCCACATCTGAGTACATACAGGAGAATCTCCAGCGTGGGTTCATTCGACCTTCCACCTCTCCCGCTGGAGCTGGGTTCTTCTTCGTCAAAAAGAAGGATGGATCATTACGCCCTTGTATAGATTTTCGTGGACTCAACGCCATTACTATCAAGAATCGGTATCCCATTCCGCTGATCACTGAGCTATTTGATCGCATCAAGGGAGCTCGGATATTTACTAAGTTGGATCTTCGTGGTGCCTACAATTTAATTAGAATCCGTTCCGGTGACGAATGGAAGACCGCGTTTAACACCAGAGATGGGCATTACGAATATTTAGTAATGCCCTTCGGGCTGTGTAATGCCCCCGCGGTTTTCCAGGGTTTCATCAATGAGATCTTTCGGGACTTATTATATGTATGTGTCGTTGTCTACCTGGACGACATATTGATCTTCTCACAGGACCTGCCTTCTCATCACCAACATGTGGCAGAGGTCCTCTCCAGACTACGGAAAAACTCGTTGTTCTGTAAATTGGAGAAATGTTCATTCGAGTTACCCCAGATTCCATTCTTGGGGTATATAGTTTCCGGAGTTGGCCTGAAGATGGATCCAGACAAAGTAAATGCTGTACTACATTGGCCTCAGCCAACTACTCTTCGTGCCATCCAGCGTTTTTTAGGTTTTGCCAATTACTATAGACGCTTCATTCAAGACTTCTCATCCATTGCATCTCCCATTGTGGCCTTAACTCGGAAAGGGGCTAATACTAAGCAATGGTCATCTGAGGCTCTCCAAGCCTTTCAAATCCTCAAAGAGTCCTTCTCGTCTGCTCCCATTCTGCGACAACCTGATGTGACACTCCCCTTCTTCCTAGAAGTAGATGCCTCTAATGTGGGCTTAGGAGCTATTCTCTCCCAACGCTCGGAGCAACAAAAATTACATCCTTGTGCCTTCTACTCTCGGGGTCTTCTGCCCGCAGAGAAAAACTATACTATCGGGGACAAGGAGTTGCTGGCCATCAAAGCTGCATTAGAGGAATGGAGATACTTGTTGGAAGGAGCTCGCCATCCGGTGACGATCTTCACGGATCATAAGAACTTGTCATATTTGCAATCTGCTCAATGCTTGAACCCTCGTCAAGCAAGATGGTCTCTTTTCTTTTCCCGTTTTGAATTAATTATAACCTTCAAACCAGCTGCTAAGAACAAGAAAGCTGACGCTCTATCTCGAGCTTTTGTGACGTCCTCTGATGTAGAAGAGGTTCCCAACCATGCTATTCTAGACCCCAAATGTATTTCTCTGGCTGCTTCATCCACCAAAATGCTACCATTTGGGAAGACCCTCGTGCCTCCTACTCTGAGGCGGAAAATCCTTTCGTGGTTCCATGCCTCTCGTGTTTCTGGACACGCCGGTGAACATAAGACCTTTGAGATTCTCTCTCGTAGTTACTGGTGGCCTTCAATGAGGAGAGACGTCAAAGAGTTTATTGCTTCCTGTGATTTATGTTCTCAGTTCAAATCCTCCCGCAGAACTCCAGCAGGGTTGCTGCGACCACTACCCATTCCGTCCAAGCCTTGGACCCATATTAGTATGGATTTCATTACTGATTTGCCACCAAGTAAGAATCACAATACTATTTGGGTAGTGGTAGACAGATTTTCGAAGATGGCTCATTTCGTCCCTCTGTCCGGTTTACCTTCCTCGTCTACTCTGGCTGAACATTTCATTAAAGAAATCTTCCGCATCCATGGATGTCCGTCTGAGATTGTGTCAGATAGAGGAGTACAATTCGTTTCCAGATTCTGGCGGGCCCTTTGTAAAACCTTGGGCATACGATTAGCACTCTCATCGTCTTACCATCCGCAATCTAACGGACAAACGGAACGAGTCAATCAAGATCTTGAGACTTTTATTAGGATGTTCTCTTCAGCCAACCAAGACAACTGGGTAGAATTGCTCCCTTGGGCTGAATTCGCCCATAACAACATGTACCATGAGTCATCATCCAAAACTCCATTCTTTGTGGTCTACGGTCACCATCCGTCTTTTCCGGAATTTCCTGCCCTCCCGCCCACCCAAGTTCCTGCTGTGGAGACTGCTTGTCAGACCTTCAAAAATATCTGGTCTCAGGTCAAAACCTGTTTAAAGAAGACATCTAACAAATATAAGTCTTTCGCAGATAAGAAGAGGCGGGCTATTCCACCACTAAAAATTGGAGATCGTGTCTGGTTATCTACCAAAAATATTCGTTTGAAGGTTCCATCTATGAAATTCGCCCCTCGTTTTATTGGTCCATATAGGATCATTCAAGTTATCAATCCAGTATGTGTTAAACTTCTTCTTCCTAAGAATCTTCGGATTTCCAATGCCTTCCATGTGTCCTTGCTCAAACCTCTCATCATCAACCGTTTCTCGACTCCTTCCTCAGCACCGCAGCCAGTTCAAGTTCATCAGGAGGAGGATTTTGAGATTACTGAGGTATTGGATGCAAAAATTTCGCGAGGAGTCCTCCGTTTCCTCGTTCATTGGAAGGGCTTTGGTCCTGAAGAGCGTTCATGGATCAAAGCTGAAGATCTTAATGCTCCTGCCCTTCTGAAGAAGTTTTATTCCAAAAATCCGGACAAGCCCGGTTCCAGGCGTTCTGTGCCCACCTTTAAAAGGGGGGGTACTGTCACTCACCGGACTGTGAGTGCTTCTTCCCGGACTATTAGGAACCGTGGACGTCCTCTATCCTGAGGGACTGCGCATGCGCAGCCCTTTCCAAACCTTCAGTGTATGTTCCTTTAACTTAATTGGCAGATCAGGCAACCTCCCTATATTAAGCACCTGTGGTCAACACCACGTTGCCTGATCTTGGAGTCTCATTCCCCATGAGCCTCTGAAGGTGTCCCTGTGTTTCCTTGTTTATTCAGCCCTGCTGATTCCTGTGGTTTCCAAACCACTTCTACCTCTGTGGTTTCCAAACCACTTCTACTACTGTGGTTCCCATACCACTTCTACCATCTACTGTATCATCGTGACTGTGAGCTGATTCCTATCCGCTGCCTCCGTGCACTACAGTCTTCTAATCACTTCAACTCTACCATTTATCATTGGGACTGTTAGCTGATGCCTATCCGCTGCCTCCGTGCACTACAGGCTTCAACCACATCCACTCACCTGTTCATGATTGTGACTGCCAGCTGATTCCTATCCGCTGCCTCCGTGCACTACAGGCTTCAACCTGCAACTCGTCTGTGTTTCATCATCGTGACTGTTTGGCTGATTCCTATCCGCTGCCTCCGTGCACTACAGTCTTCAACCTGCAACTCGTCTGTGTTTCATCATCGTGACTGCTAGCTGATTCCTATCCGCTGCCTCCGTGCACTACAGTCTTCAACCTGCAACCCGTCTGTGTTTCATCGTGACTGTTTGGCTGATTCCTATCCGCTGCCTCTGTGCGCTTCAGTCTTCAGTCCTTGTCAACTCTACCGTGTTTCCTTGAGTCTGCTGCCACTATTGCTACCCGCTACTCTCCGTGATCATCTGTTCCAGTTCAACTCTGCTCCGGGGTCCCATCGTTACTGCACCTGCTGGTTGCTATTGGTTACCTCCGTGTTCCCGCAGAGACCCGCTGCTGTTACTTCTCAGCGCTACTCATCCATCTACTGCTGATCCGCTCTCCACGCCTTCCTGTGCTCCCTGCTGGTCTACCTACCTGTGCGCTGCACCTGCTAGACCCCCGCTTCACCCATCCAGGGACTTGTATCCTGCTGGCCTCCTGCCCTTCAGGTATCTCTGCACTCCTGTCTGACTGCCTTCTCCTGCACCACGGTATGCATACTTCCCATTGACTGTGCTGTGTATTGCATACCTTGCTGGACTGTGTTGGTTCTCCTCTGGAGTGTACTATCTGCTGACTCTACTGCCATCATTGACTGTGTTATCTCATGCTGGATTACTTCAAGAGACTTTCTATATTGGCAGTGTTGTTCAGTCATTTATACATTTATATTGTGCATATTACTGTGGATCAAAGTCAAGGTGCCCGTGTATATATTGTGTTGCAGTCTCTCCCCGTGCACCTCCTCACATATATATTCAGTGGTACAACTTGCTAGTGGCAGACCACTGACTCCTGTTTACAGTTTCACCTGTTCCAGTATCCTCTCACATAGCAGTGGTACAACTTGCTATCGCAGACCACTGACTACCCGGATACCTCCACTTGGATTCCACTCCTTCACTCAGACAGCGGTACAACTTGCTATCTGCAGACCGCTGACTCTCATCACCCCCTCGTTTCTGTTGGACATTCCTCCTCACTATAGCAGTGGTACAACTTGCTACCGCAGACCACTGACTACCTTCACGTGTCCTTTGTCCATACAGTTCCTCGTGTATTACTACCTCCATATTGCCAGTGCTGCTAGTCATAGACTTTCCTGAGCATCTCATCATCTGCTATTTCCTGTTCCGTGATCACCCTGCTACCAGAGTACCATATTACCACCTATACTGCTCTGGTAAGCCTATCACCTGGTGATCCCTGGGTAAAGACTCCTAGTGCCCGTGACACATAGTAACATCATTGGTGTATCTCTCAATTGTTGAATCATGGTGCTGGTTGTAATTAACCGTAAAATATATATTCCCCTTGTTATGCTACTTTGTTTACCCTGTCAAGATGTTTTACTTTTGATGATTAAAATTTCGTAATATTGAAATATTTACAGTGTTTTATCGTATATCATATATCAGTGTATCATGTATATTTGATGTGGTTTTATAATGTCATATGTATTATATTATATATATACATATATAATATTATATAAGCCTTTGGTGTGAGCTGGAAGGAAAAGAATATGAACAGGAATGAAGTAATTATTCAAATAACCTATGTTTCCAATCCAGAGATTTTCAACAAAGACTTGCACAGACTTCTTCGTCTTGTCCATTGCATCCAGGAGACTCAAAAGGATCAGGATACGCCTAAATACTTTCTCAGCCAATTGTTCTATGATAGGTGTAAATTATAGTACAACCTTCTTTTGTTGAAACACAAAGTACATCTCTGGTCTGTTTAAGATCAGAGTTTTCAGCATAGAAAAAGAGTGGAAGCTTATTATTTTGTAAATAAACAATGATCCAATTTTATTTGTTAAGTGTCTTTTGCTGAAGGAATTTTTTTATGACTTTATTAACCTATATAACACCAATGAGGTTATGCCGCTAGCCCTGTTTTCCCTGTGTATCAGGTTGTGTCTTGGTTCTGTTTTCAGTATATGTTTTCGAAAGAGGTCATGTCGTACATAACTGTTATTTCTTTGGCGCCTTATCACATTATATCCCGGATGCGAGGTGTGACCCTATTGGTTGGCCTCTTCTCCATTGGCTTTTAAACAACAGCTTTACTTAAGTGTATAATGCTAATACGTAAATTTGTTCCATGAAATACCAGTTTTTCTTTTAACAAAAATATTTGAATTTATAAACTAAAACTATGAACAAATGTTAAGTAAGAAACACTAAAAAAAATCAATAAAAGGTATTTAACAATTTTTTAATATATTTTATTATTTTTTTACATTTTTTTGCTTTTTCTTTATGCTTTTTATATTTTTTTTCTTGCTTTTTTAATTCACACAGAAGCCTCTGGCTGTGCCTTGGAGGACCCATCGACTCCTCATCAGCTGCAAAAAATGAAACACAACAATTTAGAAAATGCACTAATTAATGTGGTGAAATGCTAGCTGTCGGTTCTTGTACCTTTGCATTTTGTAAGCTTGGTATAGTGCATAAATGAATGTTACCCAAACACTGGCCCCATTCATTAAATTTTGATAAAAGTAGGAGTACATAACATATACTGAAAACAGAACCAAGACACAACATGATACAAAGACAGGTGACAGGGTAAAGCAAATCAGATTATCTCTGACAGATAGTGAAAGGGATGGTAGAAATCAGCAAGAAGAAGACCTAAGCTTAAGAAAACAGGGAAAACAGGCCTATCGAAGAAGGCCAAGAGGGTAAAGGAACTGTAGAAGGAGCACACAACAAAAGAGGGCCATGCGCATGACAGCTTACAACCTAAAGGGAAGGGGAAGACACAAGTAATACGAAGTATATAGTATTATATTGTTTTGGTGTATACATTAGCTTTCTGCAAAAGTTTGCCAAGGATAATCTCACCCTATAGGGTGCATTTTTAAAGCCTGCCATCTGAGTTCGCCTGCGCACAAGACAAGAATTGGTGGGAGGACATTTTTCCCATTGTGGGAACTTAGGATGCCTTGTACTGTAAATGGGCAGTGAAAACTGTTTGTCATGTTCTACCCAAAAAATCATATCTTGACAAAAAAAACCACAACTAAAGTATATGAAAATTACCATGTAATGTACTTACTTTCCTCAACCAGCACTTGTGGTTGCTGAGAGGTGGATTCTGGTTGGCTCTGGAATAGCAGAGGTGATGCTGATAGGTTAGCGGACTATGGCGAATCCTCCACCACCGCTGACTCCACCTGTGGCTGTTGGCTACCACCTGGCGCCTCCGGTGTGACCACCTGTTGATGTTGGCGGTGGTGTTCGGAGCTGCGTTGGCGTCTTGTTGGAGACCATGATGTGTTATCTTATGTGTATTTTTGTAATGTATTCACCATACACAGCGAATACATACATACATGCAGTGAATGGTAGCTTTGAATGCTAAAAGGGTACTCATGTCAATAACATTAAATTTGTCCAAAAATGTACACTAAAATTTTTAACATATATATAATAGTAAATAATCAGAATAATAGCAAATAAGACTAACATTATTCATACGTTTAGTATGAGAATGGTCAGAAAATAGGCCTTTTCTGTCCATATTTCCTGTGAGAAGAAAAAATTACATTGCCATATTATATAGTGTTTGAGCGCGACTTACTAGCAAGAATTTCAGCCCTCAAATCTGCAAGAAGGTTGGGCTGCCGTCTCCGCAGATCACTCCATTGGCGTTGCAACTGCACGATGGAGCTGCGGGTACCAACCTGCATAAGCAGACGCCTGCGCACGGCTCTGTATGCCTGCAGTTTGTCATCATTTCCCACGTACCTCCCTGCGGGCTAAAAACAACGGTCCATCGTTGCTGTCAGCACCCGCAGATTGGTACGTGAGAATACTGCAGACCTCATTTTCTCTCAGAAATGACAGTTTAATATCCTGCTTACCGATTGGTGCTCAGTGCACGTCGGTGCGTCTGCATGTCCATCGCGGAACCTGTACTAAGATGGCTGACTGACCTGTCAATCACTGCTCAAGCGTGCCTAGCGTTCTGGCGCGTACGCAACCGAACGCACCACTATAAAATCGCATACAGCATGCGATAGTTCGCCCTGACAATTTCCGCATGGCTTTTCAAAGTTGTTGCTGTCAGGAAATGGTTGATATTGGAGGATATTGAGGTAAGTAACATGGGCCTAGGACTGCTACCTGACATAGACAGCGTCGTAGGAAATGGAATAATTGCACTTTCTTTTTTCCTTTTTTAGATTGTGAACACTTCTGTGGGTAAAAAACAGGAGAACCTTGCTACATTTTGGGGTAAGTAACATGGGCCTAGGTCTGCTGCTTTTTGGTCTAGTGATGGAATAAACTTCTTTTATTTCCATTTGTAGACATGTCTGAACAAGACTCCAATGAGCCATCTGGCTCATCATCTGGTGCTGCAAAAAAAACACGCCAGCCCAATTTCACAAAAAATGAAATCGACATTTTGGTCGAATTGGCTGTTGATAGGCTCCACTCCACTCCGCGTCCACTCTCTGCACCATCAAAAGCAAGAATATGGGAAGAAATTACAAATGAGGTCAATGCCGTGGCTCCAATCAGACGCAAGGTTAATGAGGTCCAGAAAAGGTAAATATTTAAGCGTACAAAAATTGGTTAAATGTGTCCAGATTTTGGGGATAATATTATCCTGCTAATGTGTCTATTTTGCACACAGGTGGCAAGACTTTAAATGCCGCCTAAAAGATAAAATTTCTGAACATAGAAGACATGCCAGAATGACAGGTGGTGGACCTCCAACAACGCTGGAATTGACTGCATTGGAGACCAGGGCATTGGCCTGTTTGGATGCGGAGATGGTTCAAGGTGTGGGCCGCATTGACACCGGACGTAGCCCACCCGCCAGCGAGCCTATCACAGCTACAGGTATATTTACACACACATATATATAAATATATAAATTCACACAAATTTCCTAAGGACAGCATTATTTTTAAATTTTTTTCCCCTTGTAGGGCCCAATACAGCGGAAGACATTTCAGAGGATGAGCTGGTGGAGGAGCCACGTGATGTGGAAGAGCATCAGATGAGTGAGGAGGCAGAAGTCAGTGAACGGGAATCACTGCACGCATGCTATCACAGTATTAGAGACACAAATTCCACTATTCAGTCCAATACCACAGATATTGCCACAACCCTCACCCGTATGGAGCAGACTTTAGACAGTAGCCTCACCCGTATAGAGAACACTAAGGACTTAAACCTTTCATCTATCAACACTACCCTTACCCATCTCACTGACCTTATTGCAGTGTATATCACCAATCCCCAATCACGCATATCACAGGAATCTTCTTCTACTTTTTTCTCTCCATCTCTTAGTCCCATGTATCAATCATACTACACTTCACCCGATTATCGTTCCACAAGTAGGCCTTATCACGCGCACCCATCTTCACATATTGAACAACTCCACTCTCAAGCTTCTATTGGTTCTAGTCTAAGACCCCAAATGCATCGCCCTCATTTCCAAAGCAACCCATATGTTGACATTGACCCATATTCGCATTCTAATCAGCAATACAACTATTATTTACCTCCACCAGGCCCTTCTGCCCCATCTGCCATCTCTGCCCCATTTGCCATCTCTGCCCCATCTGCCCCTTCTGCCCCATCTGCCACCTCTGCCCCTTCTGCCCCATCTGCCATCTCTGCCCCTTCTGCCCCATCTGCCATCTCTGCCCCATCTTCCCATCTGCCATCTCTGCCCCATCTGCCATCTCTGCCCCATCTGCCCCATCTGCCATCTCTGCCCCTTCTGCCATCTCTGCCCCATCTGCCATCTCTGCCCCATCTGCCCCTTCTGCCATCGCTGCCATCTCTGCCCCTTCTGCCATCGCTGCCCAATCTGCCATCTCTGCCCCTTCTGCCATCTCTGCCCCTTCTGCCACCCGTGCACCCCGTGCCACACAATCGTCGGCTGCTGCACAGTCACTCACTGCTGCTCCACTGGCCTCTGCTTCCTCCCCACTGTTGCCTTCTATATCACGGGTTACCAGAAGCCAGACTCATCCTTGATGCGATGCAACCATTATACCAGCAAAGAGGCCCCATAAAAAAAAATAGTGGTTGGTTTGATGTGTTTTTGTTGTGTAAATAAATAGTATAATTATAAACTTATTAGCTATGTATGTTGTATTTTTTAAAAACATTACAAAAACACTTACAAGAGAAGTAGGTGTCCAGGACATATTGCTTAAAAGACACAGCATCAACTGATTCTGGAGGCCTGGGGTCAGCATCTAACACCTCCTGGACAGCAACCTCAACCTCCTCCACCCAAGGAACCCCACTCCTAATGGCGATGTTATGGAACACCACGCACAGAGCTATGATATCACACACAGTGGATGGAGCATACATTAGAGCACCACCAGACCAATCTAGGCACCGGAATCTGGCCTTTAAAAGACCAAATTGTCACTCACTGGACTGTTAGTGCCTCTAGGTTGGGACATGGGTCTCTCTTGCTCCTGCCGGCGCCTCTCCTTAGCCGCAGCCGTCCGCCATCTTGACTAAGATTGTGCACGTGCAGAAACCCTGAACTGTTAATACCTCGCCTCTAGTCTCATTGGTTAATTAACCACCTCTCAGTACTTAAGGCACATGTTGCCCTATTACCTTTGCCTGTTCTTGCTTCTCATTCCTTGAGACTCTGAGGTGTTTCCTGTTTCTGCTCGTGTTATCCGTTTGCTCTGGACAATTCTCCTCTCCACATCGGTAGTAGAACTTACCCGCTGCAGACTACTCTCGCTACCTCCATTACCTGCCTGCTTCTGGATAAGTCTTCTCTCCACATCGGTAGTAGATCTTTCCCGCTGCAGACTACTCTCGCTACCTCCGTTACCTGCCTGCTCCTGGACAAGTCTCCTCTATACATCAGTGGTACAACTTGCCTATTGCAGACTACTCATGTTGCTCCATTACATGCCTGCACCTGGACAAGTCTTCCCTTCACATCAGTGGTACAACTTGCCTATTGCAGACCACTCACATTACTCCATTGCACGCCTGCACCTGGACAAGTCTTCCCTTCACATCAGTGGTACAACTTGCCTATTGCAGACCACTCACGTTACGCCGTTCGACGCCTGCACCTGGACAAGTCTTCCCTTCACATCGGTGGTACAACTTGCCAATTGTAGACCACTCACGCTATTCTGTTACACACCTGCGCTGGACAAGTCTTCTCTACATATCCGTGGTGAAACTTACCAGCTGTAGACCATTCATGTTTCCTTGTGATATAGCTACTACTTTGTATGGTACCTATTAGCTGGACTAAAGTCTACAAGTGCCTCTGTATTGTAGCTGCAAGTCGCTGACTCTTCTACTATATTGTTGATTGGTCTTTGCCTAACGTTATCCAGTTATCAAGTACTGGCCTGCTATATGCTACCTGCGTGCTAAGGCACTTGGACTCTTTCCTCATTTTATCCTGTTTACTAAACTGCTGTACCATCACAGTTTCACGGTGCCAAGACTCAGCATTTATACTATTGACATTCCTTTCCTCTATTCTACTGTATGGTTCCACTGATTCACCACACTACCCAGAGGTCCGCACTTCTGGTAAGTGTAGCTACACCTGGTGAATTCTGGGTAAAACTCCTAGTGCCCGTGACACAAATGCCCGCTCCACAACCGATCTAGTGGCTGTATGTGCGGAGTTGTATGCCATCTCCTGCTCCGTACGTGGGTTTAATAGAGGAGTGAGGAGCCAAGGGCGAAAAGGGTATGCGTTATCTAGTACAAGAGGTGACAAGAATGAAAAAGTTTAAAAAAATATGAGCGAGTGTCATAATTGTAGACACAAATAACTAGATCTATGGCAACAAAACAGGCAACATGGATGACAAATAATGGCAAAAGAAGCAATTAGACACAGATATGACTTCAGAGAAGCTTACATAACATATTCAATGTATTTGTAACCAAGGTTTAATTTTATAAAAAAAAAAATCATATGGGCAGCTATCCAGGTAGGATTTTAAGGTAAACATCACAATTAAATGTACCTTTCAATGATATTGCAATGTGCCTTTGTAATATATCTACTTAGCTACCAAAATTAAAACATTACTATTTCCACTTTAAACTACTACATACATGACATGTTTGTTAAATAATAAAAATACCTAATAGCCACGCGTCCCCATTCGGCCTTGCACCACTTTGCCTCAGTTGTAATCTTTGCCACATCCCTGATTTCCGGAAGGCAAAGGAGTCCTGTGTACTCCCTGACCACATAGCCACCAGGTTACGAATCTGGAGAGAGGCGTCACATATAGCTTGGACATTTATAGAATGGAAATGCTTGCGATTTAAAAAATTAGCAGCATTCCCACCGGAGGGGACCAAGGCTACATGAGTCCCATCGACTGCCCCTATGATGTACGAGAAACCGGCTTTGTGGGAAAACTGCCGTTTTATCGGCACCAGGGACTCCTCATCGAGTGGCAGATGTATGAATTGCCTTAGACGCGACACAAACGCCCCCAGAACAACCTTTAGCACACGACTGAAGGACTTCTGGGACATCCCTGAAGCGACTCTCACAGTGGTCTGAAATGACCCTGTTGCGCAAAAGAGCAATACCGCCAATAGTTTAGTCAATGGCGGTATTGCTTTTGGGCTGTTGCGCTTGGGCTCCAGGTCAATCTGCACTATGCGCAGGGTGTCCAGGATGACACTAGGCGGGAGACGATAACGACGCACCACCTCAGCATCAGACATGCCAAAGAGGCTGACACGTGGCCTGAACACACGCTCCCTGGGTCGGCGACGATGGGTTACTTGCTGATTTTGGGGGCGGCGACGCTGGTTGTCCTCCTGTGCTGCCACATGTGCCTCGGCCATTTCTAAGAAACGCTATATTTGAAAAGAGAAGGATGTTAAAAAAATACAATTAACTCATAGCTTGGAAAATGTCACTCCTATTTGCACAGGAAACATTTACAATATACTTACACCAACAAGTGGGTTGGCCAAACTCATAATGTGGCTAAAAAAACAAAACAAAAATTGTCAGAGGGTGAATAAGAAGTTATGGCATCTGGGTCTATGCTATGTCAGGTTGCAGACCTAGACCCATGTTACTTACCTCAAAATGGAGCAGGATTATCCTGTTCACTTGCAAACAATTGTCAATGGAAAACTAAAAAAGAAAAAATAAAGTAAACAAAAGATAAAAATTATCTAAAAAGTACTACACAGCCCAATACAAGAAAACTATTATCTGTAACTATTATCTGAAACAAATTATAACACCCAAAAAGTCCCAGACAAATCAAACAATAAAACAATAAAATGTTAAAACAAATCAACCAAAGAAACCATAGTAATATCTTAAAATATATCAAGCAAACATACCAGTAAATGAATCAGCAGTGAACAGGACACATCATCTACGCAGAGCTTTATAGCAGTGGTTAATTATCAAAGAGTATGCAGGTGAGGGTCTGCATGCGTCCTGATCACATGGGCGTTCCTTTGGATAATTTGTGTGTGCTCATGGTTCAGATATGAGAGATAAACTAGACCCTTGGCAGGCGCATAGCGTACGCCACCACAAACGCGATCGTCTGCGTTCGCACCAGTATGACTTGGACGTAGTTAGACGGGAACGCCCCTATGAGAAATTGACTATGTCACCACGCCCCAGAACCTCCCTCTTCATGCCCAGAACTCATAGTTTGTCGCAAATGGGTTTTGCGATCGCGCCCGTACAGTTTTTGCGTTTGCGAAAGTAAACAGGCCCGGCAACCGAGCATGCGCACTAAACTTTTGCGTTCGCTACGCGCTGAAAAGGGACATACGTTCCTTGATGACTCAGGCCCAAGGACTCTACGTAAGTGTGAATATGAATGTTTGAATAGAATTCCTAGAATACAGTATATTTACTTTACACTAAACTTGCATTATTACCCCAAAATGTCCCCTGGGAGTTCAATAATATCAGATATAGATTCTTTCAAATCTAATTGAACCTATTATATAGATAATTCCTAACAAAATAGTGGGAAACAGCATCTTATCTTAAAGACACCATACATGGTATCAGAATTTTAAAAGAAATCATATTACATTTGGATTCGATTATTGTAAAAGCAGTGTCCTCACTTTACACATCAATAAAACACCATCAATATGTAAATGCCTGAAGACAATATTTGAGAAAGAAGAATCTTGTATCAACTTGAAGAAGATTTTATTTTTTAGAAGAAGGATTTTATTCTGAAATTATTTATATTGGTCTGATTTGTTTTACCTCCAGATACAGAGGGACTAGGTTCACACTAAGTTATACAAACCAGAACACATAGGAAACAATAGCCAAAATGGTGCAAACCTAGTCTTACAGTATCGCTTTATAGATTACATATTTTGTATCTGAAAAGGAGATTTTACCAGTCTGAATAGTTTCTAAATATTTTAAAATAATAATAATTTTAATTTCCAATTGACCACCTTAAAGTAAAGAGGGCATACTATTTCGAGATTTTGAACATATGGTGGATAAAAAAAAAAGATTAAAGCAAAGACTAAATTTTCTGGTTATATTGTCTTTGCCTATCCCCTCAATAGGCAAAGACAATTGTCCCAAAGGGAAACATTTTGGGTATATATCCTTAAAACATTCTCCCCTTCAGGATTAAAGTTAGACATTTATTTTAAATAATTAAATTGATGAATTAAGTGATACTACATCCACCCTTTAACCAATTAATTTGTGTTTTATTTTTCTTTTATTTTTTATTGTATTATGTATAATGTTACTCTTTTATAAGGAACCTTTCAAAACTCCCCTGTATATATTTATAAAAAAAATCAGAATTAAATTACTCTGCACAAAATATAAGATGGATATAATATTATTATAGGATATCTCGCAAAGCTTTATTAAAAGAAAAAAGCTTTTAAAAATCTTCCAACCTAAAAATTATAAAGATTAAATTGTGCTATAGTTCAATAAGAAATTATTTGTCTTTTAATGTTCTGTGATTTATTATTATTGCTTGTAATGACAGTATATATTACACTAGTAGTAATATTACAACTTATATAACATTACAATTACTATGAGGGAATAAATTAATGTAAGTTCTTCCACATTAAATAATGAACTAATTTTAGCAGCAGCCAATATCCATTTTGATAAATATAGCTAAAATATATTTTACTTTAGGGGGATTCTGCTTTATATATCTTGATCCTCTTTCCGATTTCAGACTTGAATAAAAAGGTTAACTCATATATAATTGAATAAAAGTTTGACATAAACTGATTTGATTTAAGCGCCTGAAAACCATCTCATGTTAACTGAAGTTTGAGTTTTCACACTCCAAATTGCAGGATTATAAATTTCTTCAGGAAATTTTACATAATGTTTTTGTACATTTTTTGTTTCTTTATAGAACATTATACCTCATGGAGGCTAACATGGAACAAAAAAGCACTATTGTCAAGGTTGACACTTCTGTTTGCTTTCTCGTGGTCACACTTTCTTTTTACTTATTACCTTTTAACTAAGTTCTGGAATTTATGCATATTTGTTTGGCCAGTTACCTAATTACAAGTATGAATTCATTTTTGTTACATCTCTTCTTGTTTATTTAGTTGAAACATTTTATACATATGTGAGCATACAGATGAGCCAAACATTTTGCATCTCTTCAAATGAACCTCTTTGTCAATTCAATTCAAAGCTGCAAACTACTGACTACATACACAGACACATGCACACACACTTTATATATGCGATCATTTGAAATATGATAGTAATATGTAGCCACAATGTACATTTGTCATATAATACTTAGGTAGTGATATGTTTATTTTTTATAATTTCGTGTATTAACTTTAATGTATAGTATTCTGAATATGTAATTTGAAGTTACTTATATTCTTAATGTATTTTGTTTGGATTTTACCAACATATTCGGTTGATTTTGTACATCATATTTATGAAAATGTACAGTATGTAATTAATATTCATGGATAGTATACATAGTTTTTAATATGCCTATCTAAAAATTTGCACTCTGAATGTATTTTTTGCATTTATTTAATGTTAGACTTTGTTCAAACATATGAAACCTGCAAATGCTTTTAGTTTGCATTTTTATAAACTACACTACCCTTTGCTCTAACTGTACAATTCAGCAAGAGCAATATTGTCCAAAGACACTAGATGGCGAAATACACATATGCTTCAAAAATCTTCTTTTTAATTTTTTACTCCTCACTGTACAAAATATTTCCTGGCACAGATTAACCTAGTATCAGTGTTTCCAGGGAGCATGTTTTGTTAAAGACTTTTATTCTAATTATACTGAATTTTTAGATTTACAATGTGCATTCCTTTACATGCAAGATATAGAATATGTTTGTGACATATTTAAATCATGACATATATATGTAAAACAGTCTGATCTGAATATTTATTCAAACTTTAATTAATGTGTAGCCACTATTTTCACACTTGAAATAATAACTTCATGAATTCATATAATCTATACTTTTTGTCTGCTAATTGTTTAGTTTATATTTTATAGTCGACAATTTCCTGAAGCTTGCTAACCTCTTAACAGTGCAGAACAAATATGTTTGGAGTGTCTGAGCATATAGCACAGCAATATATTTTACTATATTTGCTTTAAATAGATTTTCGATAGTTAACTTAACATATAGAAGGAGGCAGAATGCACTTCACCTTTTTTCAACCTAAGTACCTGAGCAGTAAATATTCCGTCTGACCCTATTGACCAAACTGATTCCAAGTCAGCAGCTATTTTGTACACCAGTATGCACACTTTTCCATGCTCAATTTATTTGAACTCCAAAGAAATTGAGCCTTGAAAAGCACACATAATAGTATGCAGGGCCGGATTAAGGGAATAGAGGCCCCTGGGCTAAGGGCGACTCCATTCCCCCGTGAGGCCCCCATTGTGAGCCGCCCGCCGCCCCCGTCCCCCGTGAGGCCCCCCCCCAAAGCGCTTACCTGTCAGTCATGTCCTGCATCCCCGGCACGCTGTAAGCTCCTTACTGAGGAGATCTTGCGAGAGTTCACTAGCGAGATCTCCTCAGTAAGCAGAGTACTGAGCGCCGGGGACGGAGGACTGGACTGGCAGTGCTCAGCAGCATTGATCGGGCTGGGGGCGCCCCCGCCCCCGGACCAATCAATAATGCTGCTGCGGACTTTGAAGGGCCCCCTGGATGCCCGAGGCCCCTGGACTATAGCCCAGTTAGACCTCGGGTTAATCCGGCCCTGATAGAATGCAAAACAGGTGCTTTTGTAAATAGGGAGTCATGGGACAGGGCATATTGAAGCTTTCAGGTCACAAAGTACACAACCACTGCTATCTTTTTGCTACCAGGGCCAAAATTGTAACTCAGAAGGCTGATGTTATTAATTAATCATTTTTCTTCTACCCCAGCAAAGTTTACAGTATATTAATTCTTGATATTTATTATACAGCAAATCAGTCTTTCTTTGTTACCATGGAATTATTTTTTTTTAAATGTATACCCATTACTTAGGACAAACGGGAAAATATTTGTCATTCTCCCTTAGATACTTTCAAGAAATTATTTTAACCCATGAAATATACCACTAATTTTATTATATGAAATATAAAATGTTCCGGTATACAAATATAGGCACTTCATTGAAGGTGTTGTGTATGATTTGGGCCACAATAAAATGTATATGTAAAATGTGTTTGTTTGTTCATTTTGCGCGATTGTGGTCACGATTGAGATTTTCAGTTTCCCCATTGTGTCTAATTATTTAATTCATTATCTGATGTCTAATGCAAGCAGGGTGCACCCTGCATCACTGTAGTTCTAAGCTTTGGGCAACACATTCACCTTACAAAGATAAAGCAGAGTATTCATTGTAACGCGAGACTTAGGTTGATGGCCACCTTAGCATGGTAACAGCCCCAACATTAATCCTGTCTAAATTATACTGAAAGTGTTAACATGCTTATATTCGTCTGGTCTATATTTCATGGCAAAAAACATAAATACTGGACCAGCTCATACCAAGATAATGCTGGCAAAATATTTCATTTTAGAAATTCCTCAAATTAATCCACGCAATTTGCACTTGAATATTAATTTAAATTTTAGATAATATATTTTTTAAAGTTTGCTGCACAGCTCTGCACAATAATATATTATTTTCTGGAAAGATAAAAAGCTTCTAGATCCTCCATGATTTTGTTTCTAACAAAAGTTTCATGGACAGTTTAAGTTTTTACAAATATGTTCTTGGCTATTTTGCCTTAAATATTTCCTTATATTTCAAGACTAACTAATTACTCAATACTCATCATATTGAACTGCATTCTATCTGTTCTTATACTTTGGGCTTTATAAATTCATATTTATTGAATAGGAGTGTTTGCAAAAGTACAGCAAACCATGTTTAGTAAAAATATCATGATGGTGATTGGAGAGGTCCCCACAGGACTGCACATGCCATGTACTATTAAACGACATTGTCCGTGGAGATTTTTTTTATAATATGGTAAAAAAAGATCATCAGCTCTCATTTGCAGCTAATTTTCAATGTGTATTATGAACCCTTATTTTTTAAGACCATCTATAAATGTAGCTTTAAAAATGATATCTCTATTGTAATTATATTTTCAGGATGGTGTGTTAAACCTTAGCATTCTTTAAGGGAGATATTCACTAAACTGCAATTTGCAAACTGAGCATTTTACTAAAGGCCAAACTGCACACAAACTGCACATCAAAGAGCATAATTTTAAACCGAATATTTTAATAGCACACTCCCCAAATTTTTTTACATGACTGGTATAGAAACTGGTCCATGTTTTAATGAATAGTTTGTCAAACCTACATTTTTAGTAAAAAAAAAAATGAAGGAAGGAAGGATAAATGCTGACAGTTCCATTGTGCTCACAGGTTCACAATGTTAATAGTGTGACTGGCGACAATGACAATGTTGCTAATCACAATGCCAACAATAAAAGAGTAATGGAGGCGGGTCTGGGGTATAGCCAACATTTCCAGTGCCTGAATTACATACCCCACCTATGCCAAATTATAGCATAGAGTTGCAGAGTGTAGTACATGCTAAAGATGCATTACTTGCATATACATTTATTTTTATAAAGTATAATAATGTAATGAAATATCATATACACAAGAGATAAAAGTGTCTTGACAGTTATTAACAAATGTGAAAGGAGCACTTTCCATATAAAATGTAATGAAATGCAAACACCTCAACAGGTGTTTATCCTTTTAAAAATTAAAAGCTATCATTTTTTTCTGCAGTAGTTCATATTGAAATGACAAATATTTAATGTGAACAAATACAACTTAGCATAATATAGCCACAACACTATCAATTAAATACTATCAGCTGTCAAAGCAGAGGAGGGCTGGCAAATTTTAGCCCAGGGGGCAAGACTCAACTTAGCAGACTATTAGGAACATTTTAAAGGAAAAAAAATGCAGGTGGTCCTGTGACCCAGCCCATGGTAGCCCAATATGGGACTGTCCCAGGGGGCACATGCCCCCCTGAACTCCAGCTCAGCCTGCCCCTGTGTCGCAGTCAATGCGCAAACCGATCAGAAGTGGCTCGATAGTGCAGCTCTCTGTTTTGTCTTGTTCTTATTACCAGCCCTGCAGTACCCATAAGAGAAATACATCTCCTCAGAGGCATATCTGAGGATGGGTCAACGTTTAATTATGGAAGCCATCAAAAATTAAGGTCTTAAAATTGTAAAAAAAACTACATGCAGTATACCAATTATTAATAATGTGCCAACCATCTGTGAAAAAAAATCAACATAGGCTAATATTTTTCACGTTAGGGTGTGTGGTAAATTCTCATCTTATTAACTCTAGAATTCAGGACATTAGCAAAGTCTGAAACTGAAATATAGCACAATCAATCAGTTTTTTGTTATAGTGAGGATATATACAGTAATTCGCTCGTCTAGGTGAGATACTCCAATATTGTGTTTGCTGCAAGTGAAAATCATTTAGTTTTCATAAAACCTGACATCAGATTAAAAGGTTCTGAGACTTTAAAAAGAAAACAGGAAACGGCTTACAACCTGATTCCACCTATGGCTTTATTGGCAAGGTTCTGTTTATTTACCAGTTGGGTCTTTTCTTTATAAATTGAACCTCTCTCTGGCTGGTGTGAATACTGCGTGAGCAAGACTGATGGTTTTCTAGTAGTAAAAATTGTAATTCTACATTTATGTTTTGGACATCTTACTTTAATTTTACCATGTGACTAAAACATTCATTTCGATTTATTCTTTTGTAAAAATGTAGAAACATTATATTGACACCAGGCACCAAATACCTCTTAATAAGTTGCAGAGGTTTTGCAAAGAATTTTGTTTCAATTACCAGTTATTCTTAATTTTTCTTAACATGCAGTACCATGTTTCTTCCATCAGATGTCATATTGAACCAATTGATCTACACACCCGGCAGGTACCCCATTCACATGAATAGGAAAACTCCATAATTAAAACCTGGGTCCTGTGAAAGGGCTGTGGTCCTTTCCATCACCACTGGACTCTGAGTACCAAGGTAATAGAAATAAAGTGGTATCCTGGAGTCACTCCCTGTAATCCCTATATACATTTAATCGTCCCCAACCCCCTTATACTAATTTAATAAAAAGTAATAAATAAAACACTGACACATGGGGTTTGAAATAAAAGACTCTATTAACATGGAAATAACATGAAAAACCAAAATACTGTACACAACAGCGACTGTTTGCTACCAGCAGTACTGCAGAGTAACCGTGAACTGGTAAAGTGCATTCAGACATTTGTGATTGGCAAAGAGGTGAAGGTTTGTTCATGTCATTTTGGTTCAGTCATTCTACAATGGTGCTTAAAGAGAACAGTTGTGTTGCTTAATATGTTTTATTTTTTAAATGGGTTATGTCCTCCCTAGTGAATTACTAGAAGATAGAATATAGAACAAAGATGATATATAATAAAGTGCTTATCCAGGGTTTTTGTACTGTTTTTTTCTTTCAAATTGAAAAAATGTTAACCTTTGTATCAGTTTTTCATTTACCTATTCATACCATTTTATAAAACTATAATGAAGAATTCCTCTATTCATATCAATGGAGTAGCACAAATGCGGAAAAACCCATTGAAATGAATGAACTTATAATTCATAGTCTGTGTGTGTTTTATTGCATCTGCTGGTTGGGACTAATAGTTACTGTACTATATACTTAATATACTGTACTAATATAACCATTGGATGTCTCATTGCATACCACTAAATTATACTCTACAAAATTCATTACTTTACTTGATTTTTATAGGTGCAATCAATTCTGCTTGTCAATTTCTTTCTGGTAATGTGATCCTGAGAAGGCATTACCAGAAAAGGCATTGCAGTATCATGTACAGTCATGGCCAAAACTTTTGAGAATGACACAAGTATTGGTTTTCAAAAAGTTTGCTGCTTCAGTGTTTTAGACCTTTTAGTCAGATGTTGCTATGGTATACTGAAGTAAAATTACAAGCATTTCATAAGCGTCAAAGGCTTTCATTGACAATTACATTAAGTTTATGCAATGAGTCAATATTTTCAGTGTTGACCCTTCTTTTTGAAGACCTCTGCAATTTTCCCTGGCATGCTGTCAATCAACTTCTGGGCCACATACTGACTGATGGCCACCCATTCTTGCCCAATCAATGCTTGGAGTTTGTCAAAATATGTGGGTTTTTGTTTGTCCACCCGCTTTGCCTCTCTGTGTGTGCAGGTGCACTCACACCTGCCTGCTGCCATTCCTAAGCAAGCTTTGCACTGGTACCCCAATCCTGCAGCTGAATCAACTTTAGGAGATGGTCCTGGCGCTTACTGGATGTTCTTGGGCAGCCTGAAGCCTTCTTCACAACTATTGAACCCCTATCTATTGAATTTCTTGATGATCTGATAAATGGTTGATTTAGGTGCAATCTTACTAGCAGCAATATCCTTGCCTGTAAAGCACTTTTTGTGCAAAACAATGATGGCTGCATGTGTTTCCGTGCAGGTAACCAAGGTTAACAGAGAAAGAAAAATAATTTCCAGCACCACCCTCCTTTTATTGCCTCCAGTCTGTTATTCTAACTCAATCAGCATGACAGAGTGATCTCCAGCCTTGTCCTCATCAACACTCCTGTGTTAACAAGAGAAACACTGACCTGATGTCAGCTGGTCCATTTGTGCTAGGGCTGAAATGCAGTGGAAATGTTGTTTTTGGGATAAAGTTCATTGTCATGGAAAATTACCAGCAGAAAAACTGGGGCAGCAGACTTTGTGAAAAATAATATTTGTGTCATTCTCAAAACTTTTGGCTATGACTGTAGAAGCCTTGGCAGGTGAGTATTTACACCAGCAAAGTTATCAATGTTGATAGTGACGTTATTGCCAACAGTAATCCTTTAGGGATATGCAGTACATCTTACTCAACCTGCTATACTGCACCTAATACTAGGGTACCATGCAATTTCTTACTGTATATCACTAATCTAATTGTACTATTGGGTGTTCTGTCAAAGCTTAAAATGTTAATTAATTGTTGTAGTGTAACAATGAACATTGCTGTATAAAAGATGTTTTGAGTTTGTGTTTAACAATAAACAAAGGATAAAAGCCAGTTATGATAACCCCTTTCTATATTTCCTCATGTCATTCTTATTGAGTATGCCAGCTATGCGCGGCAATATGGCACTATAGTGCTGATATGAAGCCTTTTCATGATGTCAATGTGCTGAATACTATTAAATTATAGATATATTGAACTTTCAGATATGTATGGAATTTTATCTTTTAAAAACAAGTGACTTTTGTTTGCTTAGAGCTTTAATGTCCTATTGTATAAACAAGTTCTCACGGCCTGAGTATGTCTTAATCAGATACATAAATGTTTAGTTAGTTAGATTCAAAATGTACATATTGTTTGTTCTGTGTTTCTAAAACCAATAAAATATTTCGAAAAAAAAAAAAGTCTACAAAAATAAACTATAATTTATCTATTCTCATATGGTATTTCCCACCATATGAAAACCCTATAACCCCCCACCACCACCTCCATACCTGGTGGTATGGAGATCCCAATGTTCCCATGGCCCACATATAAAGGACTTTGGAACAAAAGACTTAGGACTGCAAACTGTCTTAATAATGGCCTAAGACCAATTATTTGGAATTACTTGGGTGTGGAAAGTGGTGTAAGTGGATATTGTTTCCTGGGCCACATGTGCCCGCATCCCCTACCCTATCATAACAACCCCCGGCAACACCTGATGACCTGCAAAGAAAATAAAACACAAAATTAGAGACTAAATTGTTTAATATTTTGTACTCTGTATATAGCAACAATATCCATAATGTATAGTACGTACTCTAGTACTTACTGGCTCACAGATAATGCTTTAGGATGGCATATGGAAGGGGCTGTGTAAAAAAAGTTTGCTCTTCTTGGTCACTGGTGGACATTTTCTCCAGTGTTTACTGTACATTTCAATACTTTATTGTCAAATTTGAAAAAAAATCTCATCATATGGTGTAAAGAATGCAGTAAATATGTATCACTACTGATAAATATATACCCATATCAAAGTACACCCTCTCAAATCCCCACTGCAGGTTGTCATGGTGGGAATGTTCCTAATAAGATATGGGAAAATAGACGTCAGGACACACCATAAACACAGCATTCAAATCCAGTCCGGAGTCCACAAAAGACTTCATGCCCTGTGAAGACAATAGTGACAAAGGAGTGCTCGGCCCATAACACCAAACACTGCCAGTTATGCAGCTTCTAATATTTTGGAAATAAAATTGTCAGCTTTGTACACTGTATTACAGTATGTCATCTAGATGTAATGATTACTTGGATGAATGACTGGTGCCTATATAGTACACTCATTATTTATACATTTTCAGAAATGCTATTATTCAGTCAGTTTTCTTGTGTTACATTGTGCAGCGATACAATGATTTCTAGCATAGCCCTTCATGCTGTATTTTGTCAATATTAAAATGAATTGGATCATACTGTAACCAATCACAAACGGTTTACACTTGCTGCATTGTGAGTGGTTGCACAATGAGAAACTGCTTGGGATTAACCTTCCCTATCAATTAAAAATATTGTACTCTGATTTTGTGTTATGACTCCAGCAAGACTAGTTATTATTATTATTATTAGGGTTTTAATTTCCACACGGACTATATACCATGGAAAATAAGATTTGAATGCTTGATTAAGTGGTTAAAAGAACATTTGTGTTTATGTATTTAATGTATACATTTGTGTGTATGTATTTAACTATTTGTACCTATTTCAATTTTTGTGGAACTGCATGTTCAACAGTGGGGGACTTGCATCCATAGGCATTCTGGTGATTCTAGTTCAATATATTGGAAGAGTGGGTCACACTGGTTCCTAACATAGATGCTATGGCCTCACAAAGAAAGGGCTGAAACTGGATTGCATGCAGACACTCTGTGGATCTCCATGTTAAATCTGGTGATGGTTACCATTTTATCAGGGAAACCCCACTCTTGCTGTCTCCCTGTTTTAAAAATATTGATTTGTATATGTAGCTTAAAATACCCGCATGAAAACACATAGTAATCGATGAATGTCAATGCTGACCTTCCACAATGTTATAATGCATTAGAAGTCAGAAAATACTGGTAACAAAACAAACATTTAAATAATAAAAATCAATATAGAAAATAATTCATCGAATATAATCACTATATAAATAAATACTTTGCAAATAAATGTTGCAGCCATTGCTGCTGTTGGAGCAAATCCAAAATGCAATAACAGGCCTCCTTCAGGCTTTTGGTCAAGCTTGGCTTGACGCCAGCCACTTACGAGTTGAATAATAATAAACTGTGAACAATGTCTTCATATTTTTTCTGTTACTTCTGTAATCATTAGAAACGAAACTACAATTCTTTGACAATTCTTTCTTGTAACATAACTGGCATGGTCTTTAACCTCTAGGACCATCGTAATTCACTTTGTGGTCCCGTAGCTAGCCAGACCCATGTGAATCATTGTGATCAGTGTGCTGGTGAAAATGAAGCCCTCTAAAGTCCAGGACACAAAGTGCTCAGTTACACACTGCTGTCCAACGTGTTGCCAGAGTTAGCGGTGCTGGTTCCTGGGACATTGCTCTGGTTCTCAGGTTCGCTGTTTATTGCTGACCATGGAAGTGCTGATTGAACGTTCACGTGTTTGTGAACCTCATCTGACAAATCTGTATGATGGACCACTTGCTTACCTGATAAATGTTTTTTTATGAAAGAATCTACCACAATATTTCTGATGCTTCTCGTTGAGGTGGTGATTCCTCATGTCCTTTATCTCCCTTTCCATTGTCATGGTGAACACACAATGTGGGGAAAAACACAAACCAAGCCATTTATGCTTCCTCCCCAGCACTACCTAAACCAGAAATCAATCACAGTCATGTGCTCCACCTGTGAACCTGTGATCTGTGTGTAGAGAAGTGTGAAGAATTAACCCTGTCTGCAGCATGAACGTGCAGACTCTCAGAGAACGTATTAGTCTCGCCCTTAGCAGTCTGTGACAAGCTGCCCTTTTTGCCACAATATATTACAATCGTTGTGGCAATGCAGGAATCTCTCACTGTTTCTGAGACAAGGCAGGCATTTAAAATATAACACAGTCTTTACTGCAAATGCCCCACAGAGAGAGCACCACTGTCTGATAAGATACTGTGTAAAGATATATGAATAGCATGCAAATGCAAAGCCAGGTATCAAAAATTAGGAAATAGGAACAATTTGATGCAAGGTCAAAAGCACACAGAACACAGACACAGGAATCATCTAACACAGTGGTCAGGGAACAGGGATAAATTACCCCAAATGGGGTAAAAAATGAAATTCCTGAGGGTAATGCTGCTGATTCACATGCTGTCAGTGGGATTGTAGACCCCTTTAAATGTGAAATTGCTGTTGTACCAGAAGAGCCTCAAGGGTTGGCAGAGGCACTTCTTGAGCTTCAATGCAATAATGAAGCACGTATTGCATTTGAAAACAAAGCAGATCTCCCATATTTTTGGATGTCAACAGCTGCAAAGGCATTCAAAATTGCACATGAGGAAGCAGTCAAAAAGTTGCTGCCTTTTGCAACAACCTACCTTTGCTAGCAAGGATTTTCCACTCTAACGAACATAAAAACAAAGCAGAGAAATTGATTGGACGCTGAAGACTGTATCCAAATTGCTCTGACATCAAAATGCCCCAATATTGATGTGCTCGTATCAAATCAAGGGTGTAATGTCAGCGTATCTTAATATATTTGGGGGTAAAAGGTTAAAAAGTTCCCTGACCCCCTGATCTAACACTATCACTGCCAATGCAGTCACTTATAAAATGCAGGCTTCCAATCAGAAATCAGAGGGAGACACAACTGAACTACATAGCAGTGTGAAAATAAAGAATGTCACTATATGTGGGACACAGTGGGGCAAAAAATTCAAAACCCCACTCTGTACCAGCCTCAGGGACAATGCATCTATACGTGCTGGGAGTGATATACCAAATGGCAGCTGCTGTCACACGAGAGGTAATCTTACAGAGTATTGAAAGAATCATAAAATAAAATGTATAGGGACTGCCCTTTTGTTTGGCAAAATACAATAATTGTCACATTCCTTGTACATAAAACAAGTAGAAAATGTATTCATATGAGCTATTATAAAAAAACAAACCAAATTTATGACCACAATATAGAACATATTAAAACCAATATGAGTTAGATCCTGTAAAAAAATGTTGTAATAAAAAAGAAACAATAGTCTCTAAGGAGAGGTCCTCCTTATGTGCAGAATGCAGCAACAATGTCCACAAATAAAAATTCCAATTTGCCAGCATTATAAGTAGCGTGAATGATTCACAGGTGTTGGTAACTATATATGTCATTACTCACAAATATTATATTGTTCAATAGAAGAACCAAGTTCCGATAGATCCTCAGTGCTCATTGATCCTCAAGTATTGAATGCGTCCCAAGCAGATGTATTAGGCAATTCCAATCACATTGTCTCCAATATGAATGAAAATACAGCTGGTAGTTCTTTAGCAATTGGCAGATGGATTAAGGCTCAGAGGTGCATGAAAAACTTGTCTCTTCCTAAGTTAATGCCTGTAGTGCATATCACCTTCACATGGGCAAAAGTCACTTGATACAGCTGGACAGTACTGAATGTTCAGGAGCTCCAAAGTGTTCAATATCGCATTTTGTCATATGTGACTGGATGACATCTGGACTAGAAGCAATCAATAAACAGCCATATGGACCTTGACCGGTTTCAGTGCAATAAGCTCTTTCATCAGAAGGATATGACGTAAAGGGGTGGAACCCATGTTTTATTTAAACTGATATCAAGCCAATCGGCTACTAAATATGTAATTCAATGCAGAAGTGTTCACAGACACAGCAGTTGATTAATTAAATCAAGTAAGAAAGGAATATAACATCAAAATATATTAAAGCAAAATAACTTGTTAAAGTATCAAGGGATCTCTATAATTATATTTATAAGTCAGATGTTTTACAAATATATTCAGAAAATATTGAAAGGCTCAAAACCGAGCCCTATAATATCATCGTAAAACCTAAGAGATCGTTACTCACATATTTAGATGGAATGACATTCAAAAATCTCACAAATATATACAAAGTTTCTTAATATATATGTATAAATATATATATATATATATATATATATATATATATATATATATATATATATGTATCCAAAGGCTAGATTTAATAAAACATAAATATATTTATCTATATGTGTCATTAGCATTGTAAATAGTATTAGCGAATAAAGTACATAAATAATTTTGTACTATATGCCAATAATAACCATTTTTAGAACAAGTATTTCCCATAGAGACTTAAACTTCAAATACCTCAGATGCTACAGCTCCAGACCAGCACACCAGCAAAATCCTTTATATTGTTAAAGGTTTACCTTTATATTAATTTTAGATAGAAAAATACATTCTAGTTAACCTTTATATTAAGCCAATAATATTTACATCATCACGTACATGAAGAAAAAAAACACAAATTCAGCCGAAATTGAAATCTGTGCATTCGTTTAATCCCTCCGGAGTGTTGAGACTATGGGTCCAGAAAGTTTATCTTAAACACAAGCAATTGAATCTGTCTCCATCTCTAGCTGTAGGAGGTATGTGTTCTAGTCCCAACACCCTAAGACTCAGAGCATTACTGTTATGACATACTCTAAAGTGGTTAGATACACTATGATTGATTTTTTGTATTTGTATTTGTTACGTCTGTGTTACAAATGGCAAATTTTAAGTTTTCGTGTTGTTCGGCCAATGTATTAAAGGTCACAAACACAATATAACATATATATCACATAATCAGTCTTACAATTGATATATGATTTGATATAAAACTTCTCTTTAGTAGAATGTAACTCAAAGGAGTTTCTACACTCTATAAAATTACACGTGATGCATTTAGTGGCTCCACACTTGTAACATCCTAAAACTTTAGAGATGTCAGGTAACCAAGAGGAGACAGACTTTGTCCCAATAGAGTTAGATTTATTTATGTAATGACCTAACTATTTAAATTCTTGGCTTTCTTAAAAACAGCTTTAGCTCTCATATCTAGTGACGAGCTCAGAAGAGGATCTAAACAAAGTATCCCATGGTTTTGATTAATGATGTATTTTATTTTGCTGGAACTTCTATTGAATCTTGTAATAAATAATGGATAAGGATCATATAGCTAATTTACATTCTTATTTGGTTTCTACATGAGCAATACCTCCTCTCTCTGTAACGAAAATGCCTTCTGTAATTGATGCTTCTATAATGGAGCTGGATACTCTTTCCTCCCAAAATGTTTCAATTAATGTGAAGGCTTGTTCTCTAAAATTGGTATCATTGGAGCAGTTTCTACATAGTCTTTTTAGCTGCCTTGAAGGAATGTTTCTTAACCTGCTTTTTTGATGATTACTACGGTAATGTATATAATTATTTGGATAAACTTTTTTCCTAAAAGTCGAACTTTCAATACAATTATATATCACATTTAAAGTGATATCTAGAAAATTGATGGTAGAGGTATTTTAACAACTTACAAATGTAAGGTTGTAAGGCTTTTGATTCAAATAAGCAATTAATTAATCTGCTGTAGAAGTACCCCCCTTCCACATAAAGAAGAGGTAATCTATGTATCTCATACAGAGGACCAGGTTCCCCACAAGCTAACCCCCCCTAATGAGCCTCTCCTTGAAGAGGCCAATGTAGAGGTTGTCAAAGCTCGGCGTGAACCTGGTACCCATCGCTGTACCGTGAGTTTGTAAATAATAATGCTTATCAAAAATAAAATAAATCAACCATTTATTGGATCATCAAGAACTACAAGGAGAGAGGTTCAATAGTTGTGAAGAGGCTTCAGGGCGCACAAGAATGTCCAGTAACTGCCAGGACCATCTACTAAAGTTGATTCAGTTGCAGGATTGGGTCACCACCAGTGCAGAGCTTGATCAGAAATGGCAGCAGGCAGCTGTGAGTGCATCTGCACGCATAGTGAGGCAAATTCTTTTAGGGTATGGCCTGGAGTTAAGAAGGCCAGGAAGGAAGTCACTTCTCTCCAGGAAAAACAGCAGGGACAGACTGATATTCTGAAAAAGGCACAGGTATTGAACTGCTGAGGACTGGGGTCAATTCATTTTCTCTGATGAATCCCCTTTCAGATTGTTTGGGGCATCTGGAAAAACGCTCTTCTGGAGAAGGAAAGATGAGCACTACCATCAGTCCTGTGTCATGCCAACAGCAAAGCATCCTGAGACCATTCATGTGTGGGGTTCCTTCTCAGTCATCGGAGAGGGCTCACTCACAATTTTGCCTAAAAACACAGCCATGAATAAAGAATGGAATCAAAACATCCTCCAAGAGCTACTTCACCCAACCATCTAAGAACAGTTTGGTGACGAATAATGCCTTTTCCAGCATAATAGAGCACCTTGCCATAAGGAAACAGTGATAGCTAAGTGGCTCAGGGATCAAAACATCAAAATTTTGGGTTCATGGCCAGGAAACTCCCCAGACCTTAATCCTATTGAGAACTTGTGGTCAGTCTTCAAGAGGCGGGTGGACAAACAAAAACCCACATATTTTGACAAACTCCAAGCATTGATTAGGCAAGAATGGGCGGCCATCAGTCAGTATGTGGCCTAGAAGTTAATTGACATCATGCAGGGCAAATTGCAGAGGTCTTCAAAAAGAAGGGTCAACACTGAAAATATTGACTCATTGCATAAACTTAATGTAATTGTCAATAAAAGCCTTTGACACTTATGAAATGCTTGTAATTTTACTTCAGTAGACCATAGCAACATCTGACAAAAGGGTCTAAAAACACTGAAGTAGCAAACGTTTTGAAAAACAGTACTTGTGTCATTCTCAAAACTTTTGGCCATGACTCTATATGAAGAAAAGAAAAGCTTGCAATGTGTATGGTACAATTCCTTAGTCCCAATTATTGTTAAATAGCTTCAGATTGTTGAATGAAAGTCAAAAATGTATTTCTTTAAATAATCAATAATGAAATAACGCATTTTAAATAATTTTACAGAACAGAAGCATGTTTTAGAAGTCAAGTTTACACAGTGAAAAGTATATAACATGAAACGAATGATATAAAATAAATGGTAGAAGTTACTTTTTTATTAGCAAATTTTCTTATTTACTCATTTAAGTGTATGGCTCTTAATCACAATTGTTCCAAAAGACAAAGAGAAAACAAATTAGCGTTATAGTTTTCCCTGTGTATGGTTGAAGTGGGACAGATTACTGGTGAAAACTGTGGAATGGTTAACATTGCACAACATGAATGGCCGCACTGAAATTAATTTCAAGGTTGCACTACAGTACACTATATAACCCAGAACATACTTCAGTAAATACAGACTAAATCAATATATAAGGAAATATATTGTATAAACCAGCAAATGTAAAAAAGACACAGAAGATCTCTGACCCGACTGCTAATAATTGCATTGGGATTTCCGTATTTAAAGCAGCAATGTCAGGTCTTGTGTGTCTGTTTTATAGCAAGTGGAATGGAATCAGTCACAGTACAATTTCAGTTCATGGATCATTAAAAATATAGTTTATTCACTGTGTAGTATCCCACCATACTATACAGAGTACCAGCTGAGGCTTGGGGTCCTTAACCAGGGGCTTTAATTGTGTTACAAATTCAAAGCAGCAATTTTGGTGAATAGATATATGATCTGCTCACCCACTACATTTTGTTGGTCTAGTGGTAGCATACCCAGCTCTCCTCTTCCCAAAACTTGATGGGGAGTGTTTTGTATACTATATCCTGGGCTCACAGCATATCAGTAGGAATGTAAAGGACCAGCCAATCAGAGTGCTTATATTCATATTTTCTGGTCCCACATTGCACAAACTGGCACCAAAATTAACCCCCTGAGACACAGGTATTACACCCTGGCACTTTTCAACAACAGGTATGGACTGATTGAAGCCGCAAGGCTATGTTAGTGAGAATTGTGTCAGGAGTTCAAGTTAGTTTTATAATATCCAGCTCCAAGCACATCAAGGAACTTTGTTTGTTTTCCCTGTGTTTGCCTGGGTTTCCTCCGGGTGCTCCGGTTTCCTCCCACACTCCAAAAACATACTGGTAGGTTAATTGGCTGCTATAAAAATTGACCGTAGTTTCTCCCTCTCTGTCTGTTTCCCTCTCTGTCTGTCTGTGTCTGTATGTGAGTGTGTGTCTATATTAGGGAATTTAGACTGTAAACTCCAATGGGGCAGGGACTGATGTGAATGATTTCTCTGTACAGCGCTGCAGAATTAGTGGCGCTATATAAATAAATGATGATGATGATTATGATAATAATTATGAAATATGTGCAGTATATTATCCAGAGGACTAGTGGAAATAATATATGCAATATTGATTATTAAATCTTTGCTTAATTGCTGAAACTGCTGATAATACATATATATATGATAATCTTTGTTGAAATATCTGCTATCTGCAATGGTAGAACTTACATTTATTATCAGGTATAAAATAAACTTTAGAAACTTTTGTTTTTGAAACATATAACTGAATTGGATTATTTTTCAATTGTTTCAAAATTTGCTTAATTTTTATTTAATGTTGACTTCCTATTGATCCTGAATTAGGATTTATCCCACTGGTACCTAGCACAGTTATAAATGTACACATTTGTGTTAATATATCAAAGGTAAGGTTTGCATTGTATATTGCATTCTTATAAAATATCTAATTACTGGTTTTGACAGACTTATGACAAAGTAAAAAAGAACAATAGAATGCACAAAGTCTAATGACTCCTCAGTTGGAGAAGATTAAGGCAAAATAACTCATTGTCACTGAGAAAAATAATAATCAAACACCTTAAACATATTTTAATAAATAATAATATATTAAAACAATAAAATATAGACCATCGGATACAGATAGATCTGATACCCCTATTGCAAATATCTAATGATTTCAGAAATTGTGTTTACAAGGAACACTTTTCTTATTAGCTCAGAAGAACATTAACATTTCACTATCCAAATATTCAAGTTAGGACCACCCTATTAGCAAAAGTGCTGCGGAGTGGCGGGGAGTGTTAACATACATTTGCAAATGTGTGCAACTGAGACTTTTGCATTTTTATTTACAGTAGAAATGGCAGGTCCTTTGCTGGCTATAGCAGTGTGCTGGGGGGTTGTTCTCAATATTAGGAACATAACATAAATATCCCAAATGTAATACAAGAAGATCTTATTATGTTATTTATTTACGTTGTCACTGGATTATCTTATTTGTTTAAGTTGTCAATCCATTTATCTGAAGTAGGATAGCACTTAGAGTATGTAATAGAAATCTATTGTCCTGGATTAAATAAATATCAAAAGTCTTTAACCACACAAAGACCACATAAAGGTTATAATATTAAAAAGATTCAGATATTAGAGTCCTGTATCGGCAATACCATTAGCAGGTAATAAGGAAAAAAATGCTTCCAAACATGAGTATAAATCAGTTCACCTCAAACAAACATTTCAATAATTAGGGTTCCGGACTTTCAATGTTCCATTCTCATGGGCAATATCCAACATGCCATGTAGACCCCACAGTATTATTATGCAATTATACTGTACCACTTAGAGGACTTCTGGATCCGCCATCCTGGACTGTTTTCAACAGAAGTTATTCCATTCATTAGAGTTCCCCTACTCATCTCCTTCACATCCCACTCCTGCACTGTCTGACAATAACACAATATTTTATGCACTATCACTACCCAGTCTGCCTATTTCCTCTAATTTAAGCTCAAAATTATTGTATTGACTGTTAATTACTTTTTGTAGAATGACGACTTGCACGAATAAAAGAAACATAACTTCTCCCCCACACATGTAATATATCAATATATCTCAATGCACTTACAAGTATAGATGTGCAAAATCAAAACAGCATGTATATCCGTATTTTACAGCAGTGAATAAAATAAAGCAAAATAAACAAGAGAAGATTCAATGACACAGTAAATTCTACCTGTTATTTTTGTACTCATATGTTTTCATAAGGTTGAAACCTCAGTGTATGTGTTGAACAAGAGATCTGGATTCCATCCGGAAAGACTTTGATACTGTGAGCAATAAAAAATAAGTCACAATGTACAGTGTATTTGCATCAATGTCAACTACAACAACTGTATGCAGTCATTTTAACACTGCAAGGAAAGAATAATTGTGTATTTGTTTTAGACTGGGAAATGTAACAACACGTTTAGGAGTTTGAAAGCAATGCATTCATAAAACATCCCAGTGGAGTTGTGAGTTGTCCTGGTGATTTTCTAAAAATCATTTTACATTTATGACACAAAATAAATCACATCTCTTGTCTTATCATGCTTTAAAAATGACAGTTTAAAACTGTGTATATTGCAGAATAAAGAGTGGAAATTTTCCCATATTCCCCTTTGACTGCTTTTTTTCCTTTGAATTAATTCCTTTATTGATCAAGACACTGTAGCTGGAGTGCTCAATGGCAAACTTTGATGAAAAACTCATTTTAGAAAGAGATTAATAATGTGGCTAGTAAAAACCAATTTTCTCACATTTAATCTCCTAATCTATTTTACATTATTTCCCTGGGGTATTCTGAACTTCACAGATACATGGCTCTGTGCAAATAATCAATTATACTGGAAGAAGCTTGTAAAGGTGTTTCTTGATATATATGAAACTTCAAGCTTTCTAAATAGATTTTTGTAGAGCTCTGAAATATATTACAAGTTTTTTAAAATATGTTCAGTTTTAACCACTTCAAAACCTCATGGTGTTCCTTCTTCATGGCCAGGAAACATTTTGCAGTGCCTCTATACAAATGGGCATAACTTTTTTTATTTCTTAGTCCACACAAGTGAATTTTAAATTGCTTGTTTCAAAACAAATAATATTTTCTTCAGTTTACGGACTTTATGTTGGAAAAAAGGAATATTACAAATATATTGTTCCAGGATTTTTTTTCACTTAACAATTTCATTTACTAAATCTCTCTGTTATGGGGATAGCAAATATACATACCCTGTATAAGAACTGGTAACCAACAGCCCAGGTCAATGACAGCGCACTCATAACAGGACAACATAAATATAAGTCAGGTTGAAGATAAAAGTGCGTATGTACTAAAGCAAACATGGAGAAAAGAGTGGCACAATTCCGCTCTTTCCTCCATATATGTCTTCTCTTATTCGCTTTGTGTGGCCACATACCAGGGAATACAGAGGAAGTCAAAGTAAAGCTACCACGTGCACAGATTGGTAATGACAAAAATGATTTCTATGAGAAATGTGCACAGCTCCCTCCACTTTTCCACATGAAAAAATTATCCAATACTTCAGAGATAGTTATTATTATTATTATTATTCACATTTATTTAAAGAATGCCGCATACTCTTTAGCGTTTTACAATTGGGGACAAACACAGAAATAAAACAAGACTAGGGGGGATATTTACAAAACTGTGGTTTTGAAAAAGTAGAGATGTTGCCTATAGCAACCAATCAGATTCTAGTTATTTATTTAGTACATTCTACAAAATGACAGCTAGAATCTGATTGGTTGCTATAGGCAACATCTCCACTTTTTCAAACCCTCTGGGTGATTTTCGCCTCCAAACTGTACTGTATTATCCAGCACTTTGGGAAATCAAAACTCATATAGCTGTGATGTGTGGCGATTTAAAAACACCTAAACCACCAGCACTTTAGATAAAACCGTGGACAGTTTAGTCAAAA
Source organism: Mixophyes fleayi (assembly GCF_038048845.1). NCBI lineage: Eukaryota > Metazoa > Chordata > Amphibia > Anura > Limnodynastidae > Mixophyes > Mixophyes fleayi. The sequence goes on from NC_134405.1 coordinate 222,835,331, forward strand.
TTGCTGTTTGAGCAATCTTGTCTATCAGGAAGACCTCTATTATTTCTGGCATTGTTTATGGATTTTTTTCTAGGAGTTTCCCAACCATTTGAATGCTGCTTGATAAATCTCACTCTTTGTAGTCTTATTATGGCTAAAAGTCGAAGCAGAGATTTGTAATGTGGCCCTTTTAAAAACTACAGTTTCTACCAGTTCTCCCTTTCATAGAACTGCAAATTTTGCTTTCAAAAGCTCCACAAATATCACAGAAAATTGGGGGTTTTCTCAAACTGCAGCTTCATACATTTACCCCAGATATTAACAGGTCCCTGCTGGCAAGCTGTGCCCCAGGGGCAGGCTGGGCTAGGGTGCAGGGGGGCATCTGCCCCCTGGGCTGGTCCCATAATGGGCTACCTTGGGCTGGGTCACTGGGCCACCTGCACTTTTTCCCTTCCCTATTAGGCTGCTAAGTCAAGTCTTGCCCCCCGGGCTAAAATTTGTCAGCCTTCCCCTGCTGTGCCCCATATTTGAGACTTATAGCGTAAAAACTAAATTTGCAAAATGCAAATTAATCTCCATTTTTATGCATCAGTGGATTTTATTGACTTTTGCAGAAGTTACCTGACACTGACTGTTGCTCTTAATCCTACTGTATTTGCAAATCATTTTTTATCACAGTAAGTAGCATAATTGTTATCATGGCTTAGGTGGATAACTTTAAATATCTAAATTAATCTTAATTTGCCATTTTCCTTCCTAATACAACAATGTATCTAAATGCAACCACAGAGGGATACTATCCACTTCTGTGTTTATAGCCCTATATAGTTTAGTTGCATATGCTTTATGAAAGCATTGCTTTCTATGCCAACCATAAGGATGTTAATACAAAATATCAAAAAGATATGGCTCAATATGATCTCTATAGCACCACTCTAATAAGTCTAACCATTTGTAATAGACCTCTGTTTAATATCCTTAAGCCAGTTATATACCCATATACATATTCATTCCCCATCATTCTGATGTTCTCATCATATGTATCAATCTGTTATGTGGAAAAGCATCAAATACTTTATTATCATCTTTTGACCTGTATCCGATGCCATTATCATAATGGGATCGGATACAGGTCAAAAGATGATCTTGAGTTTCTGTGACATTACTGACACTGTCCCTGTATACGAATAAACCAATTCACACTGTGCACTTTTGAAAATCTGCTAAGATATCAGTCACTGTCTTCTTGTTTGGCTAGAAAAGAACCTCCTTGTACACCATGGACATATTTAGCAACTATTTATTGTTTAATATATATCATTCAGTTAAAACAATATTTAACCTAAAACATAAAAAATAAAAGCTGTGGCAATCATTCAGTTACCTTTGAGATCACTGAGATCTTACGGTTGTGGTATTCCTCCTCTTTTGCCAATGTGACATGCAATTGGTCATTGAAATAAAGAATTTATGAGCACCAAAATCAAATTAAATTGAAAGCGAAATGAATGCCATAATGCTGATCCATTGTATTTAAAATTTCATAGCATTGGCACTATTGGTCCTGACAGCAGAGTAGAGGACTGACTATCTCTCTTTCAAACAAGATAATTGTATTATATTTTCACATTAAATACACTGTCCCCACAAGGATTCAATGATTCTCTGTTTCTTTTCTGCTCTTAAATTATGCCTCCATGTAAGTGGCACTAAATTTAAGTGTAATTTGTATTTTTCTGATTAAAAGTTTAACTTATTCTATCTTTTCTATCCAGCACAGGATAGCCAGGCAATCAGGCAGACATGGACAAGCAGACGACCAGGTGTGGAGGAGCTCACAGGAGTGTGGAAATATGTAGAAGTCATGATAGAACTGGATAAAAGTAAAATGTGGGAGGACACATGGGAAACACACATGGGGATTCAGGAAAAAGGAAATGGGATTCAAACATGTAGGGACATACATAAGGGACTAAACATAAGTAAGCACACAAGAGACATAGAAAGCATACATGGGGAATGAAGAAATGAACAAGCCTGGGAAGCAGATATTCAAAGCATATAAAAGACATGGAAAAGTACAAATGGGGAAGCAAACAAGTTATGTAGAATTGCAGACAATAAAAATGTGGTACATAGATAATATTGGAGACTAAGGATACACATAATTGATAAAAAGGTGACAAAGGAAGGTGAAACAAAGATTGTTCAGATTAAAAGAGAGACAACTAAGAGGTACAGATGAGCACAATTTCCAAAAGTGATGAGCAGAATATTCACCTGATTCCACATTTGGAAGTGGAATTTCTCAGGCAGAATTTAGCCTTAAGTGTTCAGTGCAGGATTCTCCCTATCATATTTTTGTTCCTGACTTCTGTCTTATTATACTCCAACCCAACAGAGCAGAATGAATTGACAGCATCATCCTTTCAGTTATACCCCATAACCTATAAATTCTGCAATTTACAAACACATAAGTGAATGACTTTTAAACAGAACAGCAAAACAAAAGCAAAACTGGAAGATTTTTTTCTCCAGAACATCACGACTTCTCAGCAACTTCACTCATCTTTATTAATATTTTTTAACTTTTGTAAAAGGATTCTCTTCATTTTCCTCTTTAGTTTCTCACTAACAGCTATAGAAGGAAATTAAATCATCACATAGACATCTAATATTCACTAACATGTCACTTTTAAATATTATGTCATACACCTGCAATTCTAATATGTAAGGCTAATTAATTAATAAGAAGTGAAAAGTGTAATGACACAAAAGATGGGAACAAAATATCTGTATTAGTGATATTCTAAAATAAAAACTTAATCTCTGCTCTTTCCTATTGGTAAATTGCAATCAAAATGGCAGCGCAAGAATACACTTTGAGGTCAATATTTTAACTTTAAAAGGAGGACTGAATATAGCTCAGATAAATTCACAAAAAAGAAACAACTCTAAAAAAATATAATGAAGCTGAACAATCAGCATTTTTTAAATGTATACATTGAAACTAAATTAAACATTTCCAATGTACTACATACCATAGATCAGGGCCGGATTTACCACTAGGCAACCTAGGCAATTGCCTAGGGCCCAGCGGTCCCCAGAGGGCCCTCCCAGGGCCGGCGGTGAGACCACAATTTAAAAATGGGCCACTACTTATGGGCCAGTGCTATATGCTTGCCCCCCCCTGGGCTAAAGTCTGCCAGCCAGCCCCTATATGTTATGCTAAAAAACTATAGTGCTTTGGATTTTTTCAGGGAGGGGGCCCCAAACCAGTATCTTGTCTTGGGCCCCATGAGGTCTAAATCCGGCTCTGCCATAGATTGTAAGCTTGTGAGAAGGGTCCTCTCACCTCTCTGTATGTCTGTATTACCAGGGGCAGGCTGCTCCCATAGTAGGTTGCCTTGGGATGTGTCACTGGGCCACCTGCATTTTTTTTCTTTTAAAATGTTCCTAATAGGCTGCTGAGTCAAGACTTGGCCCCAGGGCTAAAATTTTCCAGCCTTCCCCTGTGTATTACCCAGTATTAATTTATTACTGTTTTTGTTTCCAATTGTAAAGAGCTACGGAATTTGCAGGCGCTATGTAAATAAATGTTGTTGATGATGATGATAGTGTAAACAAATTAACACATATGAAAAGCATACTATATTTATACCTAAAAAATATAGTGTGCTTTTGACAATATATTTATCCTACCAAAAACAAAAAAAAATTTCAGCAGCACAATCAATTGACTTAAAAATCTATAATTAGGTTGACAGCTGATTTCTGGTAGGGGAGCTGCAACTCCCCCCATAACAATAACAGAGCAAAAAAAGACAGAGTGCTGGACAGATATAAACTCTCAATAGATTAAAAAAATCAATAACATCCCTTATTTAAATTTACGTATAATGTATGTATTAATCTGTTACGTATAAACACCTTAAAGCTAAAACAACATGCATATGAATTGCCAATATAATATACAGAGTGGTTACAATAAAGTATATAATCACTTCTGTGTAGAATTAAATTGCAGCCCAACATGAATGTTTATCTATAGGTATCACAGAGGAAAATCAGGAACTAATATAAAATAGTAGGGTCATTCCACATCAGATCAACAAAAAAAACATGAAATGTCTACCACCAGTCTCAGATTTTTTTTGAAAATCTTTTTAGTTAAGAGAGAATGTCAAAACAACGATTTCTGCCAAATATCTCAACTGTCTGGCAATTAGTTGATTAAATATTGATTTTTCAATTTATTAAATAATTTACTAATTGTGGCTTCTTTATCCAGTTTATTTGAAGTATCACAGGTGTTTATTAAATAATCGGCATAAAATTTGGACCCCTAAGGTAACTCTTCCTCCCGAATCCAAAAATCCAAACCAAATTACTTTATCTGCCTCATGTTTTGCGTTACGGAAAAACACACGTTTTTTTGAATATAATTAAAAACGCTAGGTTCAATTGACATTAGGGATCCCATTTTTTGGGGTGTGTTTAAAAAAGGTATAAATTACTACCAAAAAAAAAATCAGCCGGGTACTCTCTTTCATAGTTGAGAAAAAAATAAATAAAGTTGATGCTCGATTACTGCTGTACAGCATACATAATTTACACATTGTTAAAAATCATACCAAAAAAGTGAACTAAACTAAATGGGATAAAACGCCCATACAGGAAATTAAACAAACAGAAACTGATGGGTAGGGGATTCCCTTTAGAGAGACCAAAACTTAAACTTTCCAGTGAAAGAGAGAGGGAGACACAGAAAGAGTCAGTCATGGCAGCTGCTCATTTGGCATACTTGCTAACTCTCCTGAAATTTGAGAGTTTATGTTATTTTAAATACTACCCGGTTGTATTATATACTATGTAGAGTTTTCGTGTAATTCATAATCACGGTGCTTTTATGTGCAATTGACTGCCTTTTTTATCAGTTTAACATATTTTCTGTAATTAAGCCGGAAATGTGTATTTAGTTAGTGCAACTATAAACGGAAATTTGCTGCATTAATTGTGTGGCCTGAAATGAGCACTAGGAGAATGTAATATATGATTAAAATAAGAGGTGAATTTTAACAGTCAACGAGTGCCAACACAAATATTCTTTAATCACTTTTTCTCAGCCTCCTTCAGGGGCAGGCTGGCAAATTTTGGCCCAGGGAGCAAGACTCGGCTCAGGAGTTATTAGGAACATTTTTAAGGAAAAAAATGCAGGTAGTCCAGTGATCCAGCCCAAGGTAGAGTATAATGGGACCGGCCAAGGGGCAGATGTGCTCCTGCACTCCAGCCAACCAGCCCCTGGCCTCTGTCGAAGTCAGTAAATTGGATAAAGTCATTTCAATTAAAGTCTAGCAAACTTGGTTGTCTTTGTCTGAAAAGATGCGTACGGTACTCTACGGCGTACAAGGGCACGCTACGGCGTGAAAGGGCGTGCGCATCCACTACACGTGGCAGCAACAGTAATCGGTCTTTTACCACACATTCGCACAAACACGTATACTTATAAAATAGTACACATTAATGGTAGTTGCAACACATAGTCAGTTATGTCGAAATATAGTTGTATTTATATGTTATATCAGAGTTACATGCATATTAGTGAAATACACGGAATGGGTTGAAGGAATAACATCATGAGTGGTATCATACTGAACCTTGTTACATATCCTACTGTTTGGTTCACTCTGCGAGGGAGTCGCAGAGTGCATACACAAGTTATGAATGATAGGGAATTATGAACTACTTAAGACTAAGGAATCTTGGCGGGAAGAGCAGAGCATACCCCCTGCTGAGATGACCCCCTCCTTTGGATTCCTTTGTATGAACTGGCCAATGATGACAACCCCTTGGACATTCCTGAGACCTGGACCAATAGATGCAAGTTATTCCATCTTCATTGTATTACTGTATGTGATTGTGTATATAAGCAGCAGCTTGTGATCCAGAGTGCAGACATATTGTCCCCAGACTTCAGGATTGAATGACTGCACTAAATCCAGAGCACCTGCGATAAGTAACGGCTGTATTTACTATTACTTCGCTTGAGCATATTTATTCTACTATTTGCGAATAAATCTTTGTGCTTTGGAAACACAAATCGAGGTTCAACAATCGTTATTGGTTAGCGACAATACGCACATAACACCTCCCTTTCACCTGAAAATAAATATGGACTCAGAGAAGAGCCCCCTTGCTGCTGGCTGGTTGGTTTGGGCAGCACGGTGGCTCAGTGGTTAGCACTTCTGCCTCACAGCACTGGGGTCATGAGTTCGATTCATGACCATGGCCTTGGTCCACACTCCTGTGTGGAGTTTGTATGTTCTCCCCGTGTTTGCATGGGTTTCCTCCGGGTGCTCTGGTTTCCTCCCACACTCCAGAAACATACTGGTAGCTTAATTGGCTGCTATTAAATTGCCCTTAGTCTCTCTCGGTCTGTGTGTGTGTGTATTACGGGATTTAGATTATATGCTCCAATGGGACAGGGACTGATGTGAATGAGTTCTCTGTGCAACACTGCCGAATTAGTGGCGCTATATAAATAAATAGCAGCTGCCGATGATGATTATAGCAAGCCCAGTATTGGCACATTGGGATCAGTTGGGATAAGGCCAGTGTTAAATGCCATAGACTGCCATTTTATCGTTTTTAGTTAGCACCTCACTTTTAATCGACTTGGAAGCTCGTCAGGGGTGCATACATGGGAGAAAATACTTAGCATTACAATTTTCATTGTTTCTACTGCATATAAACAACAATCATGATCGTCATCAGTTTTTTATATAGAGCCATCAATAAAGTCAAGATATGAGGAATAAAGCAGAGGGTGGAGTCAAGTGTGACACCAAGGCAGTGGGTTTGGGAGACTGAGGAAATTGTGGTGTTATTGACAGTGAGGGAGATTTGAGGGCAGGTGGGGACTCTGGCAGGAGGGAAGATAATAAGCTGTTTTGGACATGTTGAGCTTTAGGTAGCATTGAGACATCCATGTGGAGATAGCAGAAAGACAGTCCTTATTATTGATCTTAGTTATAGTTCAGTGCAACACAATCTCTCTTTTTTTCTTGAGAATCCAATTGTCACAGTGAATAGTTCAGTGGTAGGTCCCCTTCCAAGGGCGATAGAACTCTGTGGTGAAAATATGCAGCTTGGACGATCCAGTTATCTGTAACAATTACAGTACATTTGTGATAATATATTATGTCTGGTGCAGTGGTACGTCTGTGCCTGTGAAGCGATGAAGGAGAACCAGTCAGCTGCTTGTTACATAGAAAGCTGCTGTGATGTGACAGCCAAGCACCACACTCCCAGTCTGAGGAGCGGCGAATGCTGCCCCCACCTCCCACTGGTCACGGTAAGATACAGCAGGGGTGAGCACAATGCTTGAGGGTGCTGCTTCCAAGTGGTGCTGGTATCAGTTATTATTAGACATTCACCACCATATTGCTAAGGCGGAGGCACTGTTACAATCTTTCTCAAAACCACAGTAATAAGGGATTTCTAACTGATAAATCTTCCCCTTAGGGCATACTAAATTTTCAAAGTGTACAGTGCACTATTACTTGCCCAAATGGCAGTCTCTGCCAGCGATAGAGATTTTTTTTTGCTTTGCCCTATACATCAATATGTTACTGCCAATGCTGCAATTTCCTGCGATAATCATACTAGCGGTAAGATTCTCCAGCCAGGGCTTCACCATGAGAATTTTCTCCATCACAGGATGGTGATTTTAAAAGGTCATTTTAAAAATGCTTTATTCTTTGAAGAAAACGTGTTTTAACGTATAAAGGTTTTTAAATATTTTATTAATAGATTTTACCTATTTTTACAATTTTTCTCATAATATTTTTCTGGGCACTTTAAATTCCCACCAGTGGCATTGAAGGGGTATCCGTCAGAGGGACATCTCTCAACTGTTCCAGGATTAGGACAGAAGTCCCGATCTGTGGACAGTCCCCTCAAGCTGGAATTGTTCTACCCAAATTTGGATAGGTGGCTCAGCGGATGTGGCCTGTGCCAATTATAATCTGCCACCGCTGGGCCCCCTAAACAAGGACAGGGACCAGCCTCACACACTTCTCGGTGCAAAAATTGTCCTTTAAATATTAGATATTATATTTGTTATTATTTAACAAGTTAAAATTGTCTTTTAAATATTAGTTACTATATTTGTTATTAATTAACAAGTTAGGGGGAAAACTATCTACCATAATGAAAACCTTTTTGTCATTGGATTTGGTGTATAAATCAGTCGATAATCTCAAATTATGTACTTAACAAGCACATCCAAAAGCCCAATACTGTCATTACTTAAAGAAAACTCTCATTTGATGGAGGGATGTAATGTACTAATATCTCCCATCATTATGCTAAAGTCCTTTATACGGCTAGTCCATTGGATGAGGATGTTATCTAGATATGTAAGATGGGTATGTATGAAATTATTATGTATGAGATGCCTTAAGAAAATTAAATGATCAATTTGTAAACAGGTCAGCGTATTGGGGTTTGAAAGAAAATACCAAACGTGTCCCCTATTGTTGTAAATCAAAATAATTTTTGAATCTAAAATAATTTATTGTAAGTGCTTTTTTGTAATAATACAATGTTAAATTCTCTTAAATCAGTGGTCAGGGAAGAGGGGTAAATTACCCCAAAGGGGGTATAAATGAAATCCCTATGGGTAATGTTGCCGATTCACATGCTGTCAGTTGGATTGTAGACCCCTTTAAATGTGAAATTGCAGTTGTACCAGAAGAGCCTCAAGGGTTGGCAGAGGCACCTCTTGAGCTTCGATGCAATAATGAAGCACGTATTGCATTTGAAAACATAACAGATCTGTCAAATTTGTGGATGTCAGCAGCTGCAAAGGCATTCCAAATTGAACATGAGAAGGCAGTCAAAAGTTGCTGCCTTTTTGCAACAACCTACCTTTGCGAACAAGGATTTTCCACTCTAACGAACATAAAGACAAAGCAGAGAAATCGATTGGACGCTGAAGACTGTATCCAAATTGCTCTGACATCAAAATGCCCCAATATTGATGCTCTCATATCAAAAATTAAGCTATTTCTCTGAAACCAGAAGTTTTGAAGTTGAAGCTTTCCAATAAATTTTGAATAGGATCAATAAAATTTTGAATTCCAATAATTAATAATATATGATTTCCTTTCTTTCAAATAAAGGGGGTAACATCGGCGTATCTAAATATATTTGGGGGTAAAAGGTAAAAAAGTTCCCTGACCCCTGTCTTAAATCATCTCCTACATTGGGCGTCCTTTGATATTTTCATACATTGAAGATTAGGACCCTGGGCATATACTATATTAGGGGAACAGTAAGCAATTATATCCTCTTGGCTAGCAACTTTATGTAAAATTTAGGGCATGGATGTAACAAATATTTATAGTTGTGTCAGCAATTTTTATAACTATACTGAGACTAATTCAGGCTGACTGGCTACATAGTGGTCATCATCATTATGACAGCACCATTATTACATCATCATTACATTCCAGATTGTTGTTACATATCTAGAATGCTGACCTCAGATTTCAGTCTCAGGTGGGAAGTAGGTGAAAGAGACTGTTATCGAGCCAGCTGAAAAATGAATACTTTAATTTTTAGCGTTTTTTTGTGCTTTTGACAGGAATTGCCAAAACAGAGAAAGGTAAGGAACAATTAACCTGTAAGAATGTATATTATTAAATAGTGCTAAACCAATTTATTTAAGATTAGGGGCCTATTTATCAGTGGCAAGGAGCCCTATTATTGACAAACTATCTATCAGCGGGGTTACCTGCTGGCGTAAAGTGTTGGTGCCAAAGACTCCCTTATGCTTATGTATGGGGTCGCCGATTTATCGCGGTGTTACCACCATGATGTCTATTCCAGTAATGCCATTTCAGAATGGCGTTACCAGAATAAAAAAACACTGACGTGTTTAAATCTTAAAGTACTATTTAAATTATGTTTAATTATTAAAATAGAGAAAACATTTCTTTTTCATGTTTGTAATTAATTCATTAAAGTCGAAAAAAAAAAAAAAAAAACCCACAGTATGTATAACACATTGTTTATGTATGTTGTACTATCATGGCTTAAATTCAGTATATTGTTATTTTCAGATTCCATCCTAGCACCAGGAGAGGGTAAGTCTATATTTGTCAAAATTGCTTTCCCAATATATATATATATATATATATATATATATATATATATATATATATATATATATATATATATATATACAAAAATACAGATACCACAAAGGGGGCGCTCCACCCAAATCTGTACAGTGATGAATAGTCTATTAATAAGGTAAGCAAAAAGTCCAATTTACAGGAGGTAGCTGGTTCCAGAACAGATGGTGAATCTGGAGAATCTAAAATAATGTAAAAAGAACAGAGCGCCACATAGTGTATTACCAAACACAATATTAAGTTGAAAAGTAGAAAATACCAAAATAGATTCCGTATAGTGAAGATGGTGAATTCCAAGGTGCAAATAGTATAGGGAAACCACAATATTGAGTGCAACAAGTTAATTCCCAAGTGAAATCACCCTTGATAAGCGATTCTGAGTACTAAATAGAGAACTTAACAAGCTCAAACTTGAAGCAGGTGGTGTTCCAGAATCAGCTATTACGTAGAAGAACTACTCCTCAGCGGGACAATCATCAATTACAGATGGATCCTCAGAGCATAAACATGATAAAAAAACTAAAATAGTGTAATACTGTAAAACACTAATTTTAAATAAACAGTAAGTATCCCACTTACATGAAATAGTAAGGCAAATGCACATAAAGGTTTCTTTCAATAATATTCATCTGGCAAAACATATCATCTTGTGGAATTACAGCGTACAGTTCTTACTGTGATCGCACAGCCGCTTAGCTGGAAATAAGTACATCCAGTGTCCACAGAGTATCCAGATGAACAAATGAATCCTCAACGCGTTTCGTCCATAGGATTAAAGGACTTCATCAGGAGAAAAAGTACAGCAGGACTATATATATATATATATATATAAATATAACCAAAACAGTTACCGATCATGTCATACAACTCTATCCCACATGTCTGATTGTGTTATATAATGTAATTAGTGACTCTTTACAGGAGGTACATGTATTACATTGTATATCCAAGTGATATCACATGCCTGCAGCATACAGTATGTCTGCTTGGACATAGTAGAACTAGATTCTAGTAATGTCATATCTGGATGGAGTTACCAAAACAAATACATAAAAAATGAAGTACTCTTTACATTTAAATTATGCTTTGTTTAATTATTAAAATAGAGTATTAACATTTTATTATGGTAAGCTAAAAATATCTTATATATAAGATTATATAGAATGTTGATTACGTGAGTGTGTTTTTTAATTTTGTTTCAATACTTTTCTTTTGTAAATAATGTAACCGAGAGGCCAAATCCTGTTTTCAGTTCCATTGCACGTGGGCGTGTTTTTTGGGGGTGTGTTTTATGTATGTCGTGTTATCATGTTTCTGTGTAGTGGTTGTTATGAATGACTAGGATTTTAATGCAATGCTGGACAATACATCTGCTTAATAATGTTTACATTCAATGTATTTTATTTGCAGGATATATTACCCCAGAAATTTATTATGACCTCCTGGTGCTAGAAATTGGTAAGTGTATATTTGCCAAAGCAAAGATTCTTAATCTGTCTTACTCTGTCTGTCAGGCCCAGATTCCATGCTTTCGTTAGGCGAACTAAAGTAGTCACCAAGTTCGCCATAGTTAAGGGGGCAACTTAAACAGTGACTGAGCGACGTAATGTCACCATCTCAGCGCCTTTATTTTCCTTGCGGCTTCTCCACACTACATGGCGGTCGCTGACATGGAGGAGATCCAGAATGCAGCAGCTTACCTGCGCTGCTCCTCCATGTCAGTGATTGGCTCGGAGTGTAGCACTGAGCTGTAATGTCACGCCCCCAGTATGAGGAGCAGAAATACCAGGCCCCGCCACCTGCATGTAAAGCAAGAAGCGGTAGGGGTGGGGTTTAGGGGTCAGCACCCATACACCTTCCGTCAGCCCTGGCTAGACTCACCGCCGACCTGGGCTGAATCTTCTAATACTACGGAGATGATATCTGAATTTGCAGTGTAAGAACTACAGGATGTGTGGCGGCTATGGGGCCAAGAGGTAAGGGGGGCCCAGCGATACCAGTCTATCTACTCCTGGGACCCCCGCTCTGTGTGTATCACTGCATGTGTAATCACGCTTATCCTTACACATATCCCAATATTATACATATAAATTATCTCCTTAATGTTACATTTTCTCATATGCATTTTCTCCATACACTTGTAACAGCTTATTACCTGCTTTTCTCATCTGGAATATTCTTTCTTTCCTGAACAGCTACCCAAGAAAGAGTGAACGCTCTGCTGTTTGCCACCGCCCAAGCAGTGGTCCTATCGCTTTCGGTGAGGCTGCTTCTCAAGCGGTAAGTTTCTAACATTATGTCACATTTTAAAAGGTGTAGTCATGTGTTTAGCTTTGGTGACTCTTCTGTGACAGACCACAGCCACGCAATACGAGTCCAAACAGCAAAGGGGGAATTTATACACCCGGCAGACAAATAGACGCATTGTACATATAAATATACGCTCTGCGCTGCTAAATAGCTCTCAATTTATTAACAGCTTACAGAATAATAATATAATTATACATTTATCTTCTAAGCTGCTGATGTTACTGCGCTGTTGGTTTATTACACTTTACAATCTACAATAGTTGCTGGTTGCGTTGTGTACACTATTGTCCACTGGCAGCTTCTCATTATTATATATATGTATTATATAGCGCCACTAATTCCGCAGCGCTGTACAGATAACTTACATCAGTCCCTGCCCCATTGGAGCTTACAGTCTAAATTCCCGCACACAGACACACACAGACAGACTAGGGTCAATTTGATAGCAGGGTCATTCCACATCAGATCACCCAAAAAAACATGAAATGTCCACCACCGGCTCAGATTTTTTTGAATTTTTTTTAGTTAAGAGAGGAGGTCAAAACAACTATTTCTGCCAAATATGTCAACTGTCTGGCAATTAGTTGATTAAATATTGATTTTTCAATTTATTAAATAATTTACTAATTGTGGCTTCTTTATCCAGTTTATTTGAAGTATCACGGGTGTTCATTAGGGAATTGACATAAAATTTGGACCCCTAAGGTAACTCTTCCTTCCGAATTAAAAAATCCAAACCAAATTACTTTATCTGCCTCATGTTTTGCGTTGCGGAAAAAACGCACATTTTTCCAATATAATTAAAAACGCTAGGTTCAATTAACATTAGGGATTCTATTTTTGGGGGGGGTGTTTAAAAAAGGTATAAATTACTACCACAAAACAAATCAGCCGGGTACTCTCTTTCATAGTGGAGAAAAAAAATAATGAAGTTGATGCTCGATTACTGCTGTACAGCATACATAATTTACACATTGTTAAAAACCATACCAAAAAAGTGAACTAAACTGAGGCAATGGGATAAAACTCCCATACAGGAAATTAAACAAACAGAAACTGATGGGAAGAAGGGGATTCCCTTTAGAGAGACCAAAACTGAAACTTTCCAGAGAAAGAGAGAGGGAGACACAGAAAGAGTCAATCGTGGCAGCTGCTCATTTGGTAGTCTTTTAAATATGGACTGCCATATTACTATTTACTCAAAAACCATTGGATTACATAGCTGGGACCACTTTACATTTGACATTAGGGATCCCGTTTTTTTGGGGTGTTTAAAAAAGGTATATATTGCTACCACAAAAAAATCAGCAGGGTACTCTGTTTCATAGTGGAGAAAAAAATAATAAAGTTGGTGTTCGATTACTGTTGTACTGCATACATAATTAACACAAGAAACCATGAAATTTAAAACCTTTAACATAACTTAAGTCCTTAACTGAAGTTGAGTCAACAATCTCATTATTTTTCCCTTGTTTGGAACTTGTTGTAACGGTCTGTAATTTTCCTTAAAGTGTCAGCAGAAAGTGTATACTGCCTTCCAGTACTTTCTTGGATAGTAGGCACTTCCGTTACACAGAGGACGTGAATAAAAGGAACAAAACACTTATCTCTTGAAGGCCAGGACAGCACATTTGTTGATTGGTTTCACTTCATTAAGTGTATCAGCACATCTTGTTCCTCCTCATTACATTGAATGATATATCCAATATACCAGATGTTATCATACACTGTATGTTCCAGGTTGCAGATCACTTTTGTCCACATTTTTTGTGACTGTGGTCATAGTGACACTAACTTTGGTTCCTCCTGTCTTTATGTCGTCTGATGACAATCGATATATGTGTAGCTCATTATTACTAATAGCCCGAAATCTGTGATGAGAACATGTTCCTGCCACAGTGTTTGCCATTTCTAGACGGCTATGCAGCTTGGTTTTGCAGTCTTGTATTTCGTTTTGTGACACGTAAAAAAAAACTTAATGCCATGTACATTTTTCATTTGCCCAGGTCCAAAGGCGTCAAGATGCGATAGGTTTCCACTGCTTGCAGACTGGTGCGTGTGGCTAGATGTCCCTTAAATGCCATCACAAGGACTCTTACCATGAGATGTGGCAAATAAATTAATTCTGCTTGAATGTTGAAGTTCTGCTTATTGAAGCATAAATGAAAAAAGTTTTTGCATTTCTTGTATTGTGACTAGCACGATCAATAAAGTAGTAAATATACTCCAATAATTTCGCTGTGTTTCATAACTACCATAATGAAGGCATGCACAGTTATAGCTACATGGTCACGGGTATCGCTAATAACGCACAGGCTCACACAGTTTGAAGTGTCATAATCATCTTGCCTAAAATATACAACAAGCTGACAGTCACCATGTTCTTTGGTCTACTTCAGTGACATAACTTTTAAGCTTTTTCTGGCTCCTTTTTTGTGAGACAAGAAAGGATTACAGCATGTTTTCATATCTTAACAGCAGAAGCTTTTCATGATGGTAGGAGACTGAGGTTTCAGGATCATTGATTACTGCATTTGACACTTCAGTTCTCAGAATAAAAAGTTATTTTTCTTCATCTGCAAAGGGGTCCCAGCTATGTACTTCAATGTTTTTTTAGTAGATAGTAATATGGCAGTAAGCATTTAAAAGAGTACCAAATTACATACTTGCCTACTTTGGGCAAGTTCTTTTCGGGAGAGGGGCGTGACGAGAGGGGGCGTGACCTAGCCAATCGCATCATTTTGGCCCCGCCCCCGTGATGGAAATGCCGTTTTGTCATGGGGCGGGGCCAAAATGACCGCAAATCGTGTCATTTTGGGACGGCAGTAGCGGAATGCGGGAGATTTGCCTGCTCTCCCGGGAGTCCGTGAGACTGACCTGAATTTCAGGAGAGTTAGCAAGTATGCCAAATAAGCAGCTGCCATTATTATTATTATTATTATTTATTTGTTAGGCGCCACAAGATATCCGCAGCGCCGCACACAGTACTAACAATAGACTATACAGGGTGAAACCATACAGAACAATGAACAAAAAGTACCAATACTTCAGAAACTCCGGCTAGTCATATGCAGTAAAGACAAGCGGAAGAACAGGTATGGAGACAGGAGGGGAGGGGGCCCTGCTCATACGAGCTTACATCCTAAGGGAGGGTAAACAGACCAGGCACAAGAGGAGCCAGTTGAGGCAAGAGGAGAGAAGGGAGGACTAGCAAAGGGAGGAGATGGGGGTTAGGTAGATGGTTGGTAGCCTTTGAGAAAAAGGTGAGTTTTGAGTGCACGTTTGAAGGAGCACAGAGTAGGAGAGAGACGCATGGAACGAGGGAGGTCGTTCCTGAGAAGGGGGGTTGCACGGGAAAAGTCTTGGATTCTGGAGTGGGAAGAGGTGATAAGGGTGGAGGAGAGGCGGCGGTCGTTGGCCGAGCACAAGGAGCGGGGAGGAGTGTGAATGGAGAGGAGGTTAGAGATATATGGGGTAGTAGAGTTAGAGAGAGCCTTGTAAGTGGTGGTGAGGAGTTTGAAAAGGATTCTGTTAAGGAAGGGGAGCCAGTGTAAGGCAAGGCAGAGAGGGGAGGCAGAGGAGGAGCGGCGTGAGAGGAAGATGAGTCTTGCGGCCACATTGAGTATAGAGTGGAGGGGGGAGAGATGGGAGTGGGGGAGGCCAGTGAGGAGGAGGTTATAATAATCAAGGCAGGAGATGATGAGTGCGTGGATGATAGTTTTGGTGGCATCCTGAAAGAGAAAAGGACGGATGCGGGTGATGTTGTGTAGTTGGAAGCGACAGGCTTGGGCAAGGGAATGAATGTGGGGGGCAAAAGAGTGAGAGGAGTTGACGGTGACACTCAGGCAGCGAAGTTGGGTGACAGAGGAGATGGTGGTGTTGTTGACGACAATAGAGAGGTCATCGTGGGATGGGAGTCTGGGCGGAGGAAAGACAATGAGTTCAGTTTTTTGAGATATTTATTTTGAGAAAGCGCTCGGACATCCGGGAGGAGATGGCGGAGAGGCAGTCGGATACCCGAGCGAGGAGGGTGGATGAAAGATCAGGAGAGGAGATATAGAGTTGAATGTCGTCAGCATAAAAGTGATACTGAAGACCGAAGGAGGAGATGAGAGCACCAAGGGAGGAAGTGTAGAGCGAAAAGAGTAGAGGGCCAAGAACAGAGCCCTGTAGGACTTCGTTCGGGGAGAAGGTAGGGTGAGGAGGAAGAACCAGACTGCCATGACTGACTCTTTCTGTGTCTCCCTCTCACTTTCTCTGTAAAGTTTCAGTTTTGGTCTTTCTAAAGGGAATCCCCTTCTCATAAGTTTCTGTTTGTTTCATTTCCTGTATGGAAGTTTTATTCCATTGCCTCAGTTTAGTTCACTTTTTTGGTATGGTTTTTAACATTGTGAAAATTATGTATGCTGTACAGCAGTAATAGAGTATCAACTTCATTATTTTTTTTCTCCACTATGAAACAGAGTAGCCAGCTGAAAAATGGGATCCCTAATGTCAATTGAACTTAGCGTTTTTAATTCTATTAGAAAAACGTGCGTTTTTGCTGTAACGCAAAACATGAGGCAGATAAAGTAATTTGGTTTGGATTCGGGAGGAAGAGTTACCTTAGGGGTCCAAATTTTGTGGTGATTCCTCTATCACCAGTGGCACCCACCATGGATGCCCTCTGTCCCCCCTCATTTACCTCCTAGCGATTGAATCACTTGCCGCTCGAGTGAGACTTACTCAGGACTGTAGAGGCATGGATTTGGGTGGAGTATCACATAAGCTATGCTTGTTCGCTGACGACGTCCTGCTGTTCATTACCGACCCGGAGAACTCTCTACCAGTCATCCATAGACTCTTGTCTCTATTTAGTAAGGCCTCCTATAAACTTAACACCTTTAAAAAGGAAGCCCTCCCAATAATAAATCCCCCCAGATAGACTACAAGGTCTGAAAGATGTATTTACATATATGTGGAAATCCACAAAAGTATCCTATTTAGGTGTTCAGATTACCCCCCACTTAGATACTGTTATAGAAACAAACTTCTCCCAGCTGATACAACAACTTTCAGCTCTATCAACGTCAAGGATGTGCTATGAGGTCTCCTGAATAGGTAGAATATTGGCGTTCAAATGATGCTCCTTCTAAAGCTGATGTATATGTTCTGTATGCTCCTGTTTCGACTCCCAAGACTCCTGATGTATAAACCAACAGCCCTAATGAAGTTGTATGTATGGAAATATAAGCCCCCATATAAGTGAATGACTCGGGGGAAGACGCAGGGGAAATTAGCCCTTACCAATCTATGGAATTATCATTTTGCCTGTTATTCCTGATGCAATACTGGTCCCTGCTGTGAGGACAAAAGCCCTGGGTAGATATCGAAAGGGCGATTAATAAGACTGGAGGCCTCCAGCCCACAACCTGCCTGCTCTATCTAGGGATGCCTTGACAGTGTGGGATCATCTATGCAATGCTACCGATGAATTCCCCTGCCCCACCTCCAATGTGTCGATACAAGCAGTTGCCACGCAGATTCCCGACCTAAAGCACACCCAATGGGCGTCAAGAGGGATTCTAACACTGGGCCATCTGTTCGGGTTAGGAACAATCACCTCCTTTACCAGCCTTAGTGACCACTACCATCTATCTAAAGAGGATTTCTATAAATTACTCCAGTTGAGACACTGGACTCAAACACTGCCACTGAAGGAACTGCCTATATGTCCCCCTCCACTGCTATACTTCACTAAACTGACCAAGGGTTGCAATAAAGCTAGTATCACATTCTTGTACAACTTACTTAACACTCAACATGACCCGCCGAAATCCAGGGTTCAGCTCCAATTGGAGACAGTCCTACACTTAGACTTCTCTGCCAAGGAGTGGGGACATATTTTTCTGAACTCTTTCAAAATGTCTAAATGTCTAAACCAAACAGAAATGTTAGTTAAGCTCATCAATCGGATATATATTACTCCCGAGAAACTACATAAAATGTAGCCTCCAATGTCCCCATTCTGCTGGCACAATTGTTCAGAACGTGGAGATATTTTCCACATGTTCTGGTCTTGCCCGGTTTTATAATCCTCATGGATCAAAGTATTTGAATTATTGAAGGACATCTTTGGACACCCTATTCCCTCTTCACTGGAACTAGCCCTCTTACACCACTACACAATGTCCATCCCGCAATGGGATAGATATGTGCTAGGACACGTTCTTATAGCCACCAGAGCAGCCATCGCACAGGCATGGAAACAACCATTACCTCCCCCACCAACAAAGATTATTTCAAAAGACCCTGGGAGTACCCTATTCCACTGCGGCTAGATCTCCACTTGTGAAATGGCGTAGTTGGCACGTATATATAACAGAGGGGGCAGGGGCTCCACCTCGGACATCTGAATTTATTTCTACTGCTGACTTTCTGTAATCAATATTGTAGTGTTTCCAGAAAGTACTAAACATACATAACCAAGACGGTAGTGAAGTAAGCAAGGGTAACTATTTATCTATAGCGGTACCGTAATGTTTTAAGGAATGTATGCAATTTTTATGATCTACTGTTGTGTTTCTTCCCCACTATGTACCCCCTCCTTCCCTTCCCCATACCTTAACACCCTTCCCTAACCCTTTTTTTTTTTGTACCCTTTTGTACTCTTTAAAAATTTACAAACCTAATAAATACTTTCAGTTAAAAAAAAACCCAACATATAAATATTTCCATAACTGATTATGGAATTTTAATTTCACTAATTTCCATGTTCTTTTAGCCATATTAAGTAGTTTCAATACATTTTTCATAATGTGTGACACATGTCTGCACCATATACTCTTATAAAAGCAAATTATTTGTACATACTAGCTTGTATGTTTTAAAACTATTAATCAATTGTTAGAGAAAGTTTATCAATATGTATATTTATTTAGAGCATGTAGTTATGTCTCTGGAGTAATATTCCTCAGACATATGTATTTGACATTGATGATATATATATGCTAACATATATGTGATTCAGTATTGTGATACATATTGTAAACACCAGTTTACCTTAATAAATTCTAAACACAGAAGGGTTTAAACATTCATATATTTGACAGTAAAAACTATTTTAGAATTACCTTATTTGGCGTTTGTCCAATAATTATGTTTAGAATACTTTATATAAGAGGTCAATCAAGAAATAAAAAGTCACCCCAAAATGTAATTCAAGCCCTATGGCATATACAATTAAAGAACAGGATTTTTCGGGAGGGTATTGAGAAAGACATTTTTGTCAAAGCTTCAGGGTTCAACAAATAACTTCAAAAGCACAGAAACTGGCAACTCAAGCAAGAAAGATATTAATGCAATAAGCCTAAAGCAGCTCTGATTTCATGAAAGAAAAAAAATTATCAAGTTGAAAAAAGTGTGAAGGTCTAGGCAGATAGACAAGTTTAGACATAAATATTCAACATCAGAAATAAAAGAAAATGATGACTCTCTAAACTAATAAATTTAGATCTGTGCATCCTCTTGGTTCTGCTTCCCTATTTCCCTAAAAGTCTCTTGAAGTTCTGAAAATAATTAATGATTTTCCATGGCTACCTAGCTATTCTTTTGCCATAGATTCTTAAACAGCAACATCATATATAGTGATGGCGTGGCAGCAACTGAGCATTTTCATGAAATAATCTAATAATGTCTGCTTAGTTCCCTAGATTTTATTTAATATCATATCTTTATTTATCTTTATTTGCAGTTGAATGATTTCCAGGCAATGACAACAGCAGTAGTCACTGAACACTATTGAAACAATGTTTTATTTTTATTTTTTTCCTTCATTCGTTCCTTTTTTTTCTTTTCTTTCTTTTTTCTTTTACTTATGCTATTTATTTCTGTAATTTAAATTTTCAATATATAGAAATTTATGTTTGTTATTTTTTCCTGTTGCTGCTTTAATGATGCACAGTTATGATGATGTTCCATAAATATATTAAACAAAAAAAATGGTAAATGAATGTCACAGACAGGGAATATAAGGAAATGGCAGGACCCAGCGCGTCTATAATGTGGAACTTTTAATCCTAACCCTAAATGTAAGCCTAATTATAAACCTAACCCTAACCCTAATCGCAAACCTAACCCTAACCCTAGAGCTAACTGTTAGGTGACATTATATATGTGTGGGTCCTTCCATTGCCTCCTTAAAACCGGAAATGTCAGTGTGGCCATTTTTACAGATGAGAATTCCAGAGCTGGATTCTTGTGTAGTCGCAATTAACATCAGCCCTCTTTAGGGTAAGTTTATATTTGGCGTATGTTGGTGTCTCAGTAAGCTGCCTTTTGTTATTGGTTTAAATCCTGTCAGCATTATTTAAGATGATATAATCACTACTACCGCTCAAAATATCCCAATAGTGATCATATATTTAATTGCCAGTTGTAGGCAATGTGCTTTTCTGTAACCTTCCACAAATACTCCCCAAACATTGTTATAGAACAAACTCTAATTTCTTAAGTTATTGCAACAGCTGCATATTGATACCATTGCTGTTCTTTTTTGCTAAGCAGATAAATTATTTTTCATCCCAAGTTTCAGTCTTAGGAGAATATGTTTTTGTTCTGAAAGCTTCTTACAAAGCTTAAAGTATTCATTATACACAAAATGATTTAATTTAAACTGAAGTAAGTGGGCATTGTGCAGCTGATAACATCAGTAACTCTTTGTTCATAAGTATATATTAGGAGCAATATTTCTTCCACATTCCTATGTAAATTCAGGTTTATTATATTTCCTATTATTATTCAAAACATAACTTTGAGACAAGGAATCCTCACGGAGTTGTTTCTTACAGCAAACAGACTATCTAAGACACTCATTAGAAAACATTTGAATTCTGATCAGGACGAATATAATTAAGACATTTTCCATAGGGACAAAAGAGGTTGATGTGATGTTCAAGTAGCACTTGTTTAGCAGTAAAGATACTTTAAATGCAATGTTAGTAAAATTGAGAGCATTGAGTTATTAGCTAGCATCTGTCTTTATATCATCTCTTCAATATAATAATAAATTATGTTTTATTTTATGAAGATATTAGAGATAAACAATGACTGGTGTCATATTATTTCTATTTACTCCTTTTAAATTACTGTACATACAATATATATACTATGCCATGAATTGCAAATAGAACATCATTTGTCAGGAAATATACAGTAACAGAATTAATATGACAAGTTAACTGAAAAGACAATATTTTCTGTTTTCTGAGCTCTTGGATGTGATTTGAAGAGAATTTGGAACACAAAATATAGACAAACAATTGAGCCATGATTCTCAATAAATTTGTAAGGGACGTACATAGGAATATAGTGGATTTTAGCAGTTTTAGACCCTCCACCAATGTAAACATTTTGAAATATTTTGCATTAAGTTTGGTTTTAAAAGTAGCACACAGGGTTTTTACCATTTTAGTGCTACTTACTGACAGTAAAGATTTGAAGCAGTGTGACACACAAGATTATTTAAAACCATTGGCACTGACAATTTCAGCACTACTACACTAAATAAACTAGTGGATAACCCTATAAACATAATAGCACAAGTGAAAGCATTTTGTTTGGTCATTAAAATCAATAATGTTGTCACTATGTCATAACTTCGGTTGAGTGAATCAGAATGACAGCCACATTTGGTGCAGGGATAGTGAAACCACATATCCCAAGATTCATTGAAGCATACAGACAGCTACTTTCATTGGGGGGAAGGGGGTTTAAACACTTCTACCCTTGTTAATTTCCATGGAAATAGTGTTAATAATTTTAAGCAGAACATCATGGCAACTTTTTATTAAATAGTTAGTTTTAACAAGTAAATTTAAGGGCAAATTGAGTGGCCAAATATCAAATTTCAGAAACAGAAAATGTTTATTTAGCAGAAAAACTATATATTCACTTTTCATTTTCAATAGGCAAACTACATTCTCTTTCTTAAAGGTATGAAAACAGAAGGGTGTAGTATGAGTTATCGGTGCTCCGACACTGTTTATTCCTACATATATTATTCCAATAATGAACAGAGCGACCTAGAAAAAATTACTACTTACCAGTAAAAAGACACAGAGGAAATCCGATGGGAGGATATCGCGACACTTCCGAATGACGTCAGTTGCAGATGAGACTGTTTTTTTTAAAGTGGCAACGCACGGACTATGGTAATATAAATTTTATCCCTAGCCCAAACTCCAAACCCTAACCCCTAAGCCTAACTCCTAACGTAAAGGTAATACTTACCTGGGTCCGTGCGTTGCTGCTTTAAAAACCAAAAATTTCAAGTCCCGCACACAACTGACGTCATTTTGAAGTGTTGCGATTTCTTCTCTTTGTAAGAGACAATGTACCTAATATCTGCCATGAGGGTACATGAACATATCTATGTTTATGCCTATGCAGATTTTATGAAGACCTTATATTACTAACAGATAAATGCAACGTAATAAATTATATATAATATAAATAAATAATAGCCATTTATTTATGATTTCCATTTCTCCTCTACACTACATGGAATAGCGGAGAGATAAAAAACAATAAGGCTGTGTGCACAAGTTCTTACTCCCCTCCAGTTATACTCCTGTAAAGACATGCTGAAACTTTTAGAACTGGCTCAATTTCAAATGAATGTCACTGAATAAACAACCCTGAACATGTTTGCTATACAATCAGTTATGGAGACCTGGTTTCAAACTTGTAGATCGAAATTTGCAGCTGACGTTCACCATTCACAATTCACGTTTGAAGGTTTGATGACTGAGTTCAAATTTCACCGTTCATCATTCACCGTTCGCATTCACTATGCAAGTTAAAATGATTGGCTTTTAAAAAAAAATTGTAACCACAATGTAAATAATATTTTTAATGAATATAAAAGTATTTTAACATTCTTTTAAATTGAATTGAGAACATCACTGTGTTCACAGTTCAATGTTCACAATTCACCATTTGTACTCAAATTACTCTCTTTCCTATCAAAATTAAAAAAAGTCAAAATTAGTAAACTTTGACAAATAATAACGAATCTCCCTGAACATATTCTAAGCTGTTAGACTTTCCTCTCAATTTACTAACCAGTTATAAAATTCAACAATTTCAGAAACAATTTGAAGAACTGGTTTGAGAATCTCTCCCATTCTGCAATGTATCCTCAATACTATTTAATCTAACTTATTACATGTCCTTCTTCAATATTGATTCTTACCTTTAAAACTATTCCCTTGTATTCACCTTTCTGGATATATAGCTGTTGTCTTTTGTCATGCACCCGCATTCATCCTAAAATTCAGAAATTAAATACATTTAGAAAATCACCAAAAAATTGTACAAATTTGTACAAAAGCAAAAATGGACTTTGATATGATCAAGTTAATCTTAATTTGACTAAGATGTATCTAATACAGAAACTAAAATTAGAGACAATAAAAATATAACTTGCAACTGTAACAGTATATATTAGACATTATAAGTTATTCCTGAAGAAACCTATTTTGTACAAAGAAAATACATTTATCCTAAGTGCCATAATGATAGACATAGAACCTTCTATGTCGTTTTTATGGGATTTAGCAATATAGAGATCCAGAGCCCATTTAAGTTCATAAGGTGCCATTAAGAATGAATCTGTTTCATGGCAATAATATTTTTTTTACTAATCTTTATAATAAGTTTGTGTTTGCTGCTTTACCCCTATATTACATGTTTATTTATCTTTCCTTTTAGATGTCTTGATTAAGAGCACGGAAATGTTGTATATTACTTTGCACTGATAACATGCAATGTACATATCCAATCTGAATACAGAGATGCTCATGTTGACTTGGATGCAAGTCCTTTTTTACGTAACATATGCATTTTTGTACTGCTCATTAGAGAGGTGGAATGGAGGACTGAAGAGATAAGGAGGCATAGGAAACGTACAGTAAGGGCATGTTAACGTAATCACAGCATATTGAGAAGAGTAGGCTCTTGCAGATATCTCTCATCAGCAAAGGCTATGCTAATGTTTTAAATAAATAAATTGCTTCTCTCCCCCTCTGAAAACTGTTCCCTAGCCTGTTCAATATGAGGCTGACTGCCCTACGGGAATCAGTGCCACAAAAGTGTGTGCCCATCCTATAGAAAAAAATCACAAAGCTGAATGCAATTCGGCTTCTCCCAACATCCCTACTGGTGGGTGTTTGGGTAATAAATGGTTAAAAGTAAAAAAAAAAATCTGCATTTTTTCCTGTGTCACTACTTATTACTGACTCCTTAAAATGATGGAGCCAGGTGAAATATGTTCAAGAGATAGAGAAGAAAAAGGTTTGAATGTGTATGGGAAAGGAAGAGTCTAAGCCCACCGCTCGTCTGTGTTCAGACAGAATGATGTTGTAATTCTAAGGATTATGCTATAGCTAGATAGCAAGAATAAGTGGCAGGGAAGGAAGGCTCAATAATAGTGAGACATAAAATCAACACATGACCTTGTCCAGGGCAGTGAAATGGTGATTGCAGTTTCTGGATACAGCAGATAAAGATTGTTTCCTGTGATCTTCAGATGTTGTTTGCTGCATGTTCAACTGTTTTGTTTAAATATGATTTACCATCAATTTGCAAGTAAATTACTTAAAAAGGAGCTCACAAATCCACCGACTCCCAGCATTAGGTTTCAGTGGTGAATGTTATATGCAACAAATCTGAATTTTAAAATTTTAATGGAGAAGAAGAAAACAATTGATATATCCTAGAATTAGGCTGGAAATAGTAATTAACTCACTTAAGTATGTTGTTCAGACTTTGCTGCATTTTTTTTAATCAAAAGAATCATTAAAGGAAACGCAATATGGATTTAATTTGAGTAACTTGTCAGCACATTTACACTTTACAAAGAGCATTTTAAAGAGATGGATATGAGAAGTACAACGTTGGAGAGTATTTAGTTAATACAAAAATGTTTTTGTTGAATATTGTAAAGTTAAATGGACATTTTTTCATGCTTAATAATCAATCTTTCATAAATTTTACAGATTATACAGTAAATAACTACAGTAGTTTCATTATTATTGTTCATATTTGAGAATCACAGACAAAATTAAGATTAAGACAAAATTCAATTGAAGATGAACAATGTTAATGCGTTTGGTAAAGATCCTAAAGTACTAACTGAAAAAAAGGAAAGATGTGTGAAACAATTCAGGAAATGTTGATATTCTATGAATTTTAAAAATTTAAGCCTCCATATAATATTATTAATAATTGTTATATGATTTGTTAAAATGATAAAAATTAAGCGGATGCAGGGGGAAAAAAAATCACATGTTCTCAGATTTACTTAACCTCCGTAGATACCACTTTCATTTTATTGTACATTAGAGATGGGTAAACAATAGAAGGAAAGCTGGAAGGACTACTCTGTCTGCTTGTCTCCAATCTCAAAGACATATAATTAAAGGTGTTTATAAGTACTGGCAAACTGTAGTTATTCTACCACAGATGCAGCCAATATTATGCCCAAAGGATCATTTCAAATTGGAATGCAGTTGATCAAACGGATTCAAAGTCAACTATCTGGATTAGCCTGGAATATTACTGTGAAAAATGCTGTCTACATATGTATATTTTTTTCTCCCCTGTCTCATACAATCACTAAGGTATAAACAGACTTATGTTTACTTACCAGCAGGGGTTAGTGAAAAGCTCAATATAAAATAAATACATTTTTTTTCAAACATTTTTCCTCTATAGGCAATTGGATTCAAAGGCAAGAGTTTACAAAGGGACAGTATTACTTTGTGTTTCAGTGCTTAAAGCTAGAGACAAATATGAATGTTTCTGGACACAAATGGAAGTTGCAGAATTAAAAATAACATATTTTAAACTGTCATATTTAGATGCTAAAGAACTCATCCAACATCTGTTTCAATCAAAGGGTTAAGTTGTAGTTTTTGCAACATGTTAAAAGTCAAAGCCATCAGCAAATTGAAAAAAATGTATCAGAAATCCCTTTTTATACATCTTTAAAACATCTTTTGAAACAAATGAAAAAAAAAGAAAATTAAAATATTGCTCAATAATGCATATCTTCCCATAAAATGACTTGTGGAAAAATTTACATAATTAGGAAAATGGGATTTTAACACTCATTACTTATAGCCAATTTCAATATCGTGGGTACAGAAGTATATTCATAAATGTTTATGTCTGTATGCAGGCTTGGTACTTGGCCCTCTGTACACTTGGAAAGATAGAACGGTGTAGGAAAGGGGCGATATAATGTAGCCTAAGTGCAGTAATGAAATAGAGTTAGCCAGCAATGCTACAAACATGTGTATTCACTCTGGGGCACTGAAGCTGCTTGAATAAGAAGTTAACCAGACTATGTTATAATCTATGGAAAAAAAGGCTTTATTCACCTGTAGGGGAATTACATGAAACAATTGTAAAGCTAAATCCGCTACCTGAGCTCAACTCACTCAACACCTGATTTAATTAAACAATATCACAATAGGCTAATTAGCCACCCCACAGTGTAATTAACCCACACCTGCAATTAGTCCCTCATGTAACAACAGGCTAATTAATCACCCTAGTGCTCAATTAACATACACCTGATAATACCTTAATTCAGACATATAAGACACCAAACTAAGTGAAACTAATAATCCCTTTAGAACATCCAACATCACAGATGAAACGCGTTGAGTTAAAAAGAGACAGACATTTCCAGTAAAGATTTGCATTATAAACGTTTGACAATTTCCTCACAAATCTCTGGAAAGGAAGGAAGAAAGAAAGAGTGCAACAGCAACCTTCAGCAATGTAAACATTGACTTTGCTGCGCACCAAGAACATCTGACCCGGGATTCACTTTTATACATCTGTTTTATACTACTCTACTGTTATGGTTGTAACCAACTGCTAGGATGTAAATGTGACCTGATTATCACGGCACTCTATATAGCAGTCATATATTAACAGATGCTATCTGATTAGAGAGGTGGAGCACGATAAGCTAGCTATTGTCTATACTGTCTGAGGATTATGAATTACTTTCTCAGCCCCTAATATAGCGATCATATTGCCCCATAGTTGTCTAAAATAGGCGGATATAATATGAGTTTCTTAGAGTAAACTAGGTATTATTAAACAGCAGCGTGTGAGATACAAAGCGAATGCCGACGCGCGTTTTGCTTGTATGCTTTTTCAAGGCTCCACCTCTCTAATCAGATAGCATCTGTTAATATATGACTGCTATATAGAGTGCTGTGATAATCATATATATTATCATACTTTATTACACACGGCTCTAATAGATACAATTACGTTATTATACAGCTCTCTGTGGCTACAGGGACTGGTTAGGTGAGCGGGGCTAGTTTCACCTTGATCCCACCATAGATCATTATATTGCCAGCATAGGAGTACTAGACAATGTATGATCTTATGAGTATATAGGATCACAGATTACAATTAGGCATGTACTATTATTTGCCAATCCATGTTATCAGTTATAGCTTATAGCTAATTTATATCTGTGAGATATTGTCTAAATAACAACCTAGGTGTATCCTAACTCTTTACCATCCGAAATATTAAATATCATTAGGGTCTTATTTTGCCATGACCTTTAGGATGAATGAGCAGACAGCCTATACTTATTTACTATTGCATCATATGCATCGTTTAAATAGCTGTTTAAACATTGTCAGTTGTATAATAGTGTGTGCACCTCATTAGTGGTTATTACTGCATACTTCACTTTTGCACCATATACATAGGATGTCTCAGGAAGGATTTATGAGCTATTAAAACATTGTCAGTTGCACAGTAATGTATTCTCTTCCTTAGTGGTTGTTATTGTCACAACAATTTATCATCATAATTAACTCTGTTTCTTTCCAACATTACATCAGGCCATCATTACATCAGGCTCGACTGTACTGCAACTATGACCACACAGCAGCTAGTCCTCACACATTTCTGATACACTTGCCTACATAACAGGTTTACTGTTTATTGGGAATTAACTAAAATCATATTTTGCTATGTACAATAATGGTGTGTTCACGCAATTGCGAGTAAGTCAGACCAGAACGGATACCCATATATGCTTGTCAGGAACTGTATCTCTAGTGGCTGTAGAGGGCTTGTGCAAATACCCAATCATGATGATGATGTTGACCATTAGCTAGTCACTTCTGAATAGCTGTTTGCAGAATCACCTCTCAAGTTGATATAACTTTTTAGATTGCTTGCGGCTATATTATAGGATTTAGCAGACATTTGTATAATTTATTTAAAGTATGACTTTGTTGCACACATAGCGAATGTGCGTCTCACTAGCAAAATGAATGTCAGGAAATGTTTCTGCTTAGGACATTATAATTATGTTTGTGTAGGCTTATGTTATGGTGAATGGTTAGTTTACTGCAATTGACACTTTAAAAATTAGTCATGTATACAAGCTACTGTATCTTGACATTTTGTGATTTTTTTTCCCCCACAGAAATTCTTTGGTTTGGGTAAACAACATGCCAGACTTCCTACATGTAATTTTCTTTAAAGCTTTCTCTCTAATTATGATAGAATAAATACAATTTATCAAATGTAATTTTGTGATGACAAACATTATTTTGTTTTAAGGTTGTAGCTAACTAATGCATTTTCTTTTAAAAAAAAGTCTGCATTATTATTATTAGTAATAAAATTATTATGTTTGTGATCATTTTTGATTCTCTTTTTCTGACAAATAGTATGTTTTTTTCAGCTGGCATATTATATCATCCTACAAAAACAATGTTGTTGCCTCCGCCAGCAGCACCATCAACAACTATGTTCCTGGAAGCATGTCCATAGGTCATGTGTAAGTCTCTTTGGGAGGCCAGATGCAGAGGTGATATGCCAGTATTTTGCTACCACCTCATGTGATATGATCAACATTCGCATGGCTATATCACCGCTGACTAAATTGTTGGCTGTGTTACATTTCTGTGTGCCTTTATTATTCACTAGTGTCCCTGAAATTGTCATTAGATAATTAAAGAAGAAGTTATATGACATAGCTCAATTTTTGCATGTCATAGGGGCAGTGGATGGTACTCATGTATCCTGGTACCATCAGGAAGAAATTGATTTTTCGTAATTGGAAATATTTTCATCCCATCAATGTGCAGGCTACATGTATTGCATCTGTTCTCATCCATATCATTGTTGCAATACACACACACACACACACACACACACACACACACATATATATATATATATATATATATATATATATATATATATATATATATATATAAAAATAAAAATAATACATGCATCCTCTCCTGGTCTCCTTTTGTTTACAATTTTATACTAGGTCCATTTCTGGTTTAGGACTGAGCAGGGAGAAGCCACAGACTATTCATCAATTATTATATGGACCTTCTTATATTGTTTCTCAAGTATCATTTTTAATATTAATTGTTGGTGGAAAGTAATGTAGAAGGGTAAACATATATATGTTTTTTAAAAAAAATATTTCTAAATATACAAAACAAATAAAAAAAGCTACTTTAAGTAACTAAGAGAATGGTTGCATAATGTTTGAAGTGTATTTAATACTATATATTAGTAATTAACTGTGTTGAATTTTGGAACAAGTTAAACACCTGTTTTTGATCTCGGTGACTGTGCGGTTCATAAGGGCCACCACATTGATCTATTTTGGGACAGGTTTGTATTTTCTGGGACTTGAATTAATACTTTTTTAATTAATTTGAATATGTAAAACAGTAAGCATTTCAAAACTTCCTATGGTGTGTAATATATAATATGATTAGACTGTCAATATATAAATATGGAATCAGACCCAAAAGCCTGTTAATCTCCTATGTCCGGTAATAGTCTTTGTACATTCTGCAATATACTTCAGAATATATATAGCAGATGTAACAAGTACTGCAAACCTGGTTTGATATTGCAAGTTGATATGACTGCTCAGCCATAATATATAAAGCATTAATCTTCTTAAATCATGCACTGTTCAAAAAGAGAATGAAAAGCAACAACTTGTTTTATCAACACATGCCAGAGGATTCTGAAAGATTGCTCTCTGATGCCTATTACAAAGTGAGAGTAACAGTTACAGTTTTTCAGAGCAATAATACCAATAATGTCCATTCTTGTATCAAAGTTCTGGAAATCAATGTATGTGCAGCAATCTAATGAATCTGAACATAGCAATGATAACACAGTATCACTGATCATAGAATCTCAAGCCACAGTACAGCTCTGAAGCAACTGCAGTATGCATGAATAACAGCTGGCAGATTATCACTGGAAAGTTGTTACATTGTGGACCCAGTCTCGAAGTAATATATGTATCAACAGAAGCATGGAACCCTGGAGCATCAACAATATCCAAAGTCATGAGATCAAAGCTGGCACTCTGCCAAAGTACAGCGTTGGGAACACAACAGTGCTAACGATGAACATCAAAAGAGGAGCTGATAGGAACCGCTTTCAGGAATAACAAGATCAGGAGCCACTCATAGAAATTCACTTGGCTATGAAGTTGCCCACAGGTTCATTGTCAATATATAAGTTTAACACCAACATGCACTGATGCTAGTGCACAGAGAAGCAGGAACAGATATGCGAGATGCTGATTAATTAGACTAAATAATCTTGCAAGGCACCTTTGCAATGACCCGGTATTATAGCCACAGCTATGTGCTCCAGCACCTGGAATGACCACACTGCTCATAAAGATACTTAGGGCTAAATTTACTAAAGGTCGATTTGATGAAACAGCCAGTTTTTGCCTGTTTTTTTCAGCAGTTATTATACATATTGTTTATTTGAGGAATTGCTGGTAAAATACTGTGAAAAGTCTAGGAACTATATCTTGTACAAATATCTGTTTTAAGAAAGTGGATCCGTGAAGTGTATGCGTATTCACTTTAAACCATCCATGTGACCTCTGTGATGACATCATTTTGTAAACACATCCACCATTGTAAAAGTTCATAAATAGGCTTGCAGCAAGACCAGAGGTATCTCTCTGGCACAAAATCATGGGTCTGCAGGTTGTATGGGAATAGAGCAATCTCTATTGTAACTCCGCAAATTAAAATCTACACTTGAATGGACAATATTGATTCATTCTGAAAATGAATCCAACAATATAGATATATAGATATATAATATATATTTATATATATATATATATATATATATATATATACACATACACACAGTCATGGCCAAGAGTTTTGAGAATGACACAAGTGTTAGTTTTCACAAAGTTTGCTGCTTCAGTGTTTTTAGACCTTTTTGTCAGATGTTGCTATGGTATACTGAAGTAAAATTACAAGTGTTTCATAAGTGTCAAAGGCTTTTATTGACAATTACATTAAGTTTAAGCAAAGAGTCAATATTTGCAGTGTTGACCCTTCTTTTGAAGACCTCTGCAATTCGCCCTGGCATGCTGTCAATCAACTTCTGGGCCACATACTGACTGATGGCCACCCATTCTTGCCTAATCAATGCTTGGAGTTTGTCAGAATTTACGGGTTTTTGTTTGTCCACCCGTCTCTTGAGGATTGACCACAAGTTCTTAATGGGATTAAGGTCTGGGGAGTTTCCTGGCCATGGACCCAAAATTTTGATGTTTTGATCCCCAAACCACTTAGTTATCACTTTTGCCTTATGGCAAGGTGTTCCATCATGCTGGAAAAGGCATTGTGTGTCACCAAACTGTTATTGGATGGTTGGGAGAAGTTGCTCTTGGAGGATGTTTTGGTACCATTCTTTATTCATGGCTGTGTTCTTAGGCAAAATTGTGAGTTAGCCCACTCCCTTGGCTGAGAAGCAACCCCACACATGGTCTTAGGATGATTTACTGTTGGCATGCAACAGGACTGATGCTAGCGCTTACCTTTCCTTCATCAAACAAGCATTTTTCCAGATGCCCCAAACAATCTGAAAGGAGATTCATCAGAAAAAAATAACTTTACCCCAGTCCCCTAAGCAGTCCAAACCCTGAACC
The DNA here is from genome assembly GCF_038048845.1 of Mixophyes fleayi. NCBI lineage: Eukaryota > Metazoa > Chordata > Amphibia > Anura > Limnodynastidae > Mixophyes > Mixophyes fleayi. The sequence goes on from NC_134405.1 coordinate 222,867,869, forward strand.
TTTTGCAGAATATCAGTCTGTCCCTGATGTTTTTCCTGGAGAGAAGTGGCTTCTTTGCTGGCCTTCTTGACACCAGACGACACTCCAAAAGTCTTCGCCTCACTGTGTGTGCAGATGCACTCACACCTGCCTGCTGCCATTCCTGAGCAAGCTCTGCACTGATGGTGCCCCGATCCCACAGCTAAATCAACTTTAGGAGATGTCCTGGCGTTTGCTGAATGTTCTTGGGCACTCTGAAGCCTTCTTCACCACTATTGAACCTCTCTACTTAAAGTTCTTGAGGATCCGATAAATGATTGATTTAGGTGCAATCTTACTAACAGCAATATCCTTGCCTGTGAAGTCCTTTTGGTGCAAAGCAATGATGACTGAACATGTTTCCTTGCAGATAACCATGGTTAACAGAGGAAGAACAATGATTTCAAGCACCATCCTTCTTTTAAAGCTTCCAGTCTGTTATTCTAACTCAATCAGCATGACATGGCATGAATGATCTTCAGCATTGTCCTCGTCAACACTCTCACCTGTGTTAACAAGAGAATCCCTTACTTGATGTCAGCTGGTCCTTTTTTTGCAGGGCTGAAATGCAGTGAAAATGTTGTTTTTGGAATAACGTTCATTGCCATGGCAAAGAGGGACTTTGAAATTAATTGCAATGCATCTGATCACTCTTCATGACATTCTGGAGTATATGCAAATTGCTATTATAAAAACTGAGACAGCAGACTTGTGAAAAATAGTATTTGTGTCATTCTCAAAACTTTTGGCCATGACAGTATATTAATTATATTACAATGTCAGAATAGCACTAGCTTACGTTGTCAAAATATGGTTATAAGACAGAATTCATAAAAACCTGAAGCTAGTTAAATGTATCTGATAGCACCGTACATTCATAGCATAGCTGTGAAACAGTGACAATGGAAGAATGGCAAAGTCAGATGTTGACTATTCAATCAAACCTCATTTGTGCCATATACAACTGTGTATATATATATATATATATATATATATATATATCTCACAGCACTTTTGACGATAGAGCACAAGTAATCCTCTGCAGCCACCTGCATCAGTGGAGAATCTAAATTATACTGTATGCTTATAGTACAGGAAGCTGCAACCACTTAAAGTTAGTAGTGTGTGGGTTTGCAGTAATTAAACAGAATATTTTACTCTCCAGAGTCCATCTGCAATTAAGGTAGCAATTATTGTGATCGATAAATATAATTATGACAAACCACCTTATCTCTTGTAAAAATATTCAATATTTAGTGATATGAGGACAGACTTGAATTCAAGATAAATTTACCCATGATTTGAGAAAGTTGAGTTGGCTTGTATTAAAGCACTCTTCTGCCATGTGGAGTTCAAATATAAATAATGAATGTCTCAAAGGTATCAAATTGTTTGCTTTTATTGATCCCTAAGCTTTACAGTCTTTAGGATAGCTTTTCCAATGCAGTATTAAAATTCCATTCAGTGAAGAGAAAATAAATTGAAACGCCCTAGGCACACATTGTGATGAATAAAACAAAAGCACCACAGGCACCTTCCATCTGAATTAAAATTTTCAGATATTCTCCTTTGGGGTTCTGCATATCATAAATTTTGTTTGCATCACTATTATTTTTGCTTAAATTGCTCTAAATCTATAAGTCAACTTTATTTTGTTATTTTGTCTGCCAAGCGCTCTCTTTACAGCATATACTTCATTGAATTAAAGAATACTATAATATCACATCTTTAAAATAACATATTATAGATGTATATAGACATTGCTAAAAAGGAGCAAATGTACTCTAAAGCCATAGTAGCCAGTCATCCGCTCTGAATGTTTATCTTGTACTATTATTATTATTATTATTATTATTATTATCGGTTATATTTATAGCACTTTCATATCACACAGTGCTTTACAATGAGCATTTATTCATTCACACAAGTCCCTGCCCCAGTGGAGCTTACAATATATAATCTCTACCACATGGAAACATAGACAGACACACAGTTATTGCTGGTTGGTTGGGTTACTGCAGATATGCACAGTAAAAAATAACCATTAGTGAGATACATTCCAACTATTCTACAGTATGCACTACATAAAAATGTATGTATCAAATTGTTTAAATATCATCAGTTTAGCTAAGGACAGTATGAATAAGGATGTATTCATTCTGGCAACAGTAAATATGTCAACCAGCTAACACAATACAGTAAAGAAATAATACAATTTAAAAATCAGCATGCCCCCTTAAAACAGATTAACCCTAGTGCTGCCACCAGTGAAATCGGGGGCACAAAAAGTGTGAATTGGGTCTGCAAAAATGCACTATGCTCTTCCCACACCTAAGGGGCGGTGGGTGTGGGGTAATTAAAAATTATTTTATAATAAAGACACCATTTTGCCTTAGTGCACTCAGGTCACAGAAATCCCAGTTTGGGAATGCTAGTGCTTGTAGTACTGGTATTGCCTTTTGAATGTCGACATTGTGACTGTCAACATTACTACAGGCAACAGTAACAATGTAACACATCAACAGAATAAATATGTTGACATTTACATTGTCACCATTTTTGTGTCAACAGTATAAGTGTGAACATATTCACTATTGCCATATTGTAACCGACCCATATGAAGATAGTAGTTAAACATAGGTAACATAGCATGTTTTTCTTTTTATACAGCACCTCCACCCCCATCCAAAAATGGATCCTGCATCTCTTTTTTTATGATCATAAATAATTAAAAGGGGACATCACCACAAAAAGCAGTCAGAAGTCTTTATTCAATTTGAATAAAGGTTTGCCGTCTATTGAGGACAGAAAAAGTCCCAAACAGAATCAGTTATTATTTTTTGTTGATCCTATCAAGCCAAAACACCGGCAAACATCGATTTAACATTGTTCAAAACAATTTTCTTACCTGTTTAAGGTGAGTGCGGCAAACATAAATGACAACATAGAACCTTGTATACTATACAGTGGTGTAACTTTTTGCAGGGACTCTTAGGAAGGACCAGTTTCATTGTGCCATTAACATCCACAGACAGGCAGTGGTGTATTATTGTCCAAAGTGTAGACTTCACCTATTTGACGTGAGTATGGTCTTGCTGTTCAAACAGTCCTTTAACACCCAGTGTACACTAATGTTCATTTTTAGCTTTTTTTCTCTAAGTAACAAACAAAAGTTTGTGGCTTGAGAACTTCCATTGAGATTATCAACGAGTTTGACATCCCCTGGCAAAAGATCCAGGCTCACTGAAATACTCTTTATGTTAGACTTGTTTTGGGAGCAAGGTGGAAGATCTTTTCTTCTGACACCATACTGGATCTTCCAAGATCTATCCTTGGCACTAAACTCATTCTTTATTATCTTGACAAATAAAATTAAGGTATTTTTTTCTTTAAGATACTTTATGGTAATATTTTAAAAGTCATTGTTTAAAATCAATGAAAAAAAAATAATGCTATATCAACTAGTTGACATAGCTCTCGAAAAATGTGCTTGCACACATTCACCTTGAGGACACACAACAACCCAATAGGGAAAATTCTTGACATTCAGAAAAAAATATGTTGTTACGTAAATTTAATTATCAGCATATACCCTCAAGGAAGAATTGTATTTCAGGTCACTGTTTCCACTTGAAATAAAGGTTTTGAGAAAGAGAAGTTGTTTTTTAGATAATACGACAGAAGGGATAAATACATGAATGCATGACTCAAATATCACAACATGTTAGCGTAAATATAACATGAAAAGCTGATGAAAATGGAGAGTTGAGATTAAAAGCAGGTTTTAACTATATGGAAAATATATGTTCAGAATATGAAAGTTACAATTTTTTAAACAATAAATTAATTATGAGTAACTGCATGTCTTAAAAATAAACATTTCAAAATGTAAAAGTAAATGAATAGAATGAAGTTTTGGATTCAAAATATAAAAAAATAGAACATCACTCTTTGTTCTTAGCAGAGTCTCAATGAGAATAAATTAACTTAATCGGCCTTCAGGGGTCCATACCGGAACAGCCTATCAGAAATGTTTCCCCAAACTCCAGCCTATCAGACACATGCAGCTCTGATTAGCTAATTTCATATTGACCTCATCATGTGTTGTTGCAGCTTCGCTAGGAGTATGTAGCATTGTTCTCTTAAGTTTTTTTTTTTTTTTTAAATTCTCTATGGACTACTCACAAAAGAAGAAAGGTGATTCCAAAAGCTCCAGAATCATCTGGCAGCCTTGTGCGTTCTGGTACTTATAGATCTATAAATGCCAGCATTCACTACAGGCTGCTTGTCCTGCACACATTTTTACAGTCCCAAGTTCATCCCTATGCTGACCGGATTGGTTTCACATTATGACAGGGGTACCCCATGCTGCCAGTCTCCCTATTATAGCATGACCAGCCCAGTCTGCCTTAGCCAGGTGTAGTTGCAGTTTCTGCATGGGGTTCCGTGTATGTTGTCTTCCTGCTTCAGAAATTACCAGCCCACACTACAGCACTGGTGCTGGTTATTTATTTTTGGAGGGAGTGCACATAATTTTAAAAAGTATATATATATATATTTTTTTTAAACACTATATATAGAGCAGTTGTCTTCGTCTTGATGATGATGACTGATATTCTTTACTCCAGCTGCATCAAGATAAGCTTAGAGCAAAGTTTGTTGTACATTCTGATTTATCCAGAAAAATCAAATATATGCAGTAGGTTATTGAGATAGATAGATAGATAGATAGATAGATAGATTATATATATATATATATATATATATATATATATATATATATATATATATACACACATTTGCTACTTACATATAACTATTTTGCTGTTTTCATAATGATAATACTAATTTACACATATTTACACATATTTGTAATAGTATCACTCTTATAAGCAACTACAATGTGTTTGGCAAAGTGGAGGTTCCAAACACTTACAGCTGGCAACTGTACATGACAAGTAATTTATTTACTATTTACTTATAGTGACTAAATTTAAATACCTATTGTGTTGTATCATAGATTCAATTAAAAAAAAGCACTAGAATTTTCTCTAAAATGAAGATTACCCTCAGGCCCGGCGCTCCCATTAGGCAAGGTTAGGCACTTGCCTAGGGCGCCGGGCTCTGGAGGGCGCCTGGAGGGCGCCACAGAATTCTAAAATACTTTAAAACTGTGCGGCGACCGCTGACCATACCTGTCACGGCCGCCGCACAGCATTCAGATGCACGGGGAGGGGGGGAAGAGGCTATTTTGTCTCCTTACCTTGTCTCACCACCGCCGCCTCTCTGCTCCGTCTCCTCCCCTCCACTTACTAGTGTCAGTGACTGGAGGGGAGGAGACGGAGCAGAGAGGCGGCGGTGGTGAGACAAAGTAAGGAGAGGAGGGAGGAGGGCGGCGATTTTTGCACGGGGGAGGGGGGGGGCGATTCTTGCGGGGGGGCGGCGATTTTTGCGGGGGGGGTGCCGCTTTTTTAAAAATGCCTAGGGCGCCGTGGACCCTAGCACCGGCCCTGATTACCCTGCCTGCAAACTGTAAAAATAATTATTCAAGTCCTGGGGGAATTTGACATACAGTATATATTGGCAGCCTAAGGGGTGTTTGTGCTATGTTTGGACAGAGAGCATTGTATGTGATGTGTAGAATCATAACTCATCTGTAGTAAGGCATCCTTGAAAATTATATTCAAATTATGTTAAATAATAATCACTGGATTTCACAGATTATTGTCAATTTGTAGAAAATGAAACACTAAAATAAATGCAATAATCTTTTTCTGATTAATAATAATATATGCACTATAATATATGCAATATACGTTTTACAGAGGATACCTGATTGTTCTGTGTAAATAATAGTAAAAAAAATTACCACATCACAAAAGAAGTAAAAAAAAGTAAAAACTCCACAATTGGCTTCTGGCCAGCTTTTAGAAAACTCATCTATATTTTGAAGATATTATCTTTAGTATTTTAATGTTAATCCTTGATTTTATGCAGTTATTCACTGCTGAGAACATTCTAATCAGCCATCAGAAGTGAGAACTAAAATCTGTATTCAAGGATAGAGTTTCAGAGTAGAAGATGCACTTATCTCCTTTATTAAATTCTTTATATATGCTAATAATCAAGGTGTGAACGTGTTTGTCCCTTTGTCACTGCATAGAAACTTGATATTGGAAATAGCTCATTTAAATATCAATGCAATAGATAAAATATACTTTGAATAATTATTTAGAAATTGAGTAGGATATTGGGTCCATACTTAGCATTTATGTTACTCTTAGTTAAAATGCAAAGTAATAATGTTTTTTTATTTTTCACACATCTCTCTTTACTTCATTTTATTTTAAATAAACCTTACACTGAAAAATTAATAGTTTTTATGTTTTCACATTTATACATTTACTGCTTCTAATTGGTATATATCAAGAATACAAAAGGATTGGTAGCTTTACTTTTTGGGTGGTTTATTAAAGTTCAAGCAGCACTTGGACTGCCATCATCAGATTTACTAAAACCTCTAAGAAGGAAAAGTCGAGGTGTTGTCAATACCAACTAATCAGATAATCTATGTAAGCTGAGTAGGATGAATCTTGCAAATCCAACTCTAAAAAAGTAATAATATATGCCAGTCATACCAGTGTGCATTTGTATGCCTCATGGAAGCACAGGGTTCACAAACGTTAGGCATATGTGTTAGTACTCAATGCAGAGATGGCATTACCCTATTTGGAAACAAGAGAAAAAAATGTATACAAAAAAGCATAGTGACGTGAATGGCCACTTGGATGTATCTCAAGTTACGTTCAACTCAAAAACAGTAGTTTACCGATTAAAAATGCAATGATAAATTTATTTTCTGCAGTAGTACAAATTGAAACGTCAATTAAGTAATGCAAATAGGATGTTGTGACATAATATTATAGAGTCACAATGCTAATTAATTACTATCAGCTGGAGAGTTCAATAAGCAAGCAGCCAATCAGAAGAGGCTAGATAGTTCTGCTGGTGTCATCATAATCTCATATCTTTGCATCAGTCCTCCAATATCTGTAAAATATATGCCTACAATTATTCATACTTACGTGACTACTCCCTTACATTAGTCAACTCCCATTTTGTCTCCCCAGATATAAGAGGATGAAAGTCTATGATACGCAGAGATCTTCATATGGATGCAAATTGGGTGTTCATGCCAAATATTGGGATGAAACTCTTGCATAAAACATTAGTGTACGTCCAACTTTAAATGAGACCCTTTAAACTTTTACAGATTGGTTTAACAGCCACTTATTATGCAAATTAAATAAACACAGGTTTGCACTTTATAAAGCATATCTTAAATTAAAAATCATATGCCTGTTGGGCCCTCACTGTTATTGGCAAATGCCTATTAGATGCCTACTATCATAAAATGTGAGTAGTAAGGAAGATAATACAATTGTCTCTTAATCATAATGTTGGTTTTTTGGATGCAGTATACAGGTTTGTACATATAGTAAACAATCTTGTTTAATCAGGATAATAGACAAGGATCCAATACTTGCACACATTAAACTTCCAATTGCATTCTGATAGAGGATTTATTTCATCGTCTCTATTTCAGGTGATGTGCAGGACTTAAGTCTTTCAATTTGAACTTTTCTCCCAACATAGTTTTTACACTGTTTACTGACATCATTACCTCTATTTCAGATTTATTTGATAGTAACATACTCTTGGTCAATTTGGTACTTTTATCAATAGGAGTATTCACTGGTTCATCATCTGTCATCCTATACTTAAGAAGTATAGTCTCAATGTAACTTTGTTGATCTATTTTGACAGTAGAAGCAGTTTATGAAATTTCCATTCCCAACAGGTAATGTCTAGGACCTAAGTCTTTAAATCTGAACTTTTCTCCCAGCAGAGTTTTTACACTGTCTATTTGATTTCTCTGACCTGCAAGCAACAAGTCATCCACATATAGTATGAACAGCTTTACATATAATATTTTGTGGCAAAGACAGTGGTCAGTCTCTGATCGTACAAAGTCCATGTTAATCACCATAGTGTCCAGCTTGATGTACCAACATCGACCACTTTGCTTCAAGCCGTACACCATTATCTCATTATAATGCTATGGAGGCTCCATATAGATTTCTTCCACTAATTCCCCATTTAAAAAAGCAGAGTCAAAATCTAATTGGTAAACCAACAAATCATGCAACATAGATATAGCGTGTTGAAGTTTAATAATTGCATGAAGGTAGTAATCAATCATTTCTGTACTCTGCAATCAGTTGCCAAGCAATTAATACACAACGTAATTATTATCGTACCAACATCTAAATATGTTAAACGTATTTTCTATCTTTTAATATAAGATATAAAGTGGTGAAGAGGATAACTAATGTTTCAAATATTTAAATTACAGCGGGTTTGGTGTCATTTTGTTCTCAATTGCATGAGAACATTTACAGTATTATTTATGTAGCGTTCGCACGTTGCAAACGCTTGTTATAAATAATATCACTGATAAAAGATTGTGTTGGTGCCAACCGCGCAAGCATATACATGTGATACTTTGCACTGTATTCTGTTATGCAAATTAAACCTTTGTGCTGTGGAACCACAGCGATCGCATCAGAGAAAAATATTTTATATGATACATACAGACATATCTGCTGGGGGCTCTGAGCGGACACCACACTAAGACTCGCAGACCTACAGATTTTGGTTTCTAAACAAAGGGTGGAAGACGAGTCAGAGAAGGTAAGAACGCTTATCGTTCTATACTTTTAATTTACATCTTGTGTTGATAAACCGAATTCCTGCTCTGAGAGTCTATCAGAGGTGCTGGAGTGAACCTGGAGGGATGAAGGTATTATTGTATTACATAGTCCTATTTTAGCGATTGAAATGCACAGCGTTTGTTTAAATAGTGCATATTATGTTTTTATACTGACATAGATTTAAATATAGAGATATATAATAGATTCAGTTTTGTTATAATATAATAAAGTACAATGTTAAACATATTTAGGAAAGAATTGTACCAACAATAGGAAATTGCACTAAGAAAGTGTGTTTGTGATAGTGTTTGTATGCGTGAGGTAAAGTGAAGATAATAGTTTGTATAAGTATAAAATGCGGATGGTTAATAATGCTGTCTAGCATGACAAATAATTTGCATTGGTGTGCAATGCAAACAGTTAATGGCATCGACTGGCAAAGTGATTAAAACATTTAGAATATAGAAAATAATATACTATATTACACATTATATATATTATACTATACTATATATATATGTAGACATTTAAAAGATATACCTCGCTGAAAAAAAAAAGAATTTCCAGATGGGAAGGATTTGCCTTGTGGGAAAAAGTTTCCGGCGGGAAAAGTTCATCACTGAGAGAAAGTGTTCCCAGTGAGAAGAGTAAGAGGTGTTGCTTTTGAAAAATTTAGCTCTGTGGACTCACAATCATGTACGACCTATATTAGTTATATAATTCAGTATTTTCTTAACCTACCCTAGAGTTCTGTAGGACAGCAGCTTATGGGAGTCAGTTAGGCATGACAGGGGGCAACATTAAACCAGCATAAGTATACGGCAGAACCCAAAGGGTCTTCAATATATATTAGGAAATATGGTCTGGGAGATAAGTAGGAAATATGGTCAGAGAGCAATTGTGCATTGTGAGAAGTGGACAAAATTACCTGTTGAATGTGTCCAAATTTTTCCTACTGTTAGTAGCTTTGATCCTGATATATTAAATACAGTTAAAGATCAGATTTGCATATTAAGTTAAAAAAAACTGCAAATTAAACATATCATGAGTTTAAATTTATGGCAACATGAGGGCAATATTTGGTGTGAGAAATTAGCACTAGCGCAGAAAGATAAAGACGATTATTCAAAACCTGAGCATGCAACAGCGCCATCCCCGCCTTATTTGGATAGTAACAAAATAACAGGCAGGTAAAAGAGTGAAACCTGTAAATTATACCATATTTTAAAAATACCAACAGAGCCATCCCACATTCCTCTTACAGATGGACCTTTCCAGGTTATACAAATCGACTTCATCCAGTTACCACCCTGTAAGAATCTCAAGTATGTATTAGTATGCTTCAATATTTTCTCTAACTGGGTAGAGGCTTATCCAGCTGCTTCTAATACAGCTGTTTCCCTGCTAAGAAAATCATTCAGGAATTTGTTTGTAGGTTTGGTATTCCCAAAATCATTGAAAGTGATCGGGGCACACATTTTACTGGGGATGTCTTTCAGCTTATGTGCAAGATCATCTGTATTAATAGTAAGTTAGACACTACCTATGGGCCACAAGCCAGTGAGAAAATAGAAATGAAAGTATTAGTAAATGGTACTATCAAGAACTAATTGAGTAAGGGGATGACTGAAACTGCATTAGTGTTGTCGAAAGCATTGCCACTAGAACTCCACAGCATTATAAGCACTCCTAGTCCACCTCTTAACCTGTCACCTTTTGAAATATTTTTTGACAAACAACCTCACTTATTGGTAGATCCACAAGATAATTTAAAATGCAACAATAAAGTGACTGTTTAATTCCTTATTAAGATGAGCAAACAGCTGAGACAGCAACAAAAGAACCTCAAAATACTGTCTCCTGATATGCTAGACACTAACTATTATGATATTGAACCTGAGGGATATGTTATGATACGCAATATCTTACGCTCAGGTTGTTTAACAGACAAGTAGGAAAAACTGTACCAAGTGTTGATGACCAGCACCACATCTGTGAAAGTAGCAGAAAGAGACACTTGGATCCATTCCACTAACTGCAGAAAAGGCAACAATCTGGAAAAGATTAAAGAAGACAAGGCTGAGGCGCACACTAAAACCCCATCATCCGTGAATCTGTTCCGTGAGACTCAAAATTGCGGTCAATAATATTAAGTCAAGAATTTTGCAAAAGTATATTATCCCATCATGGCGACAGTTTTTCTGTTTTTCTTTTTCTGGTGTTTTTCTCATCCTTATAGCAATCTCTTTTTGCAATGGTGATCAGGTGATGAAGATTGGTTTGGATTATGGTACTGAGATTGTGGAGATGAAGGAGAATAAGTTAACATATTCAGTTTAATCTAACACTTTATTCAATTAAAGTGTAAAGGAAGGATCTACTAACCTTGGAGTTCAGAGACAGTGTGAGGGGTTATTATCTGAAGAATATTGTATTTGTAAGTACTGTGACCCCATAATTGAAGAGAAGTGTATCCAGCGATGTCAGGCTAATAATATTTTGAATTTGGGCTGACATCCATTATATGATTATCATTCACTAGTGGATAAGATCTTAAACTAAACTGAATGCTGGGTGTGTTTTCACGTGCCTCAGGGGCAAAATAATGTAGGACTAGTTCCCTTTCTGCTAAATATCTCTAAGGTTCTTGAATTACATTAGGGAGACTAATAGAAGGGAGGTATAATAGTACAGTCTGACACTTCGCCAGTTCTTGCTAGAAAGGTCTCTGCTGTGCCTGAATTTTACGCACCTAAAAATACTTAAGAATTGGGTTGTTGAACAGAACAATCAGACAATAGCCTGCTCCACAAGTTTTATACAAATGGCTAAATCCGAACTCCAAAGTATGTTTTGTAGGAGGAGTTGTTCCTGAAATAATGACTATTTCCCATGATAAAATGATTGACATTCACAGAACAATCTTACCTCCTTATGTATACAAATAGCATGAACACAAAGTAAAAAGAAATATAATTACAGGGGAAAAACCAATACCTGCAGTTAAATTACAGAATACACAGGATATTTATCGTAGCAACATTTAAATATGTTTAACGTATTTTCGATCTTTTAATATAAAATATAAAGTGTGAATAGGCTAATTAATGTATCAAACATTAAATTACAATGAGTTTGGTATCATTATGTTTGCAATCGCATGAGAATATTTCCGGTATTATTTATGTAGCGTTAGCACGCCTGACCACCTCAAAGAACACTGAAGGGTGGAATCAGCCAATGGGATGTTGAGTTCTTGAGAGGTCATAATCCATCGACCTATGAATGTGGACCTTAATACTGTAACTGTGTATTTTTGTCATCTCACTGCTTTTTACAACTGTACAGTATATAAATTGTTCACCTCTGGCTTTGGAAACCAAAGTGTTCTGACAGAAGCTTGTGTTGGTGGCAACTGCGCAAACAATGCATTCAATACTTTGCCCTGTAATCTATTATGCAAATAATACCTTTGTGCTTTGGAGCCACAGTGATCACATCGGAGAAGCTTTATTTTATATGATACACACGGACATATCAGGCAATAACTAAACAAACTTTACTGTTCCTTGCCACAGGTGAGAAGACTTCCCCATACTCATTTTAAGATCTTTGAGTAAATCCCTTTGCAACACGATTAGCATTGTAACTGGCAATAAATTTGTATTTAATTTTTTACTGAAAGCCCATTTGTTTTTATTTTTTAATGGTGGCTTGGTCTATTGACAACACTCCAGATTTTGTTTACAATATTACCAATTTTCCAAGTCATCATAGAATTTTGGTTCCTGCAAATTTTGTGGTTCTGAGAATGCCATGTTGGCATATTCTTCGCTAAATCTCAGACAGGGGGAGCCTTCTCTGCCAGCTCCCTATTTGGATAATTTATGAAATAATCAAACAGTCAAACATTATATCACTTCTATTTTGTCAGGAAACCGCTCCTAACTATCTTTACATGTCACACATGACACTCTGTGCACTCGTGGCTCGGAAGTTTACTGTAAGGGGACACACAGGGTTCCTGCCTAAATCTTGGACTCACTTAGGTTACAGATTTATCTGGACCCTTCCCCAACACAGGCACACACTTCCACACCTCTCTTCAACTTACACCATCTACGTATAATGCCCATAGAAAATCTATGACTTAATTACTCAAATGCACACACTCTGCCCTCTGATAGCTAAAAGAGATAACACTTCCCACACTGGTATTTAAAGGGTTAACATAGTTTCGAACAATAAGGACAGCACTTATTACATTTTAGATTTAATATGCAAAAAAAGTACAATGCTTACAGGATATTAAAACAATATATAAAATATGACAGAACATAAGCAAAACATGTAAAATAAAAGGGAGAAAGTTAAAGAGTATAAGCTTACATACCAGTTGTGTACTCTGCACCAAGGGAAATTGTCTTGAAAGATGGACAGCGTATCAATGTTGATTAATTTCAGACAATATCCTATAAATGGTTACCTCTCCTATAGACACTTTTTCTACCTGTCCCCTCCTCTTTGGGTTGGGTTCCAAGGGATGCCTGTGACACAGACTTACAATCACAATTGACATCTTCCCTGTTTAATCCCAAATGCTAAAATGTAACATATCTTTTCTGGGGAGTGTCACACAGACTGAATTTTGTCATTAATAAACCCAATACAAATTTACCAATCTACAGATACCAAACAGAGATAGGTCAAGTATATTAGTTGAGCTGATACACAATTCCTCTTATTCTTTGTGTGAGTTTTGTTTATTACATATGGGCTGCTTTATTTGATGTAAGGACATCATAATATTTATGAATATGTGGTGATCACTACCTATATTAATTGTAAGTGGTATTTTGGAAATAGAATTGCATTTGTCTTTATAAAATATAACAAGCCATCGTGTGGTCACAGCCCATGTCTCCATGTGTAAGACCCCCTGCTAGGTTGATTCCTTAAAGTCTATTCAGGTGCCAAAAACCAATCCAGTACTAGAACAAAGCTTACCACATGAGGTCTTAGAATCTGTCCATTTCCCCTAAAGGTGACAATGCTCTCTTGTAGTTCCTTAGTCTGCAATGCCACAGAATAAAAACAGGACAGTATTACAGGCCTCACATTTTACATATTGAGTTAAGTATCTAACCTTGTGAGAGCAGGCTTTGCTTTGAAATAATTTTCATTACCCTCTAGCTTACTAAATTGATTAGTTTGATATACAGTATGTACAATGCAGTCCGTTATGATTATGCTTTATTCAGCACAGTTATGTTATGGGTTAATTCGTATAACTGTAATTCTTCCCTTAAGGTTTAAATTTATTACTTCTCACAAAAGTTTTTTTCTGCTGCTGGTTGTAAAGTAGATGTACATGAAGGTGCAGGTATGTCAAGTATTACTACTTTTTCTTCAACTTCACATTCTGTCTTTTTGAGTAGGTTATGCTGTTTCTTGAAATATGAAGTCTCTGGATCTCTTTTACAATGTCCCAAAGCATGTAGCCTTTTCATATGCTTTGCATGCAGACACCCTAAGATGACCGATATTAGGCTTTCTTCCAGACCACTCTTTAAATGGTGTATTACCCTTACTGCAACATTGGGTGTATAGTTTTTTAAATAAACCGCTGTTTGTACTGCTTCAGCCCAAAACTTATTTTCTAGCCCAGCATCATTTGACATCATACCTGCTCTTTCAATTATTGTATGATATGCATGCTCTCTTACACCATTTTGTTCAGGACTGTGTGACATTGTCAACTGATGTTGAATTCCACGATTTTTCAGAACATCAATACGGTTCTTATTTGTGTATTTTCCTCCATTATCAAATATCATTGTGGAAGAAGGAAGGAAGATGGGAACAGCAGGGATGACGTGGAATGGGTATTTTGAGTATTTTCTGAGAAATCTGTGAATAGCTTCTACCGCACTTCTGGGTGCCGCGGGGTTTAAACAAGAAATTCAACTTCAAATCAGGGGAAAACTCAAGTATAGCAAAGTCCTGTATTTGAATTGAGGTGAAAATGTGTACTCCAGATGTGAGCACCTGTAGTACACACCTTTGTCCACATTAAAACCTTTCTACGCCATTACCCTCTAATTAACACGCTTGAACATTTTTCCTATATGTATTCACTAACTGTAATATCCTCATCTTGTCACCAGGAAATAAATTGTCACACATCTTACAGTCATCTTTCCTATCTTTCTCTCTTTCTGCTTCTATTAGCTGTTAATATACCACCAAATCCATGTCCCCCGCACATCTACCCTACATTTATATTTTATTTAGAACACTACAGAATTCCTGCTGACCTCAAACACGTCACCTGTCTCCCACCTTTTTCAAAGTCTTTTAAATTTGCTCTATAGAATGCATGATCTGTTTGTGGCAAACTTAATTTCATACTTACATCCTCTTCCTCTCAAACAACCTCAACTTTCTGGCAATAACAGAAACATGACATACACGATCAGACAAGGAGGTGGAGTTAGACTATTTATTTTCCCACATTGCACAGTTCTTCAAAATGTCCCATCACTCATATCGTTTAAAGTACATGCTATTCAGATTTTCAACCCATTCTCTATGTGTGTTTCCGTGATCTCTTGCCTCCCTGGACCACACCAACGATTTTTGAAGATTACCCTGCATGGCTCCCTCATTTTTTATCCTCTGGCATCCTCACTATCATCATGGGTCCTTTTAACATCCACATTGATAAACTTGCATTCTACTTGTGCCTCCAAAATACTCTCTTTAACTTACTCCATCTGCTTCTCCCAATGGAATGATTCCCCTACTCTTTGGAATGCCACTGTCTTGATATTATTTTCTCTAGACTATGCTCAATTTCAGATGTCTTTAACACTTCCTTCCCCCCTCTCAGATCATCACCTTATCAGCTATAAGCTCTTCTCCAGTACTTTAACTTCTCTGATGTAAAATTCCTTATACCTGCAGAAATCTTAGCTTTATTCATTTTCAACAGTTTTCCACCACTCGCCAACACTTTCTCTCCCTAATTTCTACATCATCGTCTCCTGACATGGCAGCACCACATTTTAACCAAACCCTAGCACAGACCTTAAAGTGGCTCCCTCTACTCTTTATACTCTGTCTTTATACTACTACAGTAACACAACATCTTGAGAAGTGTTCTTGAAAAGTAGAACGTCATAAATCTCGTACCGCTAATGATTTCTTCACATATAATATCTAACATTCCTATTGAAATTCTCTGCACACAGCTAAACAAATATACTTCCAATCTCTCATCTCTGCTCAGGCTTCAAAACCCAAACACCTTTTAACACACTTAAATCTCTTCTCAACTCTCCCACTCCCACTTGAAACCCTCCCACTACTATCAGTGCCCAAGTTCTTTTTTCCTACTTAAAAGACAAGATTGATAAGACTTGAAACGGAATCTTCATCCTCAACAAACAACCACCTCAATTCCTGGCACCTTCTGGCCCCTTCTCTTCTTTTGATCCAACAAATAAATATGAAGTGTCTACTCTATTTTTATCTTCCTACTCTTCTACCTGTTCTCTTGATTCTATACGCCCACAAATCAGTAGATATATCTTCTGTGCTCATCCCAACCTAAACTAAAATCTGTCATTTCTTTCTCTACTAGTATCTTTCCATCATTATTCAAGCATGCGGTGATCTCTCCTATTTTAAAAAAATAAAATTCTGACCCTAACTCAAAATTACCATCCCATCTCTCAGCTACCATGCCCATCTAAGCTTCTCGTGAGAATTGTCTACACCCACCTCACACGTTTTTTTCCCTCACATAAACTATTACATACTATTCAGTCAGTTTTTCATTCCCAACCCTTCTTAGGGACTACACTGACAAAGTTTGGCAATTATTTGATCATTGCTAAATCTAAAGTCCAATACTTGCTTCTAATTCGCCTGGATCTTTCTGCTGCATTTGACTGTTGACCACTCTCTTTTCATATAAATGCTACAATTCCTATGTCTCCAGTACACTGTCCTATCCTGGTTTTCATCCTACCTTACTTATCACTCTTTCAGTGTTAGTTTCTCTGGATCCAGCTCATCTCACTTTCTTTGTCAGCTGGAGTAGCACAAGGCTCAATCTTTGGTCCTCTGCTTTTCTTTAGCTATACCACTTCTCTTGGAAACTAATAAGCCCCTTTGGATTTCAGTATCATCTCTATGCTGATAATACCCAGATGTATCTATCTTCTCTGATCTTTCATCATCTGTGTTGCTGACTGCCATTCTGCCATCTCTACTTGGATGTCCTTTTGACAACTTAAACGTAATCTTGAAAAGAGCTAATGATATTCCCACCTGCCAACAGACGTTAGCTACCTGACATCTCAATTTCTGTTGACAACATGACAATAAATCCTATTCTCGCTGATCTTTGGTGATCCTTGGCTCAAAACTATACTTTGTTCCCCACATCCAATCTATATCTACATCTTGTTACATAAAAATATATACAAAATACGGGCATATCTCACACAAATCTCTGCAAAAACTTTAATTGATACCCTCATCATATTCTATATTGACTATTGCAATGCCACCCTTACTGGTCTTTCCTGAATTTCATCCCTACAATCTCTTTTGCATGCAGCAACTAGATTGATTTTCCTTGCAAATCGTTCTTCCACTGTTGGCCAACTCTGTCATTCTCTGCATTGGTTGCCTATTTATTACCAAATCCAATACAAAATATTTCTGCTAGCTTACAAAGCCATCAACAAAACTGCATCAACATAAAACTTTTCAGTGATTTTAAGATACTGTGTGTGACTCTATTCTATTCTTATCCTCAGTAAAGGAAGCAGGGTAGAATATTCTCCTCAATATTGGAAAATTTGGCTGATCTCCAGTAAGAATAATAAAATTCAGGATTGGGCACAAAGTTACTACAGCAACTACTGACTCAGATAATCACAAAGAAACTGTCAGTTATTATTAGATTGTAAGTGCCTACTGATAGTTAAAAATATATATTCATCTGTAGCAATTAAATCTGAGCCTACTTCACTCGCAGCAGCTAATATGCTATCTCAACTCTAAGAATGAATGGTGACGGGGGTGATTTACTATCTTCCTACTGGAATCTACATTGGGGTTTGGGCAAAATCGCCTATTATCAAAATCTCAAATTGGCATGATCACCATTTTTTACTATTCCCATAATATTTAGCACGTAGAAGTGTCACACACAGTAAATGTCAATGCGCGTTTCGCTGTGTAGCTTTCTCCAGGCAAAAGGAGTGTGCAAAATTATCACTAGTGCGACTTATTTGATACATGTTCCCAACAATGTATAAGGTTATTATTCTCTACTATGCAACCATTTATTTTCTTTTTTCCCCTTTAAAAAGATAACTTAAAAAGTAAAGCAAATGATCTAGTTCTCGAACAAAGAGGAAATTTTCAGTTTTTAGTGTGAATGTATTTTAATAAAACTGTCCCTTTATAGATGCAAATTATCTTTGGCATCTTCTAACCAAACAGAACAATAGCCTTCTGATTTCACTGTATTTTTTGTCTATCTACCCCAATCAACATCACTTAACCAATAAAGACATCACTAAACATCCAATGGATGTAAATTCCACAGAGGAGCTATAGTGTGTCTAATATTGGTAATTGATTTGATACATCTCAATGAGTGTGTCACCTGAAAATGAACACCATGCCCTATATTAATCCAGTAGAAATTGATTAGATCATAATTAAGCATGTTGGTAAATGCAGTTTGACGATGATCACATATAAGCGTTCTCAACTTGTGTGTGAGTTCACCTTCAGAACACACAAACAGGTTCTATTTATGCTGTGATCAATCCTATTGGCTGGATCTTATCCAATTCGGCCACTACATGTGAATCAGCACTTATTACGAGCAGAAGGATTGGCTCGTGTGTGGCCAGCTTAAGTTGACAGAATATTAGACAACTTGGGTATCTTGCAAAAATCATTCTGTACAATATGTCTAACAAAACAGGGTCTCACTGGACTGAGAACTTTTTATTCATCACCCATTTCTCACAGTTTAATGTCCTTTTTAATCCTTTGCCCAGTCTAAGTATATACACCAGTGCATTTGTGTATTATGTGTATTGGTATTTTATGCTATTATGTACATTTTGCCCTTATTATTACCTGCAATATTGTATGTATTAGAAATATAAAGACTGTTGTCATATTGTGTGAAAAAAGCAAGACAGCAGAAGCCATTTTCCTTGTGTTAGCTAAGGTATTTACCATTTGTCTCAAATGTCAATTGTTATAAGGAGTGGCTTAGGTGGGTTGTAATCAGAACCGTGTCTGAGTGCCTGTTAAGATAGCTAGCTGGCAGCCCAAGTTAATTAGCTAGGTGAACAGATAATCTGAGAGGTAATTAGGTTAGCACTTCTAGATGAAATATAATGTGTCTCCGCAGTACTATACTGGTTAACATAGCATCAGGAAATGTATTAATATGTATCAATATAAATGCTATTGTAGCAAAATGTATCTCAGACTTAGATTGTGTAATGCTGCAGATACAATGCTTTTAAATGTCTTAATGTTTCATGCAAATATGAAGTGTCATGTTATTCTCTGATGTAATATTATTACTCTTTCTTGAGTTTATCCAGCCAAAAAGCTAATTCAGTCAAGCCAATCTACTGTATAATTAAGATAACAGTTACAGTATATCTAACAGTTAAATAATTGAAGTGTCCACTGATAGACCCATGCTGAAAGGGGGAGGATTGGGATATATTGACCCTACTCCCTGGGTAGAAAGCAGGAGAGCAGTATGTCAATGGAGCCATTCTGTCTTGGAGGATCCTGGTCTATGTGACACCAGCACAAAGGACTCTGGGCCAGGCATTGTGGTGCTGCCAGGACATGGTCTGTTTGAGCCAGTATCCCAGAGATTGTCTAGCTAAATGGTAGTGGTAATATTGCGGGAGGATAAGACTCTGAAGAGAGACTGTTAGAGGGTACACACTACCATTTACCATGTACCTTGTGAACGTCTTATGGTGTTGTGCTGTCATAATAAAGCCTTATTTTGGATATATTCTGGTCTGCCCGAATGAGTTGAATCCCACAGAGGGTAACCACCGTCCCAGCTAAGGGTGGTTTCCTCGCAGTAGGAAAAACATAATTTAATTTAATGTTTTTATTCTCCCCATAAACCTAAATAAAAATGCTATATATGATCTGAACAATATTTATTTAATCTATTGTAAATACTTAACTTTAAGTTGCGTGGTGAACACCATAATATTTGTACATACTGCAGCAGAAGGATCCCTCTCCTGTCTCTGGCTGGTTTCTATTACTTGCAAACAAAAATATACAAGGCATATAAAAAGAATACAAAACATATAACAAGGTTATGGTAATTATTCAGTATATATTCTTCTTACAAGCTTACGACTTACTACAAGCGTCTGGTATAGTTTAATAAATAAGAATGCTTCAGCAGTTTCTCTATATCTGCAGCATTTTTTTTTCACAAGGAAGTTCATATACAAGGGACAACCTCTAAGCAATTAGAGCATTAGAATGTTGGCAGCATTTAAGGTTATGTTAGGAGAAGAGTACACTGATCTTTAGTCTTGTGACAGGGAATGAACTGTTCACACATGTGATTGAGTAATTAAATGATGTCGGGAGGAAACTTGAGGCAAACAGGGAACCACAAGCTTAAAGTTAGATAGTGGAAGGACATTGTATCCAAGGAACTTGTAGGTTGCAGAGTGGCTTTGAATTCTGATGGAGCACATGGCCAGTGACAGACAGATAGTATAAAAAAGCTGGTGTGAGGAGAGGAGTGTGACTGACTTTCTCAGCCCACACAAGGCATCAATGACCTCAGTGCATTTCTAATACCACAACACACAGTGGATTTCAAAGTAAATAACAATAAATAAATTAGGGGCTGGGCTTTATTACGAGATGACCAGTGACCTTCATAGCCAGTATAGTTTTGACTCATGTTATTTACTGCTGAACATTGGAAGCAATGTCCAAGCTATGAAATGTAAGTAAATTACATTCAGCAACACTATGAATATTATTATTATTGTTTTTCATCTGTTTGATGGGGTTGTCTATTTGGGGATGGTGAGTTGTGGTAAAAATAATTTGCAGTTTTCTGGACATAAATCTGGTATTCCTACTACACATGATAGGATTTTATCAGGAAATCTTATAGCCCTATAGAAAAATACAAAAGAACAAAATGCACCTCCTAGTGCAGCACCTATGATTTATAACCTTATTTATAAAAAAAATTGCGTACAGCATAGTCATAGATCATTAGCAGTCCATCTGTAAACTATGGAAATGCGATACTTCTCAGCTTTGTGTATCCAGGCTCATTGATGGGTAACAACAAGAAATCCCCTGCGTTTGATAGGCTGGTACAGTAATCACACTAATATGCGTTATCCATTGATGGATAAAAAGAATGGAAGGAGAAAAGAAAAAACAATAGGGCAATACTGTTTTTCTGGAAACACCAGTGGTGACATGATCAGGTCCAGCTGACCACTTCAGTGCTCTAACAAATCACCACTGAAAAATTCCCTATGTACCGGCATTCATACAATTGAGTGCTTATCTCCTCTTTTATGTCTATTTGTGTCTAATTCTCTTTGGTGTATTCCACATCACTTAATAAAAATAAAAGATATATAATAGGCACATAATGTAGTAAACATTTATTAATCAAACAAAATCAATAATGCACATACATCAAACAGATGAATAAAAAGACTTAGCTGAATAAAATGTCCTTCAAATCTCTTAAGCAGTGAAGGGAAATTCTTGTCACCATACAGTTCTCAGCTTTAGAATAAGGTTAGATGATAGGGTACCAGGGTGATCCCAATGTGTTTCATCCCTTAAGTGGACTTCTTAAGGGGGTATCAAGAGACAATTTGGATATAAGGTAACATTTTCCAGACACAAATGTTTTAAACCTGGGTCTATCTGTAGAAATTAGGAACAGTGGTTGGTGACAGGAGCAGTTTGATAGTAAGCAGTGACAGTGGTATATTATCCTAAGCCCTTGCACACAAGAATCCTATAGCCCTGTTGTATTGCTTTGGTAGGCATCAATATTTGAGCAGTGACCCAGAGGGATGTTAATAGAAAATGTACCCCTTAGAGAAGAAATAGTGAACAATGTGCTTCTTTATAGAGAAGCACATTGAATCTATTTTTTGATACAGTTAAATCTAAGATACAAAAGAAAATATTGGACTAGTCATACATAGAAATCTTGTACTAGCGTATTCATCTAGGTTTGTCAGGAGTCTAACATATGTGTTATTTCAATATTTGTGATTTCAAAGTGTAGTTTTAAAGTACGTACAAGTCTGTCCTGGGTAAACCGTGGAACATGGATGTGGAAGTCCTGGACATTTCAGTTAGGAAAATGTATTTCTGAGTGTAAGTGAGATTTGTTTTAATTTGATTTATTGGACTAAAATTTCAGGTTGTAAACGAACAGAAAGAGATAGAACAAACATAGGTAAATGGCTGGCATAGGGGTAAAAATATATTTGACTTTAGCATTGACTAGAAAGTTGTTCCTTTATCTTTTAGTACCTCATGCATTATGGCATATATTCAATTTTTTATGCTAGACTAAAGTTTTTGTTTCAGATTATTGTTCTATTTTCGTAAGCACAACAACCAGCATATCTGTTTACTTTTTTGAAAGGGGATATAAAACCATTTATTAAGCTTGAAGATTATAACTGAGCACCTGAATATATGGATATTATTTCATTTTGCAATCAACGAAAACAGTGCACACAGCTGTAACTATTATTGGAAAAACAACAAAGATCCGCATTACCAACCTGCAAATTGTTGCCATCAGTAGGTACAGGCCATAAGTATCTGCTTAAACAGTCACATTCCCTGAAACTACAGTGTTGCAAAAATCAAAATTGTGGTTTACTAAAACACATTTCTTTGATTGACTGATCCTCAAAATGATTATACATCTCTAGGTAGTGCAAGACTTATTATGCATTCACATGGGTGGAATGAAATTAATTCTTGTTAGGATCAGCAAAGTCAAGCTAGACAAACACAGTCTGTTGACTGACTATGTCTAATCCTCAGGGTACTGTCCTCAGCAAGCTAGTGAATGCTATCAGCGATTATCAAAGCCACTGTTAAGAAAATGTGAATATGGTTTTGTGTCTGGGGATCATGTTTTGCATAGAGTGCTAGAAAGTAATAATAAACAGAGTGCTCTAAATTTAGAAATGTAAGTATTTTAAAGTTCAAACTTTTATATTTAAAAATAAAGCTAATTCTTTTGTAAATGGGTATATGTTTAAAGTGGTATATCGTTTAAATTTCAGCTCTGAGTGCTTACCAAATGCAACAAATGCTTACTATAATTCGCACAAGACAGATACAAGTGGTTAGAAATATTTTGAAATGCAACACTATATGAAGCACCTGAAAACCTATTGAAAACAAGAAACAGCCAATCAGAATGTAGTGATCCATCACATGGTCTCATATTTCAATAAATCCTTCCCATAGATACATTTTGCCATTCTATTGTACTGTAGTGACAGAGAAGCATTATGCTACTGCTTTTGCTACAACAAGTACTGCCTGACCACTAACAGCATGATACTCAATGCCACTAGAAGAAGTGGACAAAAAATGGTTGGACATTTGCAGGTTTCTCAATGTTATAAGGATCTGGTTAATAAACAAATGGGATTCCGGGTGAAAACTGAGCTCTTCTAAGGCCCTTAATTATAATCTCTATGTTAAATAATAATACCTAAAAATATAATCAGATATAATAAATACACATACGTTTAAAATAAAATGTTATTTGAACAAATTGCATGCACAACAATCATCCATATAACCAACAAATTAATGAAAAGAGCTCCATAATGATTTAACCCACCCTAGATACACTCTTTATTGTTTAATTTTATTTACATTTGTTGAGCCAGAGGAGCCTAAAATGATAAAAATAAAATCAAGCTATATAAACCATTCCACCCCATAAACATTAATATGATTGTTTGACCATTTTAAAAATATTTTAAAGAGTTAAACCTATTTTGACCTGGAGCAAAATTATATATATAAAGCTACCAACAGATCATGTTTTAAGGATTTCTCTCTGTAGAAACAGGTAGGAAAATTACTGACCCAGAAAAATAGATTAACTCATCTGTACATGATTAAAGGTATCCTGTAAACATGAACTGTTGGTAGCTCTTGAGGACTGAGTTTGAGCACCACTGAATTACAGTATCCATACACCATATAATGTGAAAAGAGCATTATATAATATACAGGTGCAGACTTACTTTTCTTTGAAAAAAATATTAAATGTACCTGTGTGGAGTATATTTGCATAACCTGTACAGTATGATACATGCAGGACAGGGCATCAAAGCATAGTTTAATTTATAAACAAAACCTATGGGACATAGTTTTACTACAGAAACTAAGTAGATTAGTTGAACAAGCATTGTGTCCCTCTACCAGTGTCAGAAAGACACTTACTTTATCCCGCAGGGTCCAAGGATGGCATAAAGCAAGCTCTAATCCCCTCCTTTGACTTACAGACACAAACATACACAATGTTTTCATTCCCCTTCCCCTATCTTAGCAGCTGGGACCAGGTAATTGAGAGGAAGTAACATCATCAGGTAGGACTACAAAATATGTTTGACTCTTCATTGCTTAGAAATCATTCCCTGAGTATTTCCTGGTATTTGTGTTACTTTTGATTAATTCTGCTGCCAAAACTAAGCAACTTTTTGTAAACTTAGACTGTTTATTGACTTTTTTCTATATTACAGCCTGTCCAGACCTCAGATTTGTATTGAATTTGCACATCTCCTACAGTCAGTGTAAATTAGTAAGTTGAGAGGGAGGACAATTTATGATGTGCTGGCAAATCAAAACAGGCAATATGTATTTGGGAATTTGGGATTTTGTGCTCCTGCTTTGCAAATTATAAACATATCTATACTTTAATTTGTGAAGGAAAACATATATATTTATAACTTTTAATTCTAGATTTAAGGATTAAATATTCTCTTTCCCTTTATGTTAAATGGGCAGATATGAAGTTATGATGAGGGCAATAGTGTGTTTGCATCCTATCTACATGGCAGTCAGTTTTCTGGCATCTTAAAACTATAAAAACATATCAAATCTATCTTTATCTATACTGGGCTTCTTCTTCTTCTTCTAATTTGTTGGGTCCAATTTTCTATTAGACAAATGTGTCGCTACTCTGTAGATGAATACCAACAATAAGATGTAGCCTGTGAAAAGTGACACTTTCCAATATAAATTAATGAATTTATTGATTGTTTAAAAAAACATGTATCAAGCTTTTATGTTGGACTCTTATGAAAGAAGTATACTTTGTTCTAGCCTTAGGATTTATAATTACATGTATTTTTCCAGTTTTATCCTTTTGATCATGGGCGGACTGGATATTATGATGAGGAAATGACTCTGTAACTTGGCACTCCAATCTTTGAGTGGGTGGCAGCCAACTGGTCCTTTCTAAGGGACCAGTATTATTTAAACTGCCATATCATGACATTCCCTATACCCCTGAGGGAGCCAGAGAGACAAAACGCGTCGGTTACTTAACTGGGACTTACCTGTGGATCTTTTACCAGTATCTGTGGGACTTTTTCCTGACCAGAGTCCACATATGGACATCTTTACTGTTAGGGATTGAAGATAAGCTGCTATTACTTGTTTTAAATATCTGACTATTTTCATGTCCTTCTTTTTAATATGTATTAAAGCTTTTTGAGATTTTATACTGGCAGCTATCTGGTTTCATAATTTTTGCTTGAATTTGCGATATTGGGTATGCATATACTCTTACAGTGAATTTCCCTATGCGTGTGTTTTTAGAAGTGTATTACACTATATTCATTCTACTTCTGTGGTATTTTTCAGCCCCTTCTACTTTTCAATGGAGCTAAGTTTCCCATATGGATCCACTGCTATGGATTTGAAAGAAAATGTTCGCTTCATAAAGTGTTCAGTTTCTAGAGATAAGATTCTATTTATTATCATTTTGGTTGCAGCTATTGCACAACACTATATATGGATATTTGCTATCTTATTTATTACACTATGTTTGGCGTTTTCGTTTTTTGTGTTTTACTTTAGATTAATGCACCTGCAAATAGGTGTAAAAAGAGAAGTGGCAGTCTTACTGTATGTTTGTATATTGTTTCGTATAATCATGATTTATTATATTCACGATTAATGTATTGGATTGCCAGCTAGTACCACAAGCTTCATTTTTTTATATTGTTTAAGGTGGTCTGGGATTTTCTGTACAGATCCAGATATATTTAATTGTATGCTAACTACATTAACTCTAAATGAAGTAAACTTACCTTTATCATTATAACCCTTAATCACTTAAATATAAATCATATTAATTTCAAATATAAAATAGATCAATATTCATAAACATCAGACTCTGAGTGATATTAATATTTATTAAACAAATCAATTTTGCATCTTAATACTGTTTGAATCTTCCTTTGTGCTTTTGTGATGGGTTGTAGAGCTTTGCAAAAAGGCAAACAGGCTCCATTTGTATGTGTGCTCCATTAGGGCCATTTTAATAAAGGGACAAAGCCTTCCTAGAAATGAACCTTTGATAGGAAAGGCCTTAAAAGAACCTATATCAGCTCCCTGATGTCTAGGAAAAAAATAATCCATTTGTTTCAATAATAAAAATTTCAAGTTACTTGTCCAATGTCATCCTAATTTCTGGGACTTAGTAAAAATATATACTGACAGTGCTATTTTAATGTTTATTCTATAAAATGTTAAGCTTATTTACATAATAGCTGAATTTCAGTCTCATTGACTACAATATGGCTAGCTGAAAGCTATATCTGTTTTAATCAATAGCGAGGAAACTTAGTGAACATTTTAATTGAATCAAACTAGACAACAATAATTCCTTCGTAACATGTGTTGCTCCATTGCAATAATTTATGATATATTTTTTTTAGATTATTAATCATCACAATACTTTGTCTGCCATCAATAATTAAAGTGCTTTCGTGACTTCTTAATGTTTTATTTTGTCATGGATTTTGATCTGCTCATATGCAGTTTAATTGCTTTGCCGGTGTGAATTTGCATTGAAAAGCAGCTTACTAAATAACATATTCTTCTAACTGGATCCTTTGAAAATATTTTGCTCACTCTTTGTGAATTTATTTTTATCAAAATGTCTTGATAAAAAATCTTGATACTCTTGAAAAAAGACAATATGAATTTATGTTCTTCTGGTGCTTTGGACACAAACCTACCAGAGTTATGTAACATTTTAACTAAATCAGTTTTTCCATTTGTAAAAAGTGATTATACTATTTTCACCATTATACCTTATGCAATATTCTTATCCATTGTATGATTACATTGCATACTTCATATAGAATATTTTTGGACTTGATAGATACACTTTTCATTGAATATTTTTGGACTCAATAGATACACTTTTCATTGCATACTTTGAGTAAGTTAGCTACGTAATTACATGACCTAACACAGTGTTTCCCAACTCCAATCCTCATGTACCTCCAACAGCTCATGTTTTCAGGATTTCGTTAATCATGCAGAGGTGACTTAGTCTACTTGGCCGGGTCAGTAATTATCCCACCTGTTTCCACCAACAGAAATCCTCAAAACATGAGCTGTTGGGGGTGCATGAAGACTGGAGTTGAGAAACACTGACCTAACAGATCATTACAAGTAGCTTCATTCTCAGTTTTATTCAATTTATATATGGATATCATTGTTTTCTAATTAATTATGCATATGATGAATTGAAAGTTATCGTTTTTATACTTTTATAATTGATGCATTCTGAGTATTAAATAAAGCTTACTTCAGCATAGTGGGGTTTTTACAGTCCCATTCATCCCCATATGGTGCCAACTCCAAATTAGGATTTGTTATTCGTTCATACACAAACTGCAATAATGTAAGTAGATGAATAAACTGTGGAACTGATTGCTTGCATTGATGTCAAACAGCATTGTCAATATAATAACATTAACATACAAACTGTATCTTCCTGACTTTGTTGTTTACCAGCACTATGGAAAATATGATTTGTTATTTTTTCCATGCACTAACACTCCACTCCATTCTATCAAATATTCATATGTATATTAAATATATACATTTGTATTAATATAATCAGCAATGTTTATATTTTTTCCTATTTTTTCCTATTTTTCACTTCAATTTCCTGTAATATAGAAAACCTATACTGACATACAGGTTACTATAAAATCAGAATGCCTTAAGCTTCTTCTGTTGGATGACAACCCAATTTTTTTATTTATTTTTTTATATCTGAAGGCGCATCTAGGAGTGCAGATCCCTTAGCGTGCAGAATTACATGATGTGTTACACTTTGCATTGGTTCAAACCTTTTTATCTTAAATATATAAAATTAAATTGGAAAATTGGATTGGAATATTTTTTTTAATGTAGCGAGTTGGCTATCAAATGTTAAAAACATCTTTTCATTTTGTAATCAAACTTTTAGAACAAATTTTAACATCAATATTCAGTAATGAACTAAATTTTTGACAGATAATATAAGGCTTGACTAACTATAGAAGCAATTATGACATTGGGAGTGGTACACTCCCAATGAATGTCTTAGCTAGCACAAGAAATATTTTTCATATAATAGGGGAAACCATTGGTAATAACACTTTGTAGTATATATTATTGCAGAAAGGCATTATTGAGCTACTTATTTAACTGTGGTGTATCAATAGGAGTAGTTGTGTTAGCAAGCACACCATGCCCCCCTTGTGACCACAGTATACTTTACATGTTTGGGGCTGCGCTGTTCTTCCCCTAATTTTATGAACACCTAAGCACTATCTTGTTTGAGTAAACTAAGAAACAGATTCACTACAAATATATATAGAAATAACCGACATATAATCACATAATCCACATTTATAAAAAGAAGAGTTACAAGGCTTGTAATTTAAGGTGTGCATTCATACCATGTGGATTCAGTGTATTGAGCTTAAAAATCCAAATCTATCAAGGCTTTACCTCTGAAATAAGAACATATTTTACCAATGTTATTCTGTAACATTATGGGGCAAATTCAATTCCCTGCATTGTCCTTTAGAACAAAGTGTCCTGCACATGATTACAGTTACTACGGCAATTGCTGCGCATTATTACCGTCACTACGGTAATTTCTCCGCTGATTTTTGCTTGCAGCTCCCTGAGTCATGAGCAAAAATCTGCTTTAAAATTACCGTAGTAACAGTAATAATGCGCAGCAATTAACGTAGCAAATGTACTAGTGCGTGGGCCGAGTTGTTCTATAGAACAACGCAGGGAATTGAATTTGCTCCAATATCCTCCTACACTCCAAAAACATACTGATAATTAACGTGTGTGTGCGTTTTAGTTAGCTCATTATATATTGTAAATCTCCATTGGGGCAGGGGATGATGCAAATGATTACATTTTCTCTCTAAATCGCAGCATTATATCTAGATCCTATATAAATAACAGTTAATAAATACATGTGTTCAGAAATATCATATTTCTAAAGTTTTTCATAAAATTAGTTCTGACTGACATGACAATTTGATTCATTTAGTTAACAAAAATATTGTTAACATTTGGATGTTAATAATGCTAGAGAGCATTCAAATAATTTTCTGTTTGCTGAGGGACAAGCTTTGGTTTCATCAAAATGTCTTTATTATTTTGCATAACCGCAGTGTTCTGATTGTGTCGGTAAGCAAAATGTTTCACAAGTGTAATGTAAATTTTATGGAAAATGATATCATGTGATCTATTTTATACATTACAGTTTACAAACAGAACCATGTTTCTTTTTTCTTAGTGTGTTAAATCCATGTTTGCAAAATAATATTTTAAGGAGGATAAAACAAATATAAATTTGATGCTCATTTTTTTTTAAATTAGGAATTATTCTAAGTTTGTTTTCTATTGGTTACCTAGCAATTTAGCTCAACCTGTCAAAAAAAATAATAATAAGAAAAACCTACATAAAAAAATGTGCAAATAAAGAGGGTCATGCACAATAAAGTCACTTAAAATCACAGTGAAATAATCATATTTTTTATTGAAAATGATAATTGTATTTTAACATAGCAAAACTGACTTCAACAGTATCTCAAAACGAATATAGAAAAAACAAAATATGCAAACAGGTGACACATATCACAGGATTTTAGGAACTACATATACAAACATGCGAAAGAAAAACAATTACAGAACACTATCAGATACAACTAATAGCTACAAAGAGGGAAATATTTCAAAGATTTGAAAATAATCAATTTGTCAACAGATCAATTATCTCTACTTAATTGACAGTGTAATAATATTATCAGAGATTAATGCAACAATACAGTAAGTTTGGATAATCTTTGAATTTCAGTGACTTGCAAAAACATAATATGTGAATGCTTGTTTGTAACAAGTGTAACACCCCAGTGAGAGTGTGAATATTGTGCTTCCTGTAACGTATGAGGGTAGCATAATGCCTGAAGGGACATGATTGGAGCAGTGCGGGGCCCATGTGTTTAAGAGTATGTATTATTTGAATCCTCAGACCATCACCGCAGCACTCAAGTTTGTGTGTCTGTGCTTCATCTGAGAGACAGTTTTGGATACAGAAAGAAGTCCTAGGTGGCTGCTTTAGCAGTTCAGCCTGCCAGAGTCAGTTGAGTATGATTGCGCCCTGATTTGAATGTGTTGAAATCTGAGAGATGTTCTCCAGAACCGGGAAGTAGGGAGTCATTATAGCCCAGGGGTTGAGTCAGAAGTCTAGAAGGAAAGAGCTGTACTGAGAGGTAATAGCAGAATACTGTGACACCAGCCTGAATATGAGACTAGTATGAGAGCATAAGAGTCCATTTGGAGAGGCACCTGGGGGTAACCTCCATGCTGCATTTACTCGTTTCTTAAGTGCAATTATGGCAGAGGCAAGGTAGAGTTATACACTGAAAATACATATTAGCTACATTTATACATTTTAAAAGTTCACTTCCAAAACAGATAGAATATTGCTTTTGTTTTATTATGGTACCTTTATAAATAACAATAATATGAAACCATTTAGTTTATGCTACATTTTATTTTTGTATTTAGTAAGTAATAAATGTAATTAAAGATTGATAGAATAGTGCGGTTTCACAAAAAAAAGCCTCACATGTGAATTCAGTATACAGGAATAATACTTATTTATGTAGGTGCCAATTCTAACTTGACAATCTTATTATGCATCAGGTATACTGCTGGCATTTTAACAATGCTTATTGTAGAAAGTGATTTGCAGATTAAGACCTGTTTTTACTATGCCATGAAAACTGATTTTATTAATGCCAAAGCAATGCAATGTGTTCTTGACAGATAGACCACAATACAACTTGAGACTTACAACTATGATCTGTCTATATCATGGTATTTCACCAACCCAAATAAGTTGGCTAAATAAAATGTAAATGGTTCACTGAACAAAGTTCATCAATAATCAAGGACTGATGTTAACATATTCTTTATTATTAATAAGCCCTCTTGTTCTCTAAGCGTTCTTACTAAAATGTAATATATCTAATGCCCCCTGCTGTGTAAGAGACCCTTGTGACATGAGATTGATTGCAACCCCTTGGGTCATATTTAGAGTGCATGCATGACATGTGTGTTTAACGTGTGTGACTCTGGGTAACTAGGTTGAACTTAGAAAAAGTTTGAGACTTAAACCATTTAGACTATTTCCATATGTGAGTGATGTAGAATGAAACCAACTGTTCTTTATGTCCAAGTCTGGTCTATTGTGATTTCTATCGAAATGTGTTTTAGTTCTGGGAGGAATCCTTCTGAACACATAGAGAAGAGAAATCGGAGATGTCATTGGGAGTTGGGTGTGTTAAGACCGTGTGCATATACTGAGAAGGATACTGGTAATCTTTCCTGCATTTTAGTCCAAGTGTGTAAGTGTGAGTGTGGATACAGGTAGGAACAAGATAGACCTCTAAGATTTCCAGGTATAGCCTGAGAACAGAAAACAGAGTGAGATGAAGCCTGGAGATGTTTGAGTACATTGTGGTGAATGCAACTATGTAAAGGCCATGAAGTGAGAGAGTAAGCCTGACAATCCTATAATGCCAGAGCGCCTGCACTTGTGTGAAATGAGATTGCTGCTTATGTAACTAAGTGAACTGTGCTGGACTATAAAATAGGAAGATGAAAGTAAAGACCAACCCCATTTTATTACCAACAAAAGAGATGGTCTGGCACCCCTTAATTTCAACATTGGTAACTGTGCAACGCTATATCTGCTTTATCTATCTTTACAAATCTTGCTCTTTTAAAATTTGCGTTTGCAGGGAAGCCTGTTTGCTGTTCACCCACAGGAGCATTAGATGAGAGTACTGCAGAGGTATGTTTAATGGGTATATAAATAACCAGCAACCATGAGGCATTCAGGGGGTTAATTATAATTATTTGAAATACATAAATAGCATCTCAGTCAAATATATATATACATTTTTTTGAGGGGAACCAGCATTAATAATTTAGGACCTATGTCTGTTTTTGTGTAAAATCCGCATTTCCGTACTACGTATACATATATATCCAAATTTTGGCGCATCTTACACCGACCACTCCCTAAGCTTAGAAGCATGGACCTGGGGAGGAAGTAGAGGCCAAGTACAGTAAGGGCATGTTTAAGTTATTGTGACTGAGTTAGACCTGGGTGCAGGCACATAGTTATCACTTTTATTATTAACACTGTTCAAAATAAATAATGAAAAGAGAGCAGCTCTTTAAATTTCTCTATGTAAATTAGTGCAAAAGAAGAAATTTTCACCCCATATGCCATATCCATCAACAGTCTGGGACACCCTGCACCTGAAACCAAGTATTTGTGTGCATATTCCATTTCCTGCCTGACAGTGAATTTAATTGTGCCCACATACAGTACAGCAGAGTGTTGTCACTAACATTTAGAGATGCTTAGGTTCGGTTCCCGAAGATCCAAACACACCCAAACGTAGAAAAGTTTGCCTTTACAAGCCTTCGCCGCTTTAAATTTTAGCTGCACAGTCGCCGATCTCCCACGAGATGAAAAAAACAGACTTTGATATATTTACCCCCTGGTCTGGTCTAAAAGAATTGACCAAAAAACGTGACACCTCTGCCGTAACTCCACCTGATCCTACTATCAACATCCAAAGGATGGTGGAGGATTACTTTAACGGCAGCATAGAAATAGACACATCAGACAGTCCCTTTACTTACTGGGAGGAAAAAAAGGGAATTTGAAGCCCAATGTACCAACTCGCATGCACTGCCTAAGCTGCCCACCTTCCAGTATGTACTTGGAAAGAGTTTTCAGCACAGCCGGGAACCTTGTCAGCGATCGGCGTAGGAGGCTACTTCCTCAAAATGTGGAAAAAATTATGTTCATAAAAATGAACTTCAATTTCTTCCTTTCCCGCCAATTACATCTAAATACTGAAACTTCTGGTGGATTCCAGCGAGGATGAATAAATAATGTGTGAGGATGATGTACAAACTGATGAGGTTGAGGATGAGGCTGAGGATGATGACAACAATATAAAAAAAGAATTGACTAGAATTAGTGACACCTCTGCTGTAACTCCACCTGATCCTACTATCAACTATCAACATCCAAAGAATGGAGGAGGATTATTTTTAAAAAAATTGAACAGTATAAAGACAACAGTTTTATTAACAAAGAACAACGTTGCCTGCAGAAGTAAGCATGGATGTCTAAATAGACATGTACATGTATTACTCAAACCTTCCACTTTGCTGCTGTTTCATCAGTATTGCACAAAGTGTTTGTAATCTGCACTTTACATCAAAGGTACCTAAATATATTATAATTTTTGGGGAATTGAGGATGATTCGAAGCTCAGTGATGAAATTGCTTTTTGCTGTGAATTACAATGGCTCTTTTTAGTGAATTGTCTGGCACCCTGGATTGGTCTTGGTCTGATAAAAGCATGCATCCGGGAGGGTCAGCACTCGTCACCATGTCTTAGCTGTAGAATTACCACAGTTATCCAAGGAACGGGTGGAGCGTTCAAATGAACCATAATTGATTTCATGATCCAAGGACAATTTCTGCCACTGCTGTGTGCCAATGTTTTCTAGATGTGCTATGAACTGCCCTGTGTTTGTGTCATTGCTCTGTCACTTAGCATCCAGCCAGGTCGCTGAAATCTTTGTTTGAAAGTGTATGAAAACAATATTGTGACCTGTGAGGTAGTCAAAATTGACTGCAAATGACTTGAAATTAGTGTTATTGAGGTTAATAATAATATAGGGGGAAAAAAGCAAAATTATGTGATTTTAGAAAAAAAATATGTTTTTTAGAAAAAAATAGGGATCCAAAACCAAAACCAAAACACGCAAGGGCGTTTTTTTCAAAATCAAAACCAAAACATGAAGTTAATTCAGATCCAAAACCAAAACCAGAACACGGAGGTCAGTGAACATCTCTATTAATGTTATATATAGTCCTGCTTCATACTTAATAGGTAACATATTACGAGGATGTATTCTGAAGACAATAGCAAGGCTGCAAGGAGGTTAGATAGCGCAGGACTAGTATGGAAAGGGTTGGAAGAAGAACTTGGTATGACGGAATCTCTGCATGGTCACAGACAGTGAGTGCATTTCTATTGTATCACTCTTCCTCATGCCGCAACTAGACATTTTAGTGCCCTGGGTGAGACAGGGCACTGGCGCCTCCCATATAAGTGGGAGTGCCAAGTGGGTGTGGCCAACCTAATGTGGGGGTGTGGCTAGCACTTTACTGAAAGAATTCTGTTACACATATTTGCAAATGCATGATATATATATATATATATATATATATATATATATATTTATATATATATATATATATATATAGATATATATATAGATATATATATTTACATACACAGTGGTGGGATTCAAATAAATTAACAACCGGTTTTCCGCCCTAATGAATAATGGTATTCTAATATTTCATGCACTTAATATTCAAATAAGAACAGTAAAAGAGATACGCAAAACTATATTGTTATAAGAAAGAGTTTTAAAATATTAAAGAAAAAATATTAAAGAATACCTTACCTGAAAAATCTGTGATTTAATATTATGTTCATATTATGGCACAGTAATGCCACCCTTCAAGAACACAAAGACAAAAAAATTGTTAAATGAAGTCTAATGTGACAAAAAATCGCAAGAAATACAGAAATACAAATGCAAAATTGTTTTCTTGAAACTAAACAGGAATAAAAACAGAAAACTCACTCTCACATGCTTTTCATGTAATCTGTTGCCTTGGGGGAAGGTGGAAAGGTCCTCAGTAGAAGACTGACCCCCTAAACTGCCAATCATTAAAATCTTCTTTTTAAAACCTCAACCCTCCTTTCTTGTGGCCTAATTGCAAGAATATGTGGCTTTTGTAATTAGTTTCATGGGCCTTTTGAACAAACACAAGTCTAGTAATAAGTTCTATATGTGTTTTAACTAATTCTGTTGGTGATACAGAAAGGTAAATGCTGAGAGAGAGAGAGAGAGACTCTTCACCCCTTCAGTTCCGCATGTGCGTTCCACTGAAAGGAAGTTCGGCATTTGGAACGCAAGTTTGCGCTCCAATAGTTGAACTTCTTGTCAGTGGAACGCACATGCGTTCCACTGCGGAACTGAAATGATGAAGGTACAGAGGCAGGTGGCGGGTGGCTGCTACGCCATCTTGGCCTTGCGCCCTGGGCGACGGCACCGCCCACACATGCCTCATTACGGCTTTGCTCTTCCTCATAGTCCAATAAACATTTTGAAAGTCCTGTGTTCTCATGCAACTGGCAACAAGCTTTGCATCTACCTCAGTTATGTTATTTTTCACCAGAAATGAATCGCCAAAATAATTATGGAGGTGCATCAGCCTATTTCTAGAAGAGCATGGTGCTTTTAATGCTGAAAGGTTTTCCATGCATAGAGCAAGTATTGCCCATTACTTTTGGGAAAGTACTGTCTTTGAAGTCAATAGAGCAATTACTGTCAATGGAGCACGGAAAAGAATAGGGTAATGGATCTTAAAATTATACACTGTTCTTGTGAAGGCTTTTGTGAGAATGTTTTAATAATGGAAATTATATATTCTTCTTTTACTTGACATATTCTTTAGATAGTGATGCGTGCCATATTGGTTCCTTCCCCTCTAATATATGCTTGCCTCTCCCCTTCAGAATCTTTAAATGGCTGGTAGTGCCTTTCCATTTTTGTCTTACAGCCTTTTTCGTAAGCTGAAGTTTTCATATTGCTTGGGGTATGCTGTCACTGAAAA
Source organism: Mixophyes fleayi (assembly GCF_038048845.1). Lineage (NCBI taxonomy): Eukaryota > Metazoa > Chordata > Amphibia > Anura > Limnodynastidae > Mixophyes > Mixophyes fleayi. The sequence continues at coordinate 222,904,127 of NC_134405.1, forward strand.
CTTTTTTTCTGAATGACAGCTTCATGGACCAACCATTCATGGCAAGTAATCACCATCTATTCTATTCCATTTAAATTGCATTTCTGAAAATCTACTCATGAACTGCTGTACAACTAAAATAATTACTTTTGAATGTCTATTCTGAACCTACAACCTTGGAATTAGAATTGTAATTGGAATGACAAATTAAGTAGGCAGGATATGTATAAAAAGAGAAAATAATGGAATTTTGAATTGACATATATTGTCTTTTTATACACCAGACATTTTCAATAATTATAAAATATTGTTTATATAATTTTAAAGTGAATTCTGGAATATGCAATACTATAAAAGCTAAATCAGAAGATAGTGGCATATGGAGAGTTAAATCAGTCTCCTTTCTGAACTTCCAATTTCTAACATAATATGTACATTGAGGTTAGCAAGTGCTGTTCATTTCCATGACAAGTGACCAGGGCCGCATTAAGGGAATGGAGGCCCCTGGGCTAAGGGCGCCTCCATTCCCCCGTGAGGCCCCCAATGTGAGCCACCCGCCGCCCCCCCGTACCCTGTGAGGGCCCCCCCCAAGCGCTTACCTGTCACTGTAGTCCTCCGTCCCCGGCGCGCTGTAAGCTCCTTACAGAGGAGATCTCACGAGAGTTCACTCGCGAGATCTCCTCAGTAAGCAGATTACTGAGCGCTGGGGACAGAGGACTACAGTGACAGTGCTCAGCAGCATTAATCGGGCTGGGGGCACCCCCGCCCCCGGACCGATCAATAATGCTGCTGAGGACTTTGAAGGGCCCCCTGGATGCCCGAGGCCCCTGGGCTATAGCCCAGTTAGACCTCGGGTTAATCCGGCCCTGCAAGTGACACTAGCTGCCCTTGTCCTTTGAACTGCAGGTAGTCTGTTTTTCCCTCCTGTGTGTTCTTATAAACCAAATCTCCAAAGATGGCATTATAATTTTCACAGCTGTGTTATGCTATTGCTGTACAAGTTTCATGAATATGGAGCTATGGTCATTTCTGAACTTTCAGTGTGTACATCTTTAGAAGATGCATTGTTCAGCATTTTCATACATTACTATTTCAATATTTGTTGCCCTTGCTAATATAAAATGATCTTGCATTGAACCTTGCATAATGATAAATGAAAAGTAATATATAATAGTACAATACGAGAATGGAATCAGTTAATTTCAGTCCTGTTTAGATGACAGTGACCTGTCATATGCCAGAACAATCTGCATGCACTATGTGCAGTCTGAAGAGAGTAAAGTAAAGCCTCCAGCAGTGGCAGTGTTGAAGAATGCGGAATAAGAAGAGCTTTGAACATCGTATTTCTATTTTTCAACCAGAGCTTGTTAATAATCCATAGAATTACATAGAATTAGCAAAGATCTGTTTTAAAACAATAACCAGAATTATTAACACATAACAAGATACATTTAAAGTGTAAAAAATGCAAAGTGTGTGGATTTTAGTTATGAACCACTGGTTCTAAGTGCAGATTTATCAGTCATGTGCATACATTTTTGCATTGAAAAATTTTAATGCAAAGGTATATCTACTGGTATGCTTTTGCCTAACCCTCCACCTCATTAAACCATCTGTAGTTTTACTACTTCTTTGACCTTTGCTTTAATATCAAGCTAATCAAATAAATAATGTTACAAAGGTGACATATTTCATTTGTTAATCAGATAGCTAGTCTAATGCTTGTTCAGTATGTTCATCTACAAGAAATGCCTAATACCTGCACGTGCTATGCTAATATCTCTCCTATTAAAGAATGGGCTTATTGACACCTCAGGAGCAGTTTGGAGAAAATAACCTCATTTGTGACCACCTCTCATCAGAAGGAAACACCTCTAGATGTGTCTAGATACCACATGCATATACTTGCTGTTAAGGGATTGTCACACACAGCCCACTGTATAGCAAATTTTTGAAAGGCCATTAGTAATGCTACATATAAAATACATATATACTGTAGACATAAAATAGGTTAGTTAAGTAAATCCTATTATGCAAACCCCAGTAATGATCAGTGATCCACAATTATCCTAATTTATCGTTTTAAATGTTAATTAAAGTACAACAGATGCCATATAATTGTAAATAACATATTCACACTTTAATGGTATAGTAGTAATCATTATTAAGATATACTGAAATTTCAGGGTTTCCTGTTAACTGCAGACCTCAAATATCCCCCACTGGGTTTAGAGGATTACATTAATCAGTAATAAGATTTGATCCGCTGTAACTGATTGGAAATTATGGAAAAATAAATTGGTAGAATAAATGTAAGCAAAAAGCATCCCTTGGACAACAAAATATTCAAACAGTCTTAACCAGCATTTGAAAAATACAGTGTTTGATATGTAATGTAGAGTGTAATTTGATTTGTACTATAGGGAACCCTACAAGAAAGTATCAAACAGGGAATATAGATTTATTGCTAAATGTTATCCTTGTAACCTTGAGCAACTCACATTATCTCCTAATGTCTCAGGAACTAAATATTTATTATGAATTCAGCAGGGTATGTGTGTGTAAATCATCTGTAATCTATATTGCCAGTGCTAAAAAACAACAAAGGCTGTAGTAATATTAGTTGTTGTTGTTATTATTATTAATATTATTATTGTTATTATTATTGTTATTATTATTATTATTTTTATATTCCAGTCTTAAGCTTCGTATGCTTATAACATATCAGGCTGCCAGATGGCAGTGTTGTGACATGGATCTCTATAGTTAATATCTGCTGTATCTTAAAATGCAGCTATTAATGAAAAATGATAACAAACAAAAAACTGAACATATGTTTAAATTTGTAAGTGGCAGGACTTATTTGTATGCTACTCTCAATATAATTTTCCTTTACGATAACAAAATTCTAACTATAATCTACTGTAGAGTTTACAGGACTGACCTGCATTCATTATTTTGGATTATATTTTAATTTACATTTTTATACACTTGGGGGTAAATGTATGAATCTCCGGATTCTTCATCTCCGACGTGTTCAGCCTCTTCAGCGCTTAAATTTAAAGCGGCGCTGCATTAAAAAGGGAAACTTCCCTTTACAATGCAGCGCCGCTTTAAATTTAAGCGCTGAAGAGGCTGAACACGCCGGAGATGAAGAATCCGGAGATTCATACATTTACCCCTTGATGTATGTATGGTTCAACTTTAGTTCTATGATGGCTTTATTATACATGATGAAGACACAGTCAATAAAAGACTTTCAGTAAATGAGAAATATAATACAAAGAGTAAAACATCTTTACATTTTTCTTTGGATCTAAAATATTTGAAATTTTTCATTTTAATTAATAAGGGACAAGATGCTCCTGCATCTCTGTTTAATTTTGTCCATTTCCATGGCGCTGTTTATATGACCATTATAAATATTAATTACTTAGAGTGAAGTAAAAAGTAATTTATGTGATGTTTAATAGAACACAGCATCATTGTTACATAATTATAGGCAAAAACATCCCCATACATCCATGTAGCACAGGGTTCATCAACCATTTCCCTGATAAGTTGAAGTTTGCAAAGTAGCCCCATAATGTTTGTTGAATAAATACCCTATTTGATTTATTTGCATATATCTTATTTAATTTTAAATGTAGTAATGTAACCTGCTGATGTATCCATTACATTCCCACTTTGACAACTGTGTGTGTGTACATTTATATATATATATATATATATATATATATATGCCTGTCTGTCTGTCTAGCCACTGAAACGGCATTCTTGCATTGATTGCTTTGGAATTAATACAATCAGTTTTCTCAATCTGCGAAGCACTTCCCAGAATAAGCATTGTTAAAATGCCATCAGTACACCTGACACTTATTTATATGTAAATATATATAGATATACCTATATATTTATAAATATATATTTATATATATATATATATATATATATATATATATATATATATATGTATATATAAAATCAGATAATAAGACAAATAAGGCACTCTACTTATTATCCGGCATAAACGATATTAACCGTGCATAATAAACATATCATAAATATAGACCCCACATGTACAGGTGGTTGCCATACTTTGTAATACTGGTAGGTTAGTCCAGAGGATGGATAACAAGTTTAAAACAAAAGGAGTCGGTGCCTCTAATCTCAATGGTGTTCGTAATGTTCACTTGTCCAGTGTAACTGACTGTCTTTCTGCCATATCATCTTGGATGTCCTCTCGCCAACTCAAACTTAATCTTTCTAAAACAGAGTTAATAATATTCCCACCCACCAACAAGAGCATACTTGACATTTCTATCTCTGTTGATAACATGACCATAAATCCCACCCCACAAGCTCGCTGCCTAGGTGTAATCCTTGACTCACACCTATCCTTTGTTCCCCACATTGACTCTATATCTAAATCATGCTACATAAATCTAAAGAACATTTCCAGAACTCGCACATTTCTCACGCAAGACACTGCAAAATCCTTAATTCATGCACTTATCATCTCCCGCATTGACTATTGCAATTCCCTCCTTATTGGTCTTCCCAAAAACAGACTCAAACCACTACAATCTATTTTGCACGCTGCGGCAAGACTGATTTTCCTTGCAAATCGTTATTCCTCTGTTGAATCACTCTGTATGTCTCTACACTGGCTGCCTGTTTTCTACCGAATCCAATATAAAATACTTTTAGTAAACTACAAGGCCATCAACAAAGCTGCACCAACATACATCTCCTCTCTTGTCTCAAAATATCTCCCAACTCGGCAACTCCGTTCTACACAAGATCTGCATCTCTCATCCACCCTCATTACATCCTCCCATTCCCGGTTACAGGACTTTTTTTGGGCTGCACCCACTCTATGGAATGCTCTCCCTCACACAATAAGACTCTCCTCTGGTCTACAAACTTTCAAGCGTTCTCTGAAAACCTACCTCTTCAGACAAGCTTATAATATTCCTCAACCAGCCTCTTAACCTCACTACCTTAGCCTATTACCGCCTGTTACACAATTTTACACAAGACAACTACCCCCTGACCAACATTGTTGTGTGACAGAATCATTTAGCCTATAAGTCACTTATACCTTTGCAGCCTGGCTGGGTCAAAATGCAAAATGTAGACTTAACCACATGTGTCAACTCCCATTGTCCAATAGATTGTAAGCTTGCGAGCAGGGCCTTCTCACCTCTTTGTCTGTTTTACCCAGTTTGTTTATTAGTTTATTATGTCTGTCCCCAATTGTAAAGCGCTACGGAATATGTTGGCGCTATATAAATAAATAATGATGATGATGATATATAAGCGTACCAGAAGTAGGATGAATTTGCCACGTCAACACCTTTTAGTGTTATATCGATCCGATCACCCTCTTGGATATATGGATCCTCTCAGGGAATAGGGAAACAAAGAAAGTGAAAACCGCATATAGTGTAATCACTTAATGTTATGTGGGTCCCTTCACCACACAGCACACTACATATTTGAATATGCGTACCAAATGAAAAATATAAATAGGCTTATCTGTATTGCTTGCTGTAATTCTTCACCAGGATCATTCTAAATAGAGCAAAGACTCTCAGGAGGCAACTAACCTGCCTCCGGCATGTGGGGGCAGGGCTTGGTAAATTGCATCATCCTCATGATGAAATGGCTCATCGTTTTACTGTGGGGGATGGGCCAAAATGACACGATTCCCCGAAAATCACGTAACAAAGCTCAAACATTTTGCCCATTTCACTAGGACGTCGGCAGATTTGGGAGAGTGCCCTACTCTTCCGAGAGTCCAGGAAACCTAACCGAAATTCGGGAGTCTCCCGGACATTCCACAGACATTCTGAGAGAGTTGGCAAGTATGTATATATTTAAATGATATTTCATGTTGTTTATTAATAGCATTATTTTTATTGCAAATTATGGGCCTGATTCATTAAGGAATGAGAATACTGATACAAGCTATATTTTGCACAAAATTGCTCTACGCATGCTCAGAAACAGACTATACTCCAGTGAACGCAAATACATGCAATTAATCTTCGAACACAAGGTTGAACTCACGCACGTCCATCTGATTTAAGCTATGGTCATCTATGAGATACATGATATTTAGCCGTATCACACCATCAGCAGAGCAGGTGTAAGTGTAAATTGATAGTGATGACAGTCGTATATGCAAGCCGGAATATGTGTTTGCAAGTAAGAGCAACTGTAAAAATGTATTTTATGTACAATAGGCATTAATAATATTCTGATATATGTAAAAAAATGAAAAAAATAAATAAAAATGTAAATGTATTTTTATGATTAACTATATTATTAACCTGTGTTCTGATTGAATTTTATATATACATATATATTATGCATATCGTGCAGTGTGTTTTGTCTGTCTGCATACGGCATGTGCCATAAAGGCAGAGCACACTTAGAAACGTTTTTCAGATCTGCTTGTTCTTGAATACGGGTATACTCCGTCCAATTTAACAAAAAAGTCAAACTGAGTTCAGTTTGCATTTCTTGATGAACCAGGTATATATTTGTTTGTCATTTAAATAAGGCATTTGAATGCAGTTAAATGTTTCACATATAATTAATATATCTTTGTTTATTCAACTTATCATATTCCAGCTCTTGGGAAAAGTACACCTACAGCTGTATATGCTATTACTATATAGTTGCTTACATTGTAAATCAAGGCAGCACTAAAAGCTTTTAGTGCTCTACGGTATTGCTTGCTATACATTTTTCCTGCACATATGCAAAATGTGTAATGGGACTTTATTTAATGTAGGCTGCAGTACAACCTATAAAAAAGTTCATGCCTTGATTCCTTCATGGCTTGCAACTTCATTATTACAAGGTAAATTGAGGCTGTGGACCTGATTCATCAAGCCGATTGTGTGCGTATCGTATACAAAATCACTCTGCCCATGTCCAGAAACTAGACATATGCCAGTGAATGAGTCAATGCAGAAATATTCACTGCCTCTACGTACGTAAAGCACACTTACTATAGCCTACAATTTTCTGGAAATGAATGGGGCGGAGATAGTCAATGTGCAGTAAGGGCATTCCAATCTCACGCAGCCACGTCTGAATCAAGCTTTGGGCATCTCAAAGTTACTCGTTTTTCTGCCGTATCTCTTGCTCCACCTACAGAGCAAGTCTGTGTAGTGATGACAGTCTCATATGCATACTATAACATGTTTGCAATCAGGAGCAACTATAAAAATGTATTTTATGTACAGTAGGCATTAACATCATCCTAATAAATGTATTTCATTGAAAAAAATTTAAAAAATATATATTTTTGTTTTTAATTGATTTGTCATTAATGCTTATATTATTAACAGGTAACATTAATTCACCATTTTTTCCCCCCGTTGCGGTCTTTTGTGAATGTATATTTCACATAGGCAGTGGACGAATCCTGTAGTGTCTTGTATAGTAAAGCAGAGCAGACTTACACCCGAATTCATCAGCTGTGGAATCAGTGGCACTATATAAATAAATGGTGATGATGATGATGATTAGCGCACGTATCTACAGTTCCGCTCCTTGTTGAATTTGGGAGTACACAGAACTTATTTAAGTGCATTTTTAAACAAACGCCCATTGCGATCAGAATGCGTGCCTTGATGAATCAGGTCATCATCATCATCATCAACATTTATTTATATAGCGTCAGCAAATTGCGCTTTACAAACATTAATAAAACAATACTGGGTAATACATACAGACAGAGAGGTAAGGGAACCCTGCTCGCAAGCTTACAATCTATGGCTATGTATGTTTAAACTAAAACATGGGGGTCTATTTATTAAGCTGCGATGAGCCGAAAAACAGCTATTTCTCCAGAAAATGGCCGTCTCAGCTCTTATTGCAATTATTAATTGGTTAAATCAGGAGAAATTAGAGATTTAACCCCATAGACCCAATTTAACAAGCTAGCCCCATCTAAAGATTCTTACCTTTTCAATGAAGCCATCTATCAGTGCTGGTAGACGCTGTTGATCCATTGCCAAGTCCCGTCGGTATGCGCAAGTATTAGTCCAGATGGCTGTTTGTGAAACCCTATACTATGGCTAAATATGGATGTAGTTTATGTGGAATATTTTATAAATATCATCAGGATGTCTTCTTTGCACTAAATAGCACTAGTATAAGGGTGACAGCAAAAGAGACCAACAAAAAATACAAATGTTAAGTTACTGGTTTTAAAAAAATGTCTAGTATGCTATACTATGTTTATGGTTTGTTGAAGCCCAACAGTTCTTCTAATGTGATATGTTTCTAAAAAATTGTGTGAACTGAGATGTGTTTACTTTTATTTCAGTAATAAATAAATATACAGGCAGACATGCACACTTACACCTGTGATCTGGCAGTCTCCCAAATACACAAGATGGATATGTTTATATTTAATTTATGAGACAGAAATATTTTTTAACAAGCAAAAGAATGTGGTAATATGATATATCTTATACCCAAAAGTAGAATAAAAAAGTTAAAGGGTAAACACATTTATGCCCAAAAAGAGACAGGTGAGATTACCTCCACTACCACTACCTTGGAAAATTTGTGAACTTTCCAGAGAGCTAATTGGCTAAATCCACCAGGACTGTAGCTAGGGGAGGGGACATCTAAGTAAACTCTTTTCCTAAGTGGTATTGCAGCATAAATATGGTTTAATAGTAACATGTTGTATTTTCTCATTGTATTTCGATTGCAGCCTTGTTAATACATTTTTGACAGGCCTGTCAAATATATTTCTCCATAATAACTTATACTGAATACCTACCACTAGATATACTATTATTATTATTTGAACATGTTTGAAAATCAATAATATTTCGCAAGTTCAAACGTGTTTATTGTAAGAACCTGATTTTTAGGCACGTTTGATATAGTTTTAGTTGTCACAACTGAATAAGCAGTTCCAAGTTCCACTTCACAGCTCGCAGTTAAGATAAAAGATGAATAAATAAGTTATAAAATCTTGCTTGTTGAATTTTAAATGGCAGCATTCTATAGTATTTGTATTTCTATGTATATTTTTTAATTTCAATAGCAAGTATTACTCAGTTCAAGCTGAAGTATGAGTCCCCGTTCTCATGGAAATCCGTTAAAAATACTACAAAGAGTTGCTAATAAAAACAGCAATCCCACAATGAAGGTTTATTTTCTTAAAACAGCAAATGAAGTACCTTAATTATCATGCAACCTCTAAATTTTTTAAGCTGTCCTCCTACAAACAATTAGTTCTTTTTCAAAAGTTCTCTAAAGGGGAGACCAACGTGGCTGCCACACACAGACACACAGCTCTTAGTATTCCATGTCATGGCAGAGGAGAAGGAGGGGGAGGATTTTACAGTGCACAGTACAGACAGAGCTGAAAGGGGTGTTCCAAAGCCTGTCTGCTCACTATATTATGTGCCATGTGACTGTGGTTGCAATGGTAGTCACATGGAAACTACAAAATTAGAAATTATTAATAGCAGCATGAGGAAACAAATAAAGGAAAATTATAATGACAAAGCTTTTTCTTATAGCCTCCCACAGTTATTTATGATAAAAAAAAACCAGCTCAGTTCTTCATGGGAAGACTTGAATAAGCACAAACATGTTCTAATTCAGTGAAATGAGGTTAAACCTATTTACATTGCTCATATTTAGCTGGTATTCTTTAAACTATCAAAAATTTGAGAATTTATTGCACATTTTGCGTTACCATTGTTCCTCTAACACACCATTATTTTTATAGCTGCATTAGTAAATACAGAAAGAATAAACATAAATCTATTGTACAGCTGTAACTCTGTCTGAAAACTTCTGAATGGCAACAGCTGAGATTGAGCACTTATATGTCAGCAGATGGGAAGTTGTGAATCACTTTAATTCTTGACTGGCAATAGGGAACACTTGACTCTTTTACAGGTGTTACCAGCACTATGAATGGGAAAATGTCATGACCAAAAGTCTCTGCTGTTTTCTATAATGGAATCAAAAATGTAAACAAAGAAAATCAAGTACGTTAATGTTAAATGCAGCAAGTTTGTTTTTGAACTTGTGCATTCTGAATATCCTAATATATATATATATATATATATATATATATATATGTGTGTGTGTGTGTGTCAAAGTGGGGGTATATACAGTGTTATGCCATACCCCCAACTCCACTACTGCCATTGTTGTAAAGCTATCAAGTTCAATACACTTACATTCCCTTTTATATTTCCCAGAATGCCACAGAATGCCACTTCTAAATTTCCATTTCAACCACTGTATATATATATATATATATATATATATATATATATGTATATATCTGTATGTATATATATATATATATATATATATATATATATATATATATATATATATATTATATATATACACATATATATCTGCATATCTGTCTATCCACTGAAATGGCATTCTTGCATTGATTGCTTTGGAATTAATACAATCAGTTTTCTCAATCTGCGAAGCACTTCCCAGAATAAGCATTGTTAAAATGCCATCAGTACACCTGACACATAATAAGACTGTCAACTTAGAATTGGTATCTACATAAATAAGAATTATTATTCATGCATATTGAGTTCCAACAGAAAATAAGTATAATCTGATATTTACAAAGGTCACATTTTAACAGGACCTGCATATTAAATAAATTATGAATGCAATTGTTGCTTTACACTATGTTAAGCACACATGTGAACAATTTGTTTGTGAAAGCTTACTTATCTCACAATCGTTTCTCACAATCACAGCTTACCAAATGCAAAAAGTCAACCATAGCATAAAATAAATGTTGTTTTTTTTCATTGTTGTTAATTATAAAGTCACCTTAGTAGAACATAACAAATAATTAGTTCCTTATATTCAGTTTCTGCCTAGTTACACTGATTATTGAATTCTTCATCCGACATCCAGTGTACTCACTCAGTCAATTAATTCTCTTATTGTATCTGATTTGTCGGTGTCAATGTCACTGTTAATCTCTTAAATCCACATCAAGTGAAAAGCCTAAATATTGCTTTTTTCTTCCTGTGACATGCAGTGCCTGGAAATGCCACTCGAACCATTGTAACAAAGCTAGAGAGGATACATACATCAATATATCTGCATACGTATTTCTAAATAATGATAAGAATGTAGGAAACATAGTAGAATTGCATCTAAAAACAAAGCTTTGAAATCCATATATTGCTGTCACATTCCAAGACACAATTAGCTTTATATTTATCTACTTTAAATTCCTCGAAAGGGGAACAATGCTACTGCAACTTGTATGAGAACTTGAATAACTTATTACCTTGTAAATTTCAAATTATCCCCACTGCAGTCAGCATAGCTCATTCATTTCTCATAAAATACACTATTAATCACACCAAACAAAAAGGTAATGTTTCTCTTCATCGATTGTCATTTGTTAACATAGCAGGATAGCTGGGCTTTCAATAAGCAAAAGCACAGTACAATTAAAAATATTGCTAAATCAAGTGAGAATAAAATGTGTACACTTACATGCAGATAAAGTCTATTTAAATCGGTAATGGAAATTGCTATAGCTAAGTCTTCCAGTACTAAAGCACTGGGTTGTGCCAGCATTTCCCTCTGCACGTTACACACACATCAGCTAGAATATCTAAGAGAAGACAAAAAGAAAAGCCTGTCTTACCATGCACTGAGAAAAGCTATTCGTTCAGCTAGATCCAAAACTGCTGTATCCAGACGGGCAGCATGAGTGATCCTTGGGCCTCACACAAAAGCGAGATAATTGGCTCTCAATGAAGAGATGTAAACATCCATCATAATAGCAATGGTGCTGAAGCTGAAAGCTACCTCAGCTGTTCTAGCTACTCTGTGAGATGATGTCACAAACATCATCTTGGTGTACTCTCATTGGCTTTTGTTACCTGGAATAATATCTTAACTCTAAGCTTGCAGCACAATTTCAAAGGCGGATCACTGCTACTGTGCTTGCATACAGTATCTGGAATGAGGAGAAGAAAGGCACTGAAGGAAATGAGGCGACACTGTTTTATCCTTGAAACTACCTCTTAAAATAGCATATTTTCACGTGCAGAATATAGATTCTGTGTTTTTATTCAATACATTTTAACATTTTGATTTCTATCTTTTTACAAAAATTATTATTTTTTTTAATTTCTACTCATTTTGTTACTTAATATAAAAATTATATATTTATAATGTGTCTATTAATCAGGATGATGGCTTCCATGTGTCTAATTTTTCCCATTACAGTGGTGACCAAGACACATGAAACACGATTATGATAATTAAGCTTAACTTTCTTAGATGTGGTGTAATGGAGCTCAATATATTAGTTGCACTTTATCTATGAGTCCCAGTTTGTAGCAGTAAATCTCTCGAAAAGAATATTTTTCTAGTGGTGAATGATGGATATTTGTAAAGGGAGCAAAGACTTCAGCTTCCCTTTTAACCATCATTGGCTCCCAATGTGTATTTTTGGCTCCTGAACATATAACAGCATTCATCGTGGGTATTATAGCATGTATTAGTGCACTGGAATGATGTTAACTGGATTTAGTAACTTGGCAGTTCTATGAAAAAATGTAAGTGTCATTTGGTTGCTTCTATTTTTAGGATTGCGCATATGTAAATATTCTCTATAAAAAATAGGGAACAAGTATATTTTTATAGGTACTCCCTACTTATTTTAGAATTTGTAGTCTAAAGGGAAATAAAAGACATTTGTAAAACTATTTTGATGCAGTGAAGTAATATTGTGCATACCAGCCCATATGTCTGCAGTGGGTCTCAGAGGTATAGAGGGCCTGCCTAGGTTCTCACTGCCATCTCCTCCACCATACTGACTAATGCAATGGTCAGCAAAATATGAACTTTAATGCATTCTTAAAATAGGATAGGTTACAAAGTGCACACAGATGTATAGTCCGAGATCTGTCTCACACCTAATAAAAGGTGCAAAAGCTCCAAGCATTCAAATAATCTCAGCCAAAATCTTACTTCAAAACTCCTCTCACAATATATTTTAGACACCAGCAGACTCATGTCCACGCGGCTTATCCTTCAAAATCCCGATCTCCACGGGACACTAACGGCCAAAAAAAAGCAAACATGGGTATTTCATGGTGCATTACCAACAAAAATAAAATGTATTCATTTACAACATAGACACACATACCAAAATTAAAAGACATCCTCTTTTAGGCAAGTCCTAACGGCATCAACTCCTTTTAGTTGTGGAATCACCGCATACAAAGATTGTACATCAATAATACACCAGAGATAATCTGATTCCCATTTGATCTCTCTAATTACCTGTAAAATATGGTGTAACAAAGGGAGGCATTTTTCTGACAAGAGGTAGATAAAGTATACAAACCGAATAAAACATTGGCTCAGTTATGCACCTAGGTGGAGATTAAACCAGGTAAAAACATATGTGTAGTTTGAAGTGTGTTAACCTACATGATTTAAAAGCTGCTTCCTCTCAGCAAACAGACAGGGTGTGTCTTAGTCTAAACAGAGCCAGGGATGGGCGTTTCCTTTTAAAGGGAAGGTGGGTGTGTCACCTGCCCATCAAGCTAGGCCTGTGGGAGGAGTGTCAGGTATAAAACCCTGCTTGTTTCATTGTTCAGAGAGATCAAAGCTGGGCTAGCTGGCTGATCTGGACAGAGAGCTGGACTATGTATAGTAAGCGTATAGGGTCTCCATAATTGCTGTGCAAGTATACGGTGTCAAAATATTATTACCATCCTGACAATAAAGAACCATAAAAAGGAAGAAGTTGTTCGCGTGTGCTACACCAGTAGCGGGCTCTTGCCACAATGGGTAGAATCCTTAATCTTAATTGACCAACAAACTTTTTAAGAAAGCAGTCTACATATTCAGATAAAAATGCTGTAATACAGCCAATTCCCGAGATATCGGGCGTCCAGGCGGATATTTCAATTGTTTATGTATTTTGGGTAGATGATAAAATGTAGCCACTCTTGGATGATAATTGCATACATAATCAAATTCATTCTTAGCTAGACACCCGATTTTTAATGTAAGAGTGTTTATATGAAATTATTGTTATAAATTGTATTTGCCTACTAAATTTCCTTTAAGTAAGGTACATTTGACTTATACTTATAAGTTGTAAGCGATGTGCTGTGGCACACCGTCATATGGTAATTTATCATTGAGATACACCTTTGTGAATTATCCTACTGTCCTATAAGAAGTACTTATTGTTTTTCTGAATCCACCCCTCCTGACGCAGTCGTGACCGACGAAACACGTAGAAGGTTCAGACAATGATCACCTGCTGTGAGTTTAGCTCAGACAAGAGAAACGATCATAGCCAGCAGATGTGTAATACATTTATATTCTGATAATCTTTTCATTTCGGTACATGTGTCTATGATTTATATGAATAAATATTAGTTTTGGTAATGCACCATGGAAGCGCCCCTATTTGCTTTTATTTTTTTATTTTTTTTAAAACTTTAGTTTATTAATGGTCATAATTGGAAAGACAATGCAACATATGGTAAATATCAGTAAAACATGAGAAGAGTCAGAGAGTAAAAACTATCACAAACAGAACAATTTGTTTAGTTCTGAGGAGGCTAAGATTTTACGTAGGAATGACTCAGGGTTTTTTTTTTGTATGTGTATAGAGGTTAGAGAGAAGAAAGGAACTAGAAGGAAAGAATAAGAACAAGGCTAGAAAAGAGAAGAAGGGAAGAGAGTGGAGAAGAAGCAAAAAAAAGATAACAGAATGAGAAGAAAGGAGAGGAACAGGTGGTGTGGCTAAGCCCGTCAAAGGGAAAGGAGGGGGAAGGCGTAAACGGTGGACGGATTATGTGAATGGAGAGTGATATTGAAAGTAGGATATCCATGGGTCCAAAACTTTATTGACGGTTTTAGCAGAGCTATTGATGATACTATTCATAAATTCCATGCGTTGGATTTGCCAAGCTCTGGAACGACAGAGGTGAGAGGAGCGGGGGCAGTATTTTTCCAATCCACTGCAATTTGGCAAGTGGCCGCTGAAATGATATGACGAGCCAATTTGTTTTGATGATTTATTTTGATGTCTAGTGGCAGTGGAAAAGCAAAGGGTAGGAGGTTAAATTTAGGTTCTAGCGGAAGGTCAATCTTATAAACATTTTCTTTTACCATTACACAGATAGAGTTAGAAGCTGCATTGTCTCTAATTTCTAGTCATTGCCATCAATTGTGTCACCCAGATCTCTTTCCCAAACTAACTCATGGGGATTATGAGAAGGAGTGGTCGGGGAGGTCAGCTCAGACTAAATAGTGGAGATAAGGCCAGGCGTGGATGTTCGGCGTAGACACAGTGCCTCTATGGTAGTGAGCGGCCGGGTGGATAGGCGGGATTTAACTGAATTTTATTGCTTGTATTTTTTAATGTATTCTAAGTGAACTGATTTGCTGCCCAATCCTCCCAGCTGTCAAATAGCTGCGGTTTACTCCCATGTCTGTTAATTAGAGCAATCTCTAACAAGTTTGATAAGTATACCCAGGAATCAGGGATCACTGAAATTAACAGAAGCAATTTGTGAGAACTGATTGAATCAAGTTTACAGATGGGAGGAGTGGGCAGTTCAAAAGTAATACAGTAAACCTTGTGTTTGCAGGGAGCTACTTATAGTAAGAAATATTCTCTCTGTGTTGTTGTGAAAGGAGTGGGATCTATTGATATTTTGTTATGATGGCCATTACATTCTTCTTCTGCCCTTGCCCACATGCTTAATTAATCTGTCCAAGTTAAATAGATTTACAATATATAGGGTTTGTGTATACATAGATTTCAAACAAATAATAGTATACTACAATAACCTCTCTCTCTCCAATAGCACAAACTCAGCGTTCTTTACCCAGGAAATCTTCCTCCCACTCATACTCCTGATGTATTTGCAACTTCCATTTACCATCTATATGGGACAGGCAAGATCGCACAGGTTAACACCCAGATTAAATTCACTTTATGAGCTACTAGTGTGACAGTGGGACTTAGGAAACACCTAAAATTCTGTTTGCAGAGATTAGTTCGAGTTCAATTAAATATTTTACTCAGAGCAAAAATCTTGTTTTTTTAAATTATACCAGCGAATCAGTAATTTCTGTTAATTTGCATACACAAATTGAGCATTTGATATTTGTGCTGCCCAGTTTAATTCCTGGACTTCCTGTCAATCGTTTGACGATTGTGTGGGGCAACAGTCACCAGCAAGTCTTTGGGATTTTAAGAGTAGTTTCAAAAGAGCAATAGCAACAGTGTTAATAGAAATAAATAACTTCTGTCCTGGCACATTGCTGTAAAGGGGGGATGCAGCAACGTATGCACCTAGAAAGTGTCATCAGTATCTTGTGACAGAGAGATTTCTTTCCCCTTCACTTCACTGTGTTGGCATGGGTGCAATTGAGCTATATTAACTCTTTCAGTGCAAAAGACGAGTGGGACTTGTCCTCCACGTATACCGATAAAGTACTAAGGATGAGTCCTACTTGTCTGTACCACTCATGGGGTTGAAAACTAAAAAAATATTACTCACGCCTCCCACTGTTACAGTTCTGTTCGAAAACTAGATCCTTGCAATGACAGCCATGAAGCCAGAAGTATAAAGTAAGCATGAAAAACTACTTATACAATCCAGGTAATGCAAGGTAAATACTGACCATGTCAGGCTTGGTAAATAAACAAACATCCGGGTGTGGCAGGATAAAATGTAAATGTGATGAAACGAATGTGATAACACTAACCATCCTGTTTCTTGTTTCTCACATAATGTGGATTACAGCATGTACTTATCATAGCCCTTGCTTTTGTTCCCCAGCTCAACAGAATACCACTGCAGTGTCTAATTACATGGGGATAACGGAACATTGTAGCTTATTGTAAATATGTATATTGTGTATTGTGTATTGATGATGTGGCAGTGAGGTTGTTATTTATTGTCCTTAAAGTGAAGCCGATGGGTTATGGGTAAAGATAAGGTGCTGTCCAGGATACAGGTGAGAGGGCTGGAGTTGTATTCATTCCCCCTCCTCCTGCCTCTGCAGGAACCTTGGAACAGCTGGGGACCCTGTGACCCCACAAAGTAGTGTAAGGGGTTAGTTTTAGGAGAGGCTGACTGCTACCCTATCTTTGAGGTGGGGGAAGTAAATTAGTTTCCATTGTTCTCCATAAGACTTCCCCCTCTAACCCCTTGATCCAGGACCTACTAATGTTTAAAGAGAGAGAGAGACCGAGGAGTTTGCTGAGGGAGCGGAAAGCACTGTGGAAGTTTGACCCTAGATATAAGGAGCCACTCCAGGGGGGTAGGAGGTGTTCATTCTGGGATTTCATTCATGGAAGGTGCAAGGTCTGGTTTGTGAGTTGTCGTTCTCTACCAGAGTCTACATATGCAGCTAAGAGAGATCCATGGGTCGTCAAGTCTATACAGTCCGGTGACTGTAACTTCTTAAGCTTGTGGGGTAAGGGACAGATGATGTGGTAAACTTGTCTGTCATTTATTTACTGTGTGTACATAATAATCTAGTGATTGTTTTTATTACAATAAATGTATTGCTTTTCTTTGTAACTGCATTTGCCTGAATGACTATTCTAATCCTAGCAGGTACTGGGTAGACTTCCCTGGCATAGTGAGGCACCCGTGGGTGGCCAGCCAGTGTGAAGTGGGTAGCATTGGTCCAGAAAACCCAAAATCTTCAAAGTAAATGATAATGAAAACAATGCAGCAGGTACAGATAACTTAGCTGAACAAAGATTAACATCGAGACACAGAAATTTGTAGGCACTGTAGATTTGCAGGCATAAGACAGATATCAAGTTAACATCCTGGTGACTGAGTACACATAAGTACTAAGTGGTTACTGAATAACAGGTACAGACAAAAGCAAAGATTTCACTAGAACAGAATGTAGCAATACAGGTAGTCCAAGAGAAAAACAAACAATGACCAACAAGGTGCATGGAGAGGAACAGGAATAAACAATGAGTGTTACAAGTTTGATAATTAGCAAGGAGCAGAATATTAACTCCTGCCATTGAGGGGAAAATGTCCATGGTAGAACAGCAACACCTCTGGTGGCATAGAGGTACTGCAGCCAAGTACAAAACAATGGCAAAGACTTAACACAGATTCCGAACACCCCCTAAAGCATTTCTTCGTATATGATCACCAAACAAGAACACAGGTTACTGCTAGGAAGCCCAGAACTCCCCTACCCTGATGTCAATAAATTCAGGGGTACCTTTCATTTGAAAGAGGGGAGTCTGTTCTTTCAAATAATGTGACTGCTTAGTAGTTATTTTATGGAGATCAAATGTGATCAACAGACAATAACACCCTACACTACAGAAAAAATTAAGCAGCAAAGGAGGGGGCATTTTAATTCCTAGATCTCCCCCATACTGGCTCCAATGAACTATAAGAAAACTCATTTGAAAGACTATACTTTCTTTTTCAAATGAGGTTTCCCTTAGCAGTTATTGTTTTTGATCACCAAACAATAACACTATACACTACAGAAGGTCTAGAGATGGGGGGTTGTGATGACTCGATTTCCCCCATCTTGATTCAATAAAGACAGGGTTACCCTCATTCGATGTTGTAAGTTGTCTAGTTTTCAAAATGGTATGTCTTGTTGGGCTACACATATTATTCCTTTAATCTTTAGGCATTTCACCAAACTAGCAAAAAGAGTGCAGATTTCACATGTATATATAAATTATGTATATGTATAGAATCCTGTTTTTAGCTGTTTTGGAAGAGGACTGATGTTTAAGCAAAAACCAAAAAGTATTTCTTAATGGTGATTAGAAAAAATACACATATTTGCATCAGTTCACTTTCTTGCACTTTCAATAAAATAAACAAAAACATTTTTTGCCCATGTTGGTTTTATGCTATTTTCCATATCAGGATGTGTAAGCAGACTACATTTAGTACATTACAAGTACTAATATTGAAATTGAAATGTGACCAGGCCATTAAGCACTAAAATAGGTTAATCACAGGGGTGAGAAAATCCTCAGCGGTAAAGGGGTTAAATATTTGCATTAACAGTGCCTGACACCACTGTAACTAACAGTAAACACAAGTGGATTAAAACACAAAGGAAAGAGAAAAGTGGTTTTAATACGATGCGCTAATCACTTCTCATGAACATATTATTCAGGAATATTGATAAAAATAAAGAATAAATAAAACTTAGCCTTTATTGCAAATTCTAAAATATCTTATAAGAATTGCAGCGAAATATAACCAACAAAATAAAAAATGAAAAATTAAGATAATGTATAAAAACTGATGACACCTTATAAGTTTCTTAATCACATATTATTGGGGGTAACAATAATCATATAAGTGAGTGTCACCTCTTGTATATGGTGACCTAATATATATCTCACCCCTGATGTATACACCACTCTATTATGTATAATTGCAGTCTAATAAAATGATATATGATACAGTTGTACGGAGTAATGCACTAAATATAAATCCCTAAGATACAGGTCTGTATCCTGTATAATGCATTATGCAACATATCAACTGGCATTCGTTACAGTTACTGTATTGAGTGTAACCAACAATGTATCAAGTCAATTACACTCGGAGTGGGAAGGTGTAGATGAGGGAACTGTCAATCCTCTGTAATATATAAATTCAGATCTTATATCCACTTGTGTGTCTAAGTCATATGGTCTTACAGCTGAAATAAGAATACTGCCAAAATTCAGACTTCATATATATAGTGGAAAGGATCTATTACATAATATATATAAATAAAGCGAGGATCGTGTTTCCTATTAAAAAATACCCATCCCCTTACCACTAAGATTATTATTCTTAAGTAAGGGTTGCATCAAAAACCAGGTTTTAGATGCACCCCATACTTTAGAATAATATTTAAAGGATATAATTCATATTTTTCGTATAATGAGGGTTTGCTCACTCCCTCAACAATTAGTGCGACCCTTCCCATTTTCCTCTACCCTATTTTTGTAGTAAATGTAAATGCTCAACTATAATGCTGTTTCTTACCTGAAGTGCAAATGAAAAATGCAAAGTGCAGTCTTCCTCGAGAAAGAAGGTTGGGACAAACTCTGCAACAGAATTGTTAAGAGCTTGATTAGTGTAGTCATAAAAGAAAACTTTAAATCTTCACCAGATAGTTCTTGGTCCATGAAGAGCTCCCTAAAATTTACCCTAACTGATCTATTCAATGTTGGAGAGAATGTGGCTAGACAGGCAGCTGTATTTACATATTGTAGTGCTCACCCAAAATCATTTCACTTTGGAACACAATAATAAGTCTCATTGCTAATGTCACTGGACTAACCCTCAGAATGACACCCACCAATCTGCTCCTCTGTTCCTTCATACCAAAAGTTGCTATAGAAACTCATATTAGACACTACCTGTGCCGTGAAATACCAAATTGATTGCAGATGGAAAGAAGGAACTACCCCACAGCAAGAAGTCATAAATCTCATCATGGATCATCATGGAAAACATAACCAGCCTCCAAAATGATACTTCACACCATAGCACTGCATTGTTAGCTGTCTACCCCCCCCCCCCCCCACATACACACACATTTCCACCACCTTTCTTATTTTAGTAAAGTACACTTCAGCTACTCCTGTAGAACACAAGCATCACAAAGACAAAAAGCTTCTCAGTGTTACGAGCTGCGGCGGTACTTACCGCCGCCGCGACTCGTCTCCTGGGCTCCCTGGTGTCCCGGCCGTCACCTTGAAGCCCGGCCATTGCCAAGGCAACGGTCAGACGCTTCCTCTTCATCGCCGCGTCCCGGCAATGAAAGAAAGCCGGGCGCGTGCGCACATCGGCCCTACTAGCCTGTGGGCTAATTAATGGAGTTAATTTAAACTTATGCAGGGGGCTGTGTATACTTCAGAGCCAGGCTTAGCCTCCCTGCCACTTATAGCTTCCAGTTCTCTGTGTTGCTGCCAGCTGCTGTACTGTTGGTGTTAAACCCAGGGGCGGATCTAGAAAAGTATCCTACCCGGGGCGATTTAAGGGGGGCGATTTAGGCCACGCCCCCTTTTTTACTTCAAGGCTGCCGGCGGCTGCACAATATGTGCAGGTCCGCTCGGCAGTGACAATGTGCTGCCCGGCTGCTCTGATTGTGTTTTAAACACAATCAGAGCAGCTGGGCAGCACACTGTCACTGCAGAGCGGACCTGCACATATTGTGCAGCCGCCGGCAGCAAGCCCCTGCTAGCGGGGGGTGATCGCCCCGATCGCCCCTCCCCCCCCGGATCCGCCACTGGTTAAACCTTGGACCTTTGTTTGTCGTATATGACCCCTGCCTGTACTCTGGATTTGTCTTTTTGCCTGTGCCCTTGACCTTTTGGCTCGTACCTTCGTTTCTGCTGATTTGCTCGTGACCCCGACCACTGGCGTGTTTTCTGACGATTCTATCTAGCAAGGGACCCCTGACCTCAGCCTGTTCTCTGGATTCGCTGTCTGCCATTACCCTCTTCTCCTGGGTTCTCCACAGCTGGTACACATCACATGACCCTCTGTAGTCTGTGGCCAAGTCTGTCCCCACCACTAGGGGCTCCAGTGAACACCAGACTGTCAGAGCAGACTCCGGGTGTTGTTGAACTGGCTGGAGGGGTTCCTGACACTCAGTCAACATTTTGATTATTGATAACTCAATTAAAATTTATATACACTGTTAATATAGCAGATTGTAAAAATGGTTATATCATAGAGTGCTTCACTTCATGATCAATGTATTCTCCTGTTTGATATATGTTTCTACTCTCTTTTTTCCATTGTACTCTATTTTTACACTACTTGAAAAAAATAAAAAGATGTAAAAAAAAATGTACTATCTCCACCCATTTTTCCCATTTTAGTTTCACTTCACGGGCCGAAATTGCTAACACTACTGTGTTACTTATGCTGCTGAAATTTAGGAGCATGTGCAAAAATCAAGACACACAGCAGGACCAAAGATGATTTTGTGTTGCACATTACTAGAGAGATTGTAAGCTACTTGTATAAGGCTATAGTCACGTAACATTTGTTGATGCTGACTGATTAACTTATTTATATTCAATGCACTCAGATTGGGCTGATTTTCTAGTGGGTGTCAATTAACATGGAAATTTGGGGTGAATCTAGACCAAGTCATGAAAACATAATCACTGACATTTTGCTGAATTTCAGAATCAGACAAATCAATTAGCCCATCTATACGCAGATGATCTCTATGCAGACGGCCTTCAACACTCAATTTGGCCATTATGAGTATTTGGTCATGCCCTTCGGCCTGTGTAATGCGCCCGCAGTCTTCCAGGATCTCATCAACGAGGTTCTCCGTGAGTTCCTGGGTCATTTTGTGGTAGTGTATCTGGATGACATCCTGATATATTCTCAGTCTCTCCCTCAACATCGTAACCATGTCAAACAGGTTCTGCTTAAACTCAAAGAGCATCATCTCTTCGCCAAACTTGAAAAGTGCAATTTCGATGTCAAGAAAGTATCATTCCTAGAATACGTAATTTCTCCTGATGGATTTTCTATGGATCCTAGTAAAGTCCAAGCCATCCTGGAGTGGGTACGTCCCACGAATCTGAAAGCGATCCAAAGATTTCTGGGTTTCGCAAATTACTATCGGAGATTCATCCGTGCATTTTCTGATCTAGTGGCTCCCATCACTGCTCTTACCCACAAAGGGGCGGATCCCTGTAATTGGTCACTGGAGGCCTTTGCATCATTTAAAGCTCTCAAGAATGCATTTATTACTGCTCCGGTTCTCAAGCATCCTAATCCGCAGTTGCCATTTATTCTGGAAGTGGATGCCTCGTAAGTAGGTGCTGGTGCTCTCTTACACCAGAGGGTGATCATAAAGTGCATCCATGTGCCTTCTTTTCACGCAAGTTTTCAGCTGTCGAAGTCAACTACGATGTGGGCAATCTGGAACTCCTGGCAATCAAGTGGGCGTTCAAGGAGTGGCGTCACTGGCTTGAGGGAGCAGTTCATTCAATTTCAGTCTTCACTGATCATAAAAAGCAGTTGTACATTGAGTCTGCCAAACGCTTAAACTCCAGACAAGCTCGATGGGCCTTATTCATTACCCGTTTCAATTTTGTCCTAACCTATAGACCGGGCTTTGTCTAGGAGTTTTCTACCTCATCAACTACCCACTGGTGAACCATCACCTATAATTCCGGCTTCTATCATTCACACCGGGTTGACTCAGGACTTAGGAAACACCGTACGTCAGTTTCAAAAGATAGCCCCTGCTGAAACACCTGTGGGGCGTCTTTTTGTGCCGGTGCATCTACGTAGAGCTGTCCTCTCTGAGGTCCATGAGAACAAATCGGTTGGGCACCCGGGTATCTCTAGAACCCTTGAAATCCTTACACGTTCTGTATGGTGGCCTTCACTGTCCTCGGATGTTGAGAGCTTTGTCCGCACTTGTGAAGCCTGCGCAAGAAACAAAACCTCCAGAATCTCTCCTTCAGGTCCACTTATGCCTTTGTCTACACCTATGAAACCCTGGACACCTCTGTCAATGGATTTTATTGTGGATCTGCCATACTCTTCAGGAAACAACACTAAATGGGTGATAAGTGTACATGAGTGTAAAGATTGTTTGTTATAACTATGGTCATATAAAACTGCATACTCAGGGCATAGGTGGCACCTATGAATGTGCTAATTTGGCTGGTGCACAGGTCAATCACTGCATAATTGCTTAGAATCTCTCCATGTTTCTTGTGGCCAGACTGTAATAGCTTCATTACTGTGGAAGAGGAGTGATCACACCTTCCCAGTATAAAACCCTACAAATTCTATTTTCACTGATTTATCCAAATTTGGTGAATGAACTTCGTTATTTTGTGAGAATAGCAAGCATTGTGTGGTACAAATAAAGATTTCTGAAAAGTTATCATTGCATAGAAATTCACAAAAGTAGCATACAGAGTTGGACATGACATGGCCGGCATTTGCTCCCACCATGTACAGTATACAGTGGTACAATACAGTCATAAAATGTGAGAGTCGTAACAATAGTTTAAATGTATACAACAGTCACATTTCTTAACAATAACAAATTGTCCATGCTGTAAATATGGTTTTACCACAGAATTTTCCACATGATATGGGTTCTGAATAAACAGAAAAGCTCAGCACAGGCTGTGCTTAAATTGAATGTGGGCAACAATTTAATGATATGATATTTATATATGAAAAATATATGTCTTTGGAGCATTTTTTCTTAACTATCATTTTGGAATAAAACCCATCCCTCAATCAAATCAAGGTCAAAGTATTCCCTAAAACTTGACATGTGGGATGCTATCTCACAAGCTTGTTCAGTGCCAATCATTTTGTTTATGGCATAGCATGCTGTATACAGTACTGTATGCTGCACTGTTATTCATTTTCTATTCTATTACCTTTTTTCTATAAAAAATATTTTAGTATTCACTATAGTGTTGCAAGTAAGGACTCCAATTCTGTTATTAATGATAACTTGTTAGCAGAGCCGTAACTAGTGCATTGGGCAAGACAGAGAACTTCCCCTCCTTCTGTCAAAACATTTAACAACATTTAACATTAGCCTATTAAAATTTTTTAAAGGAAAAATAGTGCAGGTGGCCCAGTGACCCAGCATAAGGTAGCCCACTATAGGATCGGCCTGGGAGGCAGATGCCCCTTGCCCCTCAGCCCATCCTGCCCCTGCAAAACATTTTAATATGCCATGCCATGTCATGACTCAACACTTGATCATTTACTACCAGTCTAGTCAGTAGTGTGCAGGGATATTTATTATGGGTAGTTTCTATTTTTCCATTTGTGATATATCAGAAGAAGAAGGAAATAAAAAAATATTTAATACTAGTTGGCATAATGGACAAGGAGACACCACACTCCTAGTCTCCCTGCTACTGGCAAAACCAACCAAGGCTGTCTAGCACTGGGACTAATTGAGGATTTTGGGAGTATTTAAAATGATTTATTTTACTTTAAGCAATGGTTGTGATATAAGAGCTGGAATTGGGTTCAGGAGGTATTTTTTTTATCATTTATGGTGCTAAATGCAACATCAGAAAAACTGGCAGCAATTCATAAACTCTCAGTTTAACTTTTTAGGAATTCTGAATTTTGGCAAACAGAACTTCGGATTTCAAACACCTCTAGTAGGTAGATGCATGACACCTTCATTCATTCATAGATCTTTTACAACACATCATTATTTGATTTTCTCATTTTGGAAGTGGATAACATATTAAATCATACGAGATAAAAAAAGGCTTTGAAAAATGTATATTATGTTTTTGGTGACATGAACAAAACACATATCCTGAAAAAAGTGTCAGCACTTATATTTTGATTACTTTCCACCAGGGAATTTGGAACAGCAGGAATTCTATTGTGACTCTAAAAAAAGTTTGAATTGAATGAAGTTAAGTTAGAAGTAAGATTTTTAGGTACTAAGTAGAGTTGAGCGCACTCGGATTTCTGAAATCCGAGCCCACCCGAACGTTGCCGATCCAAGTCGGATCCGAGACAGAGCCGGGTATTGGCGCCAAATTCAAATCTGATACTGAGGCTCTGACTCATAATCCCGTTGTCGGATCTCGCGATACTCGGATCCTATAAATTCACCGCTAGTCGCCGCCATCTTCACTCAGGCATTGATCAGGGTAGAGGGAGGGTGTGTTAGGTGGTCCCCTGTCCTGCTATATCTCGTGCTGTTCAGTTCTGTGCTGTGCTGTGCTGTGCCGTGCTCAGTCCAGTGGTGCTGTGTCCTGTGCTCTGTGCTTCTAAGGGCATAGTTATTTCCCCAATATTCCCAAGTGTTTAAAAAAATAAAAAAAAGTTATTTAAAAAAATACAAAAACCTAATTATTTTTTTTTTTAATTACAACAAAATTTGCACAACCAATCCTGCAGTATAAGCCCATTGGTACTGCAATATTACAAAGTTCACAGATTCTGCAGTATCAGTCCAGTGGTGCTGTGTCCTGTGCTCTGTCCTGCTGAGTTCAGTAGTGCTGCTGGGTCCTGTGCTGTGTCCTGTTCAGTCCAGTGATGCTGTGTCCTGTGCTCTGTGCTTCTAAGGGCATAGTTATTTCCTCATTATTCCCTTGTTTTTAAAAAATAAAAGAAAAGTTATAAAAAAAATAAAAATAATAATAAAAAAAATAAATAATTATAACCAAATTTGCAAAACCAATCCAGCAGTATAAGTCCATTGGTACTGCAATATTACCAAGTTCACACATTCTGCAGTATCTTGTGCTACATATAATGGAGACCAAAAATTTAGAGGATAAAGTAGGGAAAGATCAAGACCCACTTCCTCCTAATGCTGAAGCTGCTGCCACTAGTCATGACATAGACAATGAAATGCCATCAACGTCGTCTTCCAAGCCCGATGCCCAATCTCGTAGTACAGGGCATGTAAAATCCAAAAGGCCCAAGTTAAGAAAAAGTAGCAAAAAGAGAAACTTAAAATCATCTGCGCAGAAATGTAAAGTTGCCAATATGCCATTTACGACACGGAGTGGCAAGGAACGGCTTAGGCCCTGGCCCGTGCTCATGACTAGTGGTTCAGCTTCACCCACGGATCTTAGCCCTCCTCCTCCTCCCCCCCCCTACAAAAAATTGAAGAGAGTTATGCTGTCAGCAACAAAACAGCAAACAACTCTGCCTTCTAAAGAGAAATTATCACAAATCCCCAAGGCGAGTCCAAGGGTGTTGGTGGTTGTCAAGCCTGACCTTCCCAACACTGTGCGGGAAGAGGTGGCTCGGGAGGAGCCTATTGATGATGTAGCTGGCGCTGTGGAGGAACTTGATGATGAGGATGGTGATGTGGTTATTGTAAATGAGGCACCAGGGGGGGAAACAGCTGATGTCCATGGGATGAAAAAGCCCATCGTCATGCCTGGTCAGAAGACCAAAAAATGCACCTCTTCGGTCTGGAGTTATTTTTATCTAAATCCAGACAACCAATGTATGGCCATATGTAGCTTATGTAAAGCTCAAATAAGCAGGGGTAAGGACCTTGCCCACCTAGGAACATCCTCCCTTATACGTCACCTGAATAACCTTCATAGTTCAGTGGTTAGTTTAGGAACTGGGGCTAGGACCCTCATCGGTACAGGGACACCTAAATCCCGTGGTCCAGTTGGATACACACCAGCAACACCCTCCTCGTCAACTTCCTCCACGATCTCCATCAGATTCAGTCCTGCAGCCCAAGTCAGCAGCCAGATTGAGTCTTCCTCAATACGGGATTCATCCGAGGAATCCTGCAGCGGTACGCCTACTACTGCCACTGCTGCTGTTGCTGCTGTTAGTCGGTCATCTTCCCAGAGGGGAAGTCGTAAGACCGCTAAGTCTTTCACAAAACAATTGACCGTCCAACAGTCGTTTGCCATGACCACAAAATACGATAGTAGTCACCCTATTGCAAAGCGTATAACTGCGGCTGTAACTGCAATGTTGGTGTTAGACGTGCGCCCGGTGTCCGTACTAAATCTCGTCGAGATTCCACTTCACTAGGCAGGCGATACCAAAAATGTACAGAGAAGTACGATCAAGTGTCCTCAGTGCTCTAAAAAATGCGGTTGTACCCACTGTCCACTTAACCACGGACATGTGGACAAGTGGTTCTGGGCAAACGAAGGACTATATGACTGTGACAGCCCACTGGGTAGATGCATCCCCTTCCGCAGCAACAGCAACAGCTGCATCAGTAGCAGCATCTACAAAATGGCTGCTCGTGCAAAGGCAGGCAACATTTTGTATTACAGGCTTTATTAAGAGGCACAACGCTGACAACATATTAGAGAAACTGAGGGAAATTATCTCCCAGTGACTTACCCCACTTAGACTCTCATGGGGATTTATGGTGTCAGACAATGCCAGTAACGTTGTGCGGGCATTAAATATGGGCAATTTCCAGCACGTCCCATGTTTTGCCCACACCATTAATTTGGTGGTGCAGCATTACCTCAAGAGTGAAAGGGGTATGCAGGAGATGCTTGCGGTGGCGCGCAAAATTGCTGGACACTTTCGGCATTCAGCCAGTGCCTACCGCAGACTAGAGGCGCATCAAAAAAGCATGAACCTGCCCTGCCATCCCCTCAAACAAGAGGTTGTGATGCGCTGGAACTCCACCCTCTATGTATTCTGCAGAGGATAGAGGAGCAGCAAAAGGCCATTCAGGCCTACACAGCCACCTATGACATTGGCAAAGGAGTGGGGATGCGCCTGAGTCAAGCGCAGTGGAGACTGATTTCCGTGTTGTGCAAGGTTCTGCAGCCATTTGAACTTGCCACACGAGAAGTCAGTTCCGACACTGCCAGCTTGAGTCAGGTGATTCCCCTGATCAGGCTGTTGCAGAAGCAGCTGGAGAAAGTGAGGGAGGAGCTGGTAAGCCATTGCGATTACACCAAGCATGTAGCTCTTGTGGATGTAGCCCTTCGTACGCTTTGCCAGGATCCGAGGGTGGTCACTCTTTTAAAGTCAGAGGAATACATTCTGGCCACCGTGCTCGATCCTCGGTTTAAAGCGTATGTTGTGTCTCTGTTTCCGGCGGACACAAGTCTACAGCGGTGCAAAGACCTGCTGGTCAGGAGATTGTAATCTGAAGAGGACCGTGACATGCCAACAGCTCCACCCTCATTTTCTTCCACATCTATGGCTGCGAGGAAAAAGCTCAGTTTTCCTAAAAGAGCCGCTGGCGGGGATGCTGATAACATCTGGTCCGGACTGAAGGACCTGCCAACCATTGCAGACATGTCTACTGTTGCTGCATTGGATGCTGTCGCAATAGAAAAAATGGTGGAGGATTATTTTGCTGACACCATCCAAATAGACATGTCAGACAGTCCATATTGTTACTGGCAGGAAAAAAAAGGCAGTTTGGAAGCCCCTGTACAAACTGGCTCTATTTTACCTGAGTTGTCCCCCCTCCAGTGTGTACTCGGAAAGAGTTTTTAGTGCAGCGGGGAACCTGGTCAGTGAGCAGCGAAGGAGGTTGCTTCCTCATAACGTTGAAAAAATGATGTTTATAAAAATGAATAATCAATTCCTCAATGAAGTACAGCACTGCCCTCCAGATAGTACAGAGGGACCTGTGATTGTGGAGTCCAGCGGGGACAAATTGATAATGTGCGATGAGGAGGAAGTACACACTGTAGGGGGAGAGGAATCAGAGGTTGAGGATGAGGACGACATCTTGCCTCAGTAGAGCCTGTTTAGTCTGTACAGGGAGAGATGAATAGCTTTTTTGGTGTGGGGGCCCAAACAAACCAATCATTTCAGCCAAAGTTGTTTGGTAGGCCCTGTCGCTGAAATGATTGGTTTGTTAAAGTGTGCATGTCCTATTTCAACAACATAAGGGTGGGTGTGAGGGCCCAAGGACAATTCCATCTTGGAACTTTTTTTTTTGCATTATATGACCAATCAACAGTCGTTTGCCATGTTCAAAAAGTAAAACCAAATTTAAACAAATTCAAGAAATTAAACCAAAAGTAAAATGCCCTGTCATAATTTAAAACAAGAGGTATTGACGTGCTCTAGAACTACTGTATTGTTGTTTCTATTTTATAAACACTACACTTGAAAGCTTGAGTCTTTCAATGAAAAAGTAACTCTCCATTGCACGAATATTTGCAACAGGGACAATTTTAGGGTTAAGAAAGTCTTTATAAACACTACACTTGGAAGTTGGAGGAGGTATTGTGGCCCCGGCACCAAATTTACTACCGGGGCCACTCCACTGTGCAGTCCATATTTAGGTGTATCAGATATTAAACAACGGTGACAGTTGATGCCCAATTTTTTAATTATATTGTTGGCGCTGTAAAAAATTGTGTTCCGGGCACACCACACTACGCAGTCCATACCCTTTTTTGGTGGAATTCTGACCCGTGGAGGGTTTTTTAATTATATTGTGGCCTCGGAACCAAATTGTGTACCGGGGCCACCACACTACGCAGTCAAGAAAGATAGATGCGTATCATAGCTAAAGTACATTCAGTGTTGTGGGGCAAATTGAAAAATATTCAAAATGCACTGTCATTATCAAAAACAAGAGGTTTTCACACGCTGAAACTCCAACATGTATATGATGGAGAGGATGGAGGAGCAGCCATATGTGCAGTGTAATGCAGACCTGTTGAAGGTTTTTTATATATTATATTGTGGTGGCCAGTGGCCAGTCCTCTACACAGTCCAGATACTATTTTT
Organism: Mixophyes fleayi; assembly: GCF_038048845.1. Lineage (NCBI taxonomy): Eukaryota > Metazoa > Chordata > Amphibia > Anura > Limnodynastidae > Mixophyes > Mixophyes fleayi. Next base: position 222,934,414 of record NC_134405.1, read on the forward strand.
GGGTGTAATTCAGACCTGTTGAAGGTTTTCTATAGATTTTTTATTGTGGTGCCCAGTGCCCACTACTCTACGCAGTCCAGATACTATTTTTGGGTGTAATGCAGACCTTTTGATGGTTTTCTCTATATTTTTTATTGTGGTGGCCAGTGCCCACTACTCTACGCAGTCCAGATACTATTTTTGGGTGTAATTCAGACCAGTTGATGGGTTTTTAATTATATTGTGAGGAACACTCCTCTACGCAGTCCAGAAAGATACCTCGTTGTAACATTTTGTACTAAAAAAAAATAAATATTGTGAGGTGTTAGGTGTTCAGAATATCCTTTAAATTAGTGGAAATGTTTGTTATTGAATGTTATTGAGGTTAATATTAGCGTAGGAGTGAAAATAAGCCCAAAAACTTGATTTTTACACTTTTTAGTTTTTTTTCAAAAAAAATCCCAATCCAAAACCTTAAATCCGAACCAAAACCTTTCGGCAGGTGTTTTGCGAAACAAATCCGAACCCAAAACATTGCGAAAATCCGGATCCAAAACACAAAACACGAGACCTCAAAAGTCGCCGGTGCACATCCCTAGTACTAAGGACATTATAAGTACATCAGGAAGTAAAGTTATCTAATTCATAAGCTCATGTTGTCATTCTTTGTAACCACAATAAGTCAATTTTACTGTTTATATATTTCAAGAGCTTCCTGAATATTATATCAAACTACAATTCTAAATTATGCTGTAAGAAAGAAAATTCTTTTAAAATATATAAAGAAAAAGAATTCAAAATGAAATATATGAAGAAAGGTATCTGCAAGATGTTTATATTAACCACGGCTCTTTCCATAATCCTGACATCTTTGACAAGTGTCTACTTTGATTCTGTGCCTGCATTGCACACCAGTCAATGTGCATCCCTTTGGGCATCTGTTCATCTATCCATTTGCATTTTATACCAATCATACCCTATGTTTTTTTCCTATTATGTACACATCTTGGTATATTTTACTGATGTCAATAGGCAATTCTCTATTTAATCACTTCAGCTCCCTATGCCCTTTGCCTAAGCTACAGATTGAACCTTCTAACCAAGCTCTTCTGATGTTTAATTGACCACTTGGTAATTAGCCTTTTTTTCTAGATTTCCCGTATAAACTGGTTGCCTTAATCCCAGCTAGTTTTTTTACTTTGAAACTTTTTCTATCAATTGCCTGTTGTATTCTTTGCAAAAATAAAGCCACATATTCAACAGACTTTCTAATAATGTGAAAAGATGGCTGCCAGCTGCCATTATAACACTAAAATGCAATTGCTTAGCAAACTATCTCTTTCACTGTTATCATTAAAGTGAACCTACCAACTTTTTACTATTCAGCAACACACCAAACACAACTTTATATTATGTAAGCAATTTCTTAAGCAATGCTTAAATTTTTTATTTACTTTTATCTCTGTTGATTCTTCTCTCTACTTTCTCCAAAATAGGAAGATGTCCTTTAATAGGGTACAACAAGTTTGGGGAACAGAGTAAAAATAGAGTTTCAGGGAAAGTGCAAAAATATTGCGAACTGAAAATGCCAATAATTTATATATGTTGGATAGAGAATAAATCTGTCCTGTAATATTAGCTTTAACATTATTTGACTGTGAGAAAGAAAACAATGTAGCTTATGCCAATGTAGGTGTATATAAATTAATGTTTTAAAATATATATGCAAAAACATTTTCAGATCTATATAGTAAATAAAGGATATCAAATATTTTGTAAAAACTAAGTACCACTCTCTCTGTGAGATCCAATAAAATGGTAGAGACTATAAAAAACTTGAAATCAAGACGACTGATCATTTCATCTAGGGAAGGGTACAAGACCATTTCAAAGGCATTGATCATCCTGAGGAAGTCATTTTTACAGAACTGGAAGATCTATGAAACTACAGTGGCACTGCATAGAGTGGGCCTTCTCCCTAAAGTAAGTTGCCACACAAAAAGGGCATTTAAGTGTGACAGAGGTAGCAACAGATTTCAGGGATGCTTTTCAGTGGCAGCAAATGGCAATCTTGACAGGATTTATAGGAAAGAGAATGGTGCACAGTACAGACAAATCCTGGGCACAAACCTGCTAGCCTCTGCCAAAAAACTCAAACAGACAAGAAGCATATCTTTGCTCAAAATCACATGACAAGAACAACACTGGAGAGTCTTCAAATGATGAAGATAGATATGCTTGAATGGCCCAGTTCTGAGATTCAAACCTTCAAAGATTGATGGCAAGACCTTAACTAACCTGATTCAGTTTGAGAAATTTTGCAAGAAGGATGACAAATATTGCACCATCTTGTTTTTTAGAGTTAATAGAAACAATGTGGGAAAATGAATGTGGAAAGACGTACAAATATTTTTGGAATACACATATTTTTAACACTTCAAGAAATGTGGCGAAGTTGTGCAAAGCTTCTGCGCAGATGGACCCTAAAACTGATCTTGGTTGTGAACCTATTCATGAATTATGAATAAAAGCAGGTGTATTACCACATAAAAAGAAAAAAACATTAATACTACTAGAGCTGAGTGAAATATTTTCTCAGTTAATTTCTCACTGTCTCTATGTAAAACAGTCTGAAAATATTTTGGATTTTGGGTGAAAAACAGTTTTCAAAACGAAAGTTCAGAAAACAAGGTTCAATCAGCGTATAAAACTAATTATTTAGCTGTGATTATTTATTTATAGAACAGAATCATGCAGTGCTGTACAGAGAATATGTAATCATTCACATCAGTCCCTGCACCAATGAAACTTACAGTCTAAATTCCAAAACACACACACAAACACACATAAGCTAGGGTCTGTTTTGTCAGAAGTCTATTAACCTACCAGTATATATTTGGACTGTGGGAGGAACCTAACACTAAGCGCATCATGTAGCGGCTGATTCAATTCTGCCGCGAAAAGTTCGGCGTTAACAGTATTACCGTTAATACGGTAACTTTAGCCTGGATTTCATTTCGCAGCTCAGGGAGTCGCAAGTAAAAATCCACCATTGAAATTACCGTAATAAAGGTAATTATGCACAGTTTCACCGTATTAACGGTAAAACTGCTAAGGCAGCGTTATTCTCGGCAGAATTGAATTGGCCCCATAGAGTTGGACTCAATTTACGCTTACATCGTAAGTGTAAATTGTATCTCCTAATCTACTTAGATTTCCAAACCACACATATCTAAAGATATGTGCATCTCAGGAATTGTGCGCAAATTACATTAATTCCCTTAGATGCATAAAGCGCATCCTACGTTACCAGATGGCCCTGGGGGCCAGGCCATGCTTACACTTGTGGTTCCCCGAGTGCCAGCTTGCCTTGCCATCGTGGGTATGCTGGCAATTGTAGCAATAGAAACACCAGCATGCCCAAACACTTAATGGCAACCTGCAGCACACCATGGACAACATTTTTTTTTCTTCTATTTTTACACAATTACCCCACAGTCACTGCACCTGGAAAAGCTCTAGGGCTTTTTAGTATGGGGCTGGCTATATCTAGTGGGGGGCTCTATATCTCAAATTTTTGCATCCCCAATCGCCCTGTGCTGAAAGACCTATGGTTGGTTTAGCATTTTGGCAGGAGGACCCCACACTGCTGTTGTGCCACCAGCACTGATTGGATATATATACATATATATATATATATATATATATATATATATATATATATATATATATATATATGTGTGTGTGTCTGTTTGTTTGTGCGGAGAATATCTTCCACAGTTCTCAAGGTAAAGCTACAAGATCTTACATAGTTTTTCAGTATTGAAAAAGTAACCTATTAGACCACATAGCGGCAACACGACAATGGTGACTAAGCGAAACAGTGACAAATATCGAAAATATAATTTTTTGGTTGTAAACAATTGTTTGACTGCTGGAAGGAAACCTCGCTACAACGCGACAAAACGACAACGCGACAAAGCAACAAATCCTATTTTGTAAATAGCATTTTTGGCCATATTTTACCAAATGATTTGCTAATTATTACAAACTGCTACACATTACAAATCAGATCCGTGCAACACTGGTTGACCCTGCTAACATATGCTTTAATATATATATATATATATATATATATATATATATATATATATATATATATATAAATATGTATTAGTGTCCACACTGACAGGTACTATGAAACATGAATACACCAACAAATGGAAGGTAAATGTCCCAAGATCACTTCAGAACAAAGTTTTGTGCAAACTTATGAACCAGTAATTGTTATAACTGTTATTAATTGAATAATATAGTTTTTTTTTTCTGTGATGATATATTTTTTAAAGCCTTGAGGCCAGAAGTTATGCTTTTTTCAGGAGAAATAAAACATTTCAGGAGCACATAAGATCACATACATTCTAGTGTAAGTTCAATAAATGGAGGAAAGAATTCCACTATTGTTAACAAACATTGGTTTGGGGAAAAATGTGGGGGAGCCAATGATTATCAGCATAAACTCCAAATAAAGCCTTTCATATCATATATTCACTGTTTTAGAACGTGATCCTAAACAAATTGAATAGAATATCATCTATTTAAGCAAGAAAAGTATAGCTAAGAGACATCCAATGGTCATGGGAGAGTTGACAACATAAATTACTTAGTTCTAATGAAGATAAATAACATTTCAGTCATGGACACATACTGTGCTCTGAAGAGAAATTGGTTGTGATGGTGTTGCTAGGCAACCATTATCAGACATTTACCCTACTGTATGAGTTTTCTTATATTTAATTCTCAGTGAAATTATTTTATCATGTTGACTCTATGCTGCAGACTACACCACATGTGTTCATGTGGTTTATGGGAAATAACAAACAAATATTTTACTAGATGATTTTCTAGCACTTAGAAAATATGCTAAACATGACAGTAAATTTAAGAACTCTACAAAAGAGCCACATCACTGTATAACCAGCCTTCTATCCAGAGGCAAAGCTTCCATGTTAAACTTTATCAGGCATAAATTAAATATAAGACTCATGTTTTAATTTCTTTAATACATTTCATACCATAATCACAAAGAGGCTGGTGACAAATGTTCAGTACGGCAATAAAATAAAGACAGACCTAAGTGAAACATGAGGGAACCGCCACAGGAAGATGTCATAAGGTGGCGTTTCAGGTAGGTGATTTGTTACTTCCTGAATTAGGATGTTTTGATACATTGGGTAGGCATATTTTAAAGGTGTAGGGACAACTGCTAGATGTATTAGATGTATCACATCTAATGTGTTAAACATTATTCATTAATCTTTCCCTCTGCTTTCTCAGATTTGAACAATGACAGTCATCCACAGCTCGAGCTAGTTATTGTGCATGGCTGGGGGATTTCTGTAGAAGGAGGATTGTGTTGCCTTCTACTGCTTACTTTCCGTAGTGTTTGGCATTAAGGCCATTCAATTCCTTCTAGGGCTAAACAGAATCATATATTGGCTAGAGAATAGTCACTGGATAAGTATATAATTTACTTTTTACATACAGACACCTACAGCTGAAACTTAATTTTTTTGTATCAATAGTAAATTGTTTTAAGAAATTATAAAAAATCCCATCACTGTGAAACAATCATTAACCTGAACATACACTTTATAAAATTCCACATTTAGAACTAAGGCTTAAATGTGTCTTTATGATCACCTTTAAATTTAGCCTTAAGATTAATATTGTGCAGCCAAATTTGCAAACATTACAACAATTTTGAGGACTTTGGAGTTAGTAAAAGTAATTTAGGAACCTTGAAACCCTTTATTTTTAAAACCCTTCATTTTACAAATGTACCTGTATTCTGATATTTGGGAAAAATGCCTGTAAAAACTACCTGCGTATAACCTACTGCCAATTTGAGTTTAGCCTCATTTTGGCATTCCAGTGAACTCATATATCAAGGCCTGGCTTCCACTGTTTACATGTATACTTGAAATTCAATTATTTTTGCAGTGAAAGAAATGGAACTGTGGTGGTCGAGTACTGATGGGATTTCCTTCCCTTACCTTGTCCTCCAGACACGAGTCAGGTTTTCTTTTTGTTCGGATATCCGGTGGTCAGGAGATAAATACTTCAATGTAAGGGACAATGATTGGTCAAATAACTTGGGTTTATTAATAATGCGGTAGAGATAATATTGGTAAGCCACCGCGCCACTGACCCCTTCAACTCAATGGTAATGACAAAATATTAATTTGATCAACATAGAGCACAATAGCATTTAACATATAATATACACTTGGTGAGTATAAGGCACAATAGCAATAACATCTTCAATAACAATAAATACATTTTTAGGTAAATCACTTAACATTAACATTCAACTAAAACATTTGGTTCACCAATATTATCCCTGGTAACGTTACCATATTTTACACTCAGTCCTGGGCTGACCTGTGCACAGGAATTTTGTAGTACATTAAATCTGTCAGCATGGAGGAAAGCAAGTGGAGGAATCTGTGACAAAGGTGATTTGCAGACCTACTGTACTTTCAACTAGAGTTCCTTCATATGATGGACTTCCAGCAGTAATACCTCTTATCTCTCTCAGCCTGTTCCTGAGGTAGTGAGCAGCTACATGGAAAGATTCAACTCAGATTTCTTATCTCTCGGTCTGTCTTCTTGTCACTCATAAACCTCATCTCTCTCCCTCAGAAGTCTAGAACTTTCCTCTCCCCACTGCATTCTGGGAGTTCACAGTTATTACCAAACTCAGTGGACTTGTTGCTATGACACAAACTCCTCCTTCCTGCACATCATCCTGGGTACGACCTTTTCAGTTCAACTGTCAATTGTCAACTGCCATTCCCACTGTGTCTTCCTCAGCCTCTATTAACCCCTTGTAGCCCTGCATTTCAAAAGCATTTATGTACTTCCTCTGTGCTGTTTAACAGGGTTTTGGGGCACCACATAACACCATGTTAAAAAACTAATGCCCTATAAACATCTTATCTGCTGTATCTTACAACCAAATGCATGCATGTGTCTATCTCACACACAGCAAGGAATGAAGGGGAGGGCTGGCAGCCTATTAGGGACATTGTGAAGGGAAAAGAATGCAGGTGGCCTAGTGAACCAGCCCAAAGTTGCTCACTATGGGATCGACTCATGGGGGAAGGAGATGCCTCCCTGCCCCCCAGCCCAGCCTGCTCCTGAAGAAAGATTCACAGAATTGAAACGCATTGGTGGTGAGAACGGGGGAACCGATACCATGTGGGAACTGCTCCTGAAAGACTTACAGGACTGTGAGGCAATGTGGCCGGCACCTACTGATATCATCTCGCAGTGATTGCTTTCCTTATATGTCTGTTATGTGCTTAATGGGGATATAAAAGTTACCCGGACCAGTAGGATTCTACCTCTGATGAAACCGCCCATTAAAGGGGCGGAGAAACGCCTCCGAAAGACGCTTGCGAGCACATATGCACCGTTATTTGTTTTTTCGTGTATACACATTTTTTTCTTGTGATATAAGAAAGGACTTGAAGTTTTGAGATCTTTACGGACTACAGTCTACAGTTGCCTTCACCATAAGGATCTGGTGGTGAATGGTAGAGGGAAACCAGGAAATAAGATTATCCCTTTAAAGGTACAATTATTGTCCTATTTGTTTGAGAGGAGACGTTTTCTGTAGCTAGTGTGCTAGGACTTTATGTAAACAATTCATTTCTGCTGGACATATTTCTCTTTAATGCTGCAATTCTGTCCAGATTTCTGTACCTAGGGATATAGTACTGGATATCTTATTTCTCATATGCATATTGCTAATAGTGGACTTTGGGATCTCTTCCAGTTGTCATCATTAAGTGCTTCAATTTTGCATGGTGCATTTTAAAAGGCTCGCTGAGTGTGTTTTATCAAACTATATGTATGTGTTTTTTTACATGTAATAAAATATGCTATTTTAAGATATACCAGCGCTGCCACTTTTAGTTTTTTTTTTCTTCTAGTGCTCCTGAAGGACCACTATTGCCCCAGCTTTCCCCATAAAGTATATAGCAGCCCAGGCCAACCTGTGCTTCGCCAAGAGTTGTGAAACTACAAGCCCCAAAATCAACAAAATAGACACATGAAAAACGCTTCTCCATTGTATTAAGTTCCTTGTTTCCAGTCTTGTTTAATCCAATCTGATAATAAGGAAAGCGTCGCTGTGATTTCTCTATATTGATGCAGTGTTTTAAACAAAGCCATTTAAATATGTTATTTGCATGCATACTTCTCAAACCAGCAACATTTACTGGTGAAGATATTTCAAGCATAATAAGATCTGTTTATAATATCTTAATGAGTGTTCTGGCAGCAGGCAGATCTCCCTTTAAAACAAACTACTGTAGCAAAATTGTTGTTGCATCAGAAAACAAGCAATCTGATCATTTTTATTGGGGTACCAAATTTTATGGAAAATCAGAGACTATATACGTTTTCACATTAATTAGTAATTTAACAGCTTCAAATCTTCCTTTCGCAAATAAGAATTATAAAAATGTGTTACATTTTCTTAGGCAAACTTAAAACACCTTTTTAATTATCTTATTTTTCACGTTACACAGAGATGAAGCTGAGACTGTGAGAGCTGGTTTTGAATAGCAAATGAAAAATATCAAACTTCAAATTTATAGATGTTTTCCTTTGATCTGAATCCAAACACCTGCATCCTAATTACAGCGAATTCACATAACTAGAACAAACATGGCATATATTTATTGTGCATTGGTGTGATAATAATTTCATTCAAATATAAGCTGCAGGTCAAAAGCCATTGGTGATTACACAAAAATTCACTATTAATATTTATTTAAAGGGAATGTACATATACATGTGTTATATGCCTACATTTGATTGGACCACAATTGGCTGGCGTGGCTGGATAACTTATAAATAACTTATTGTACAAATTTATTTTATTTATTGGCGCAGTACGACAATGTTTGCCATGGCTAATGTAGTGAGTTTTGAATTAGAAATGTCTCTTCCCTTCACCTCTACCACCACCCCCCCCCCCCCCACCACCCCCACACACACACATTCTCTCTCTTTTCCTTTGTCTCATCCACCTACCCTCTCTCTATTCCTCATACCTACTCCTTTATTTTTCTCTCTATCTCACACTGGGGAGAGAAATTAGTAATGACTATACCTGTGTGCTGGAGAACAATGGCCGCTTTCTTGTAGCACACCACGTCCTGGTAAATAAGCTAAGTGTGCTGTAAGAAAATGTCAGCTACTCTCCAGAAAACACATGTAGCCATTGTTATGCCTTCAGCATTGTTGTTTTACATATGCATGTAATCTGTGTAAACTCCATCTAGTGGCCAGCCAATTATCAGCTTAAACTAAACACTGAGGTTTCTGTAGGTAGTTCTCAATGCTTCCTTGGTAATGACAGGAGTTCACCATTTTAGATCTTGTATGCTAAGACGTTATAGGTGCAGTATATCTCTCCGCTTAGCACAGCATTGATGGTAAGATTCCTGCCTAGTTATGCTAGTTAGGCCCCAAATGTTAATTATTTGAGCTCCATCGATCTGTCGATTTGGCAGGTCCCCCATGTGTCTAGCTTTAACAGTAGATCAACATACCTACCCATTTCAGATTGGTATACATAACAGCCCTGATGTTTATTTCTAGTCATTTTTCTATCTACATCAAAACTAAAATCTCAAGAATATGGTTTTCATTTTTTTTGTCTGGAAATAACATCTGGAATATTACCTAAATGTAGGTTCTATTTTACATTATCACAGTGACAGTGGAAACATTGATTCGGCCAATTTTGAAATTCAGCTTGAGTTTTATCTCCAGTGGACGAATTTGTGAATAGATCTCAGTTCACCAAAAGTAATACCTACTAGAGATAGGGGCAGCCCCATAACTTTTTACAGTGTGACAATGACCAGCAATAATCTGCTGCACTACCATTATTTTTCTTCTATTTTTCTTCTCCCATAGACCTTAGTGTTGGTCCTAGCCTCACGGGACGACCACTGTTTAAAGCACAGTATATAAATAAATGATTCATAAAGCAGTTCCCTTGCACTGTGTAAAACAATTATAAGTCACTTTGGCAATAGACAGTGTGGACCATTTTAAACTATAGCAGGGAGAGAAGATATTTTATTGATTCTCATAATATAGGGTACTACATTGTTTTCGGTATTGGAGCATCACACAGTGTTGTTTATTTAAAAATATTTTAAGGATACCTACATAATATATGTAGAATGTAGATGCTTACTTTAAACCTTGTAAACATATTGTAACACCATATAAATTGTCATTACATGTTGGATCTTATTATATATATTTTCTTTTAAAGCTGTAATTCAATAGCATATATGTGTTGTACATGAAAGATCCCATATCAGAATGTACGTTTAAAGGCTGTGAATATGGAATGATTGGTCAGTTTTCATACTTTAAAAAAAAAAAACTCAGCTTGAATTCAAGTGATGAGGAGTGTAGAAATAGGATGTGTAGCTGTTTCATTTATTTGAGCAGCTTTCTTGTATAACAGTGTAGAATATCTTGATTTTAATAAAATTAAATAATGGTCTGAATGATTTGTTTCATTTAATTTAAAAAAAGTTTTTGTTTAAAGCAGTATTAATATCCAAGGGGTAACCTGTGTCACATACTGTGGATGATGTCACTAACTGTGGATGTGAAGCCACGAGACACCCACAAGTCATGGACCACAGGTTTGTAACACTAGGCAACTGTTGACACATAATGGGACTACAGACTGGAGAAATGGCAAAGTTGTAACCAGAGACAGGTCAGCATAGTGTCTGTCAGGTTGGAGGTAAGAAAATGAACTTTAGATCAGGGCTATAAGCACACAATTATAATTAAAGAGAGGTTAGGTTTGTATTGTTAACAGTAAGAAATCTGTCAGTAGCACAGGCACAGGTATAGTTTAAAGGAAATCTAGGTCAGCAATGAGTAGTCCCAAAGACACATAGGCAACAGCACACAGAGAAGCAGAATACCTGTTGCTCAGGCGTCGCAATGTGCACTGAATTGTCCTTTTAAATTACATCAGCAGCAGTAATGCTGTTGTGAATCCTATGATAGAAGAGGGGATAAAAGTGCACCTATGCAGAATCCAGATCAAGGAGCCATGTAAGTAACACCTCAAATGTTTTATTTTCAACAATGGATAGCATTTTGTTTGTAATGAAACCCATGTATCACTAATTGCATTTTTAGTTAATTATGTAACTGAAAAGAAAACAAAGGACAAACAAAAATGTATCCATTTTAGTTTATGGTGTCCTCGTCTCACCAAGCAGTGGATTAAACCATTATCACACACTGCCTTGTACCACTAGTCAGCACACCTTGAACACAGAACAGTGTGCAAAACAGTGATCTGTACTAATATAATTATTTTGAAGTATTGCAACTTTAAACCATACAGTGTGCCATACACAGCAAAGACCACCAGTTCTAAGACATTTGCTATTATTGAGATTGAATAATGTGGTGAACAAGGTCTTGGGGACTGTTTTTTTAGTTAAAGTTTATTTTAAAATGATGGGTGATTATTATTTATATTTAATCTTTTGGTATAATGGACATAGATCTTAGGATCTCCAGTTGGTGCCTGTTTTATAAATTATTTATTTTTATTATTATTACACAGGCTCTGTCCCCTATCCTATCATTCAATTGTGTTATTTATCTTTAAAGGCATGATATGCATACAGTAAGCGTGGTGTTGACTGTCATGGACCCAAAGATTGGTAGGAAAGCACAGTGCGAAACCACATGGCACATAGTCCTCTCAGCTTATTTGCTATGTATTGCAGCTTGTACAATAGTGTGGTGTGAAAATATATCATTCTCTGTCTCACCCAAAAGAGGTCTTCTTGTCAGAATTTGAGGATAGTTAAAGTAGGACACATCTGTATTGCAAGAATAATCCTGAATTAACCAACTTAAAACCTTCCATACACGACCATACTTATTTCAATCCCAGTGAAAATCTTCCTGGTACCTGGCATCTCCACACCTTCCTCCATACCTGGCATTATTCAGAGCTATACATAGTCTTGAATGACCCTAAAATATCGATAACCCAGCGACATTAGGAGGAAGAGGTACCACATGGAGGGACAGGGGACATACATTGCTATGGCAGCATAGCAATTTTTGGGATAAATGATCATGGCACTATGATGCTATGGCAACAGAGGTGATGTGCGGTTGTCACCTCTATTGAAACAGGTAAATGGGCAATTCAAGGCTCTGAAAGAGACCAAAAGAATGTTGAGCAGCTTGTATTGCATAGCCCACAATATTTTTGTGCAGCCTATGGTGCGTTTTTCCTGAAAACGTTCCTGGGGACAGACTTTCCAAAATGGGGATATCTGATAATCTTAGATCAGATTACAGCAGTGAAAATGTTTAGGTCATGTCCCCTTTTGCAAGGACAAGGACCTTATTAAACGCTCACTAATTCATACCTCACATTTTCATTAGTCCTCAGAACCCCATGTTAATTAAACCACACAACATACCAGTAAGTGACACTTATCTAAGTTTACTAACACTCACTACTAACATATGCTGCATTGCATCCTTACCTTAAAAATATATACATTTCCTACAAACACATACTACCCCAATATTGCACACTGACCAATTGTCCAATAACCCCTAGTTATTCACATTGCTCTATTAATATAGACAGCCCTCCTACAAATAGACACTGTAGTAGACCCTGTTTCCAGTAATAAATTTTACTCTATAATAGACAATGACCCCATAAACAGATACTGAAGCCCAATAATAAAGAGTGCTTAAAAAATAACAACAAAAAGCAACAAGGCCCTGCCTAATCATTATCATCATATTCATCAGCATTTATTTATATAGCACTAGCAAATTCCATAGCACTTCACAATAAGGGACAAACACAGTAATACACAATACAGGGGCAAACGCAGGATTTAGAAGGGGGGCATGCGCAGCAGCTCCATTTCAGCGAGTCTGAATTCTACAGCAGCAGCGGCGCTGTCAAGAAGCATCCGCGGCAGTGCTGTATTATACTACAATACAGCACTGCCGCGGACGCTTCTTTGACAGCGCCGTGGCTGCTGTACAGTACTGTTGGTTCCCGGGGGGAGGGGTTTCTGGAGAACCAGAAACCCCCCCTGCGTGCGCCACTGCAATACTGGGTAATATAGACAAAGAGTTAAGTAGGTTCTGCTCGCAAGATTATGATCTATAGGACAATGGAAGCTGGATACATGAGGTTAAGTCTACATATTGCATTTCGGTCTTGCCAAATTGTAAAGGTAAAAGTGATTAGTAAGCTCTATGATCCAGTCACACAGCAATGTTGGTCAGGTGGTCAGAGGGTTGGTGTCTTGTGTGAACTGTGTAAAGGATGGTAATAGGGTAACCTAGTGAGGATAAGAGGGTGGTTGATGATTTTTAAAAGTTTGCCTAAGGTGGGTTTTCAGAGAATGCTTGAAGGTTTGTAGACCAGAGAAAACTCTTTTTGTGCGAGAGAGGGAATTCCATAGAGTGTGTGCCGCTCAAAAAAGTGATGTATACCGGAATGGGAGCATGTAATGAGATGGTAAGAGAGGCGCATATCTTGTGCAGAATGGAGTTGTCGAGCATTTTGTTGATGGCCTTGTAGTTTAGAAGACATTTTCTATATTGGATTCAGTAAAAAACAGGCAAAGAATGTAGAGACTGACAGAGTGGCTCAGCAGAGGAAGAACGATTTGCAAGGAAAACTAATCTAGCTGCTGTGTACTAAACAGTTTGTAGGGATGAGAGTCTGTTGCGAGTAAGGCCAGTAAGAAAAAACTTGCAATAGTCAATGCGGGAGATGATGAGTGCATGACTTAGAGTTTTTGCAGTGAATTGTCTAAGATATGTGCATATTCTGGATTCTTTTTTCAAATGTATGAAACATGGTATAAATCAGGGGTCAGCAACCTCTCTCTGTCAGTGCACTGGCAAAGATCTATTTAAACCCAGGTGTGACAGTTGTGTGTGTATGTATATATATATATATATATATATATATATATATAGAGAGAGAGAGAGAGAGAGAGAGAGAGAGAGATAGATAGATATTTCTTATTTTATCATACTAAAATCTTGATAATATTATTAGTAATGGGACCAACAAATAAACATTTGCGTTATGCTGCACAATAGTGCCCCCAGTTCATGTTATGCCACATAATTATGCCCCACATCATATAATGCTCTAAAGCTGTGCCCCCAATTTTATGCCACATAGTTGTGCCCCCAATTCATATAGTGCCTCATAGTTGTGCCCCTAATTCATTTTATGCCTCATAGTTGAACCTTCAGTTCATATTATGCCTCATAGTTGTACCCTCATGTCATTTTATTCCTCATAGTTGTGACCGCAGTCCATATTATGCCTCACAGCTGTGCCCCCAATTCATATTATGGCTCACAGTTTTGCCCTCAATTCTTATTGTGTCTCAGAGTTGTGCCCTTAATTCATATTCTGCCTCACAGTTGTGCCCCCAGTTCATGTCATGCATTATATTTCTGCCCCCAATTCATGTTGTACCCCCTGTTAATGTTATGTCTAACAGTTGTACTCCCAATTCATGTTATCCCTTATAGTTTTGCCCCCAGTTCATGTTCAGACTCATTCTTGCCCTTTATTAATAGTGGCCCTCGATGCTGAAGAATTTTGTGGCAGTTTGTTCGGTATGCGCTCAACACAATGAGATCATCAGGTCAGACCTTTTGGTCCACCTGGTTCCATTACCTATTCCTGATGTTCCTTGGTCTCAGCTTCCCATGGGCTTCCTCACCGATTTGCCTTCTTCCAGTTTACATACAGTCATCTGGGTTGGCATGGATTGATTCTCCAGAGCAGTTCACTTTGTTCCCCTCAAGGAACTTCCATCTTCCTCGCTGTTAGCAGATCTTTTTATTAAAGAAGTATTCCGGTTACATGGATGTCCACTTCTCATCATTTCTGATTGTGGTTCACAATTTATTTTTACATTTTAAAGGGCTTTCTGCACCAAATTAGGCATTAAATTTGACTTTTTTTCAGTTTATCACCCGCAGTCAAATAGACTTACTGAATGAACCAATCACGAACTCTGCAAATTTCTTCGAATGTTTGTATCGGCCCATCAGACGGATTGGGTCGAACTTTCTCCTTGGGCAGAATTCGCCCACAATAATCAATTCCATGAGACGATTGCAAATTTTCCCTCTTTTCTTATGGATGGTTGTCGTACGAGACGTCCTACATTCTCGCAAGCTCCTATTTCCGTCGATTCCGGAAGTTGACACTCTCACACATAACTTCACCCTCATCTGGGATCAGACCAAGACCAGTCTGAAGAACTTCTCCATCTGGGAGTCTAAGGTTTTGGTTGTCAACCAAAAATATCCATTCAAAAGTCCCCAGTATGAAGTCGGCACCTAGATACATTGGTCCCTTTCCCATTGTTAAGGTTATTAATCCAGTAGCCTACAGGCTTAAACTTCCATCCTCCCTTCAAATCCCCAATGTTTTTAATATTTCTCTTGTGAAGCCACTGGCTCAGAATCAATTTTCTACTAACAAGAGGCCTCCACCTCCAGTTCTTTTGCAAAGTCAAACTGAGTACGAGGTTAAATAGTTGCTGGATTCTCGTAGATCCAGAGGTTCGTTTCAGTTTCTGGTTGATTGAAATGGTTATGTCCCAGAGGAGCGCTCATGGGTTAATGCTTCTGACATTCATGCTCCCCGATTACTCAAACAGTTTCATAAAAAGTTTCCCAACAAACCCTTTTAGGTTGTCCGGAGTCCACCCTTATGGCCGGGGGTACTGTAATGATACTTGCCTTCTATGTTCCCACGCTGGCTTCTCTGTGCCGCTCATGGCACTTCCGGGTAGAGGGGCTCAGATTACGCTGATTAGACACTCAGCTGTCACTGGTTCCAGCGCTGGTCTTGCAGTGTTGTGATCGGCTCTCCGATGCAATCACATGGTCAGGTCTCTGTAGCAGGAGTTCCAAACCTCCTTCTATTTAAACCTGCACTGACACTTGCCTGGTATCAGTCCAACTAATTTGCTGTGCCTCTGACTCCCTGTTCTTCTCTGTTTCTACTTTTAACCTTGGATCGCCCTGTGTACTAAAATCACTTGTCTGACCAAGTCTGTGAAACATCCTAGTGTACTTCATTTCCAGAACCGTGTACCAGTATTGCCTGTCTGACCAAGTCTGTGGAACAGCCTAGTGTACTTAATTGCCTGTTCCGTGTACCAGTATTGCCTGTCTTACCAAGTCTGTGGAACATTCTAATGTACTTCATTGCCTAAACCATGCACCAGTATCACTTGTCTCACCAAGTCTGTGGAACCTCCTAGTGTCCTTCTCTGCTTGATATCCGTGTATCAGTTCCCCGGTGTGTCTGACTATTCTCTACCTGATATTCGTGTACCAGTTCCTGGCGTGTCTTACCCTCTGCCTGATATTCCTGTACCAGTTCCTAGCATGTCTGACCACTCTTAGCCTGATATCTGTGTACCAGTTCCCTGCGTGTCTAACTACTTTCTGCATCACATCTGTCCAGCTGTCCTCCTGGGGACTCCTTTCTACATTCTATCAAACAGCAGGTTCCTCAGTTCTCTCAATACCTCCTACTGTGACTCGGACCTAGTATCACATCCTGAGGGACACGAGCTGCGGTTTCCTGGCAGCAAAACCCAAACTGTCTTGCGGCGGTTCTTGGTGAACACTGGGGAATCCGTTAGACTCCGAGCCTCTGGTCTGCCAGCGCTAATCTGTATTTTTACAGGTACCCTGAGTTGTAACAGTGAGAATATTATTAACTTTGTTTTTGAAAGATTAAGTTTCATTTGGCGAGAGAATATCCAAGATAAAATGGTAGAAAGACCGTCAGTAACACGGGACAACATAGATGGCGAGAGATCAGGAGAGGATAAATTTAAAATGATTGTGAAATCCAAACGAGTTTATTAGTTTTACTAGAGAAGTGGTATAGATAGAGAACAACAGAGGACCTAGTATTGAGGCTTTTGGTACTCCATCTGATAAATTAAGTGAAGCAAAGGTGGATCCAAAGAAATTAACACTGAAAGAGAGATTAGAAAGGTAAAATGAGAACAAGGATATGACAGCATCTTGAACGTCTTGAAGACCTATGGATTGTTGCGTTTGTATGAGAAGAGAACACAATGTTAAATGCAGCAGAAAGGTCTGGGAGAATTAAAAGAGAGTAAGACTTTAGTTTCAGCAGTAATCAAATCTTTGCCAAAATTAGTCAATGCAGTCTCTGTAGAGTGTTGTGAATGAAATCTGACTGGCGAGGTTCCAATGGTTGTTTGAGGAAAAAAACTGCGGGAAGCGAGTGAAGCAAGTCTCTCTCTAGAAGCTTGGAGGGGCATGGGAGCTAAGAGATGGGACGTAATTTGAGAGAGAGTTTGGGTCAGAATTTAGATTTTTCAGAATAAGAGTAACCACTGTGTGCTTGTATAATGATGGGAAATTACCAGTAGAGAGAAAGAGGTCACAGGTTTTGGTAAAAAGTGGAATGAGCAGAGGAGCCAGAGTCTATCGATTTGTGAGGGTATAGGATCAAAAGGACAGGAGGCATAGTAAGAAGATAAGAAGAGAGTAGACACTTCATATTCATTTGTGGGATCAAATGAAGAGAGGGTGTTAGAGGGTGAGCTGATTGCTGGTCAAGGGAGATGATACCATATCTAGTGTGATATTATTAATTTTGTCCTCTAAGTAGGAAGCAAGATCCTGGACACTGATAGTAGTCTAAAGATTTGGGATGGGAGGATTGAAAAGAGGTTTAAATGTGTTAAAAAGGCATTTGGGGTTAGAAGCCTTAGCACAGACGAGCGATTGGAAGTATATTTGCTTTTCAGTGTCCAGAGCATTTTGAGAGTAGTGTTAGTTGAAGTATATATGAAGAAATCATTAGAGGTATGAGACTTTTACCAGTGACGTTTTGCTTTACGGGAAAGGTTTTGAAGATTTAGGGCTAGATTTACTATCAGGCTTGAAGCCGCAATGCATCGCGGTGGTTTTCCGGCGGGTTTGCATTGCAAACAGCCGATTTTACTAATGGGCGCATTTCATCTTCAATTTGAAGCCGCCGGCGATGTCACGGTGGGATGTAATGCTCAAAGCCGGCGGCGGCTTTGAATAGAACATGGCGCTTTTGCTTTAAATGACGGCGCTTTCGTGTGAAGGCATTTTTTTAAAAAAATACACCTGTCTCATGGCCTGTTACTATTGGCTATTTTCAAAGTCAGGAGATTTGACATCACAAGCCCTATATAAACCACTGGCCTGACACTTTTTTTTTATAGGGTTTTGAGGAGTTTTGTGAGAGGAGTTTGGAGGATTGTGCTTTGTGATAGTTGGTGAGAGTTGGAGTTTGGTGGAGCGATATCTGATTGAAGTGTGAGTAGTCCTGTGGTATTTTTCTGTTTTGTACATTTATTTTCTCATTTATTTTCTGTCTTGTATTTTTTGTATTTGACTTGTCCTTTGTCTGTATTACTTGTGTGTGACTGTGTTGAGAGTGTGTCTGTAGTTAGTCTAGTTTGTCCTTTGTGTTTGTGAGTCCTTCAGTGTTTTGTGTTTCTCTGTGTGAAAATGTCCAGAGATAGGTGGGGAGAACAGGCTGAGGAGAGGGAGATGGAGGTTGAGGGGTCAGAGGAGGGAGAGGGAGAGTTTGAGGAGACAGGACAGGGCAGGAAGACAAAGACAGGGAGGAATGTGCGTTTCTCACATGATGAGAATTGTGTGCTGGTGCACAATATTATTCCCTGTTATGAGGTCATCCTAGGCAACCTGGCAGCCCGGACTCCTCTAAGGCGGCGTCACCAATTGTGGGGGCCTGTCTGTGATGCCGTGAACGCGGTGGGCCCACTGAAGCGGACAGTGGCGCACTTCCGCAAGCTCTTCTCTGACATTAAGAGGAGGCTGAAGGAAAAAATGGCCCAGGAAAGGAGGTCTACAAGGTGCACGGGTGGTGGCCCCTCACTTCGTGTAGAGTACACCAGGTACGAGGAGGAGCTGCGCCAGATAATGCCGGATGAGATTGTAGAGGGCATAAATGTGCAGGATACCGATTCGCCCTCTTTTGGCCAAGTAGTTGGTGAGTTATTTGTTTTTTTTACCCTAACAGTATTTAAAATGTTTTTTTCTTTGTAAAAATGCTTTTTTCTTTTTTGAAATGCTTTTTGCTTTTTAAAAGTGACTTTTTTCTTTTTCAAGTGTATTTTTTACTCTATTAGTTTGTAAAGGTTTTTTGTTTTTTTTAAAAACCTGTTTTTTTATTTGCAAACACATTTTTGAAATAAACTGTATATTTTGAAATTGTTTTTTGCTGCAAATACATGCAAATAGTATGCTTTTTCAAATACATCCAGATTCGCCAGGACCGCAGTACAGTCCCAGTCCGAGACCTACACCTCCACCTTCAGTGAGAGATTCAGGCACAGACGAGCAAGCAGGTGCGTGATTTCTGTTTAGGAGAGAAATAATGGAGTTAACTGATTTTGTGTGCAAATGTTGCTGTAATTTTTTTTTTTTTATGGTTTGCAATGAGAACTTAGGGCTACATTTACTAAACTGAGATGTTTCCTATAGCAACCAATCAGAGTATACCTTTACTTTATGTATTGCATTCAACAAAATGACAGCTACAATCTGATTGGTTGCTATAGGCAACATCTCCACTTTTGCAACCACGCAGTTTACTCAAAATACCCCAGCATGTAGTACACAGAGGGAGTACTAAAATAGTATTAGTTTACCCCAAAGCACGGTCTAGCAGAATTTGGCTGACTAAATCCTCATATTTGTAGGTTAAAAATACTTTGCTGTTTTACCCCCCTCAGCCATACATAGTCCAAATGATAATGTGTATTCAAAAGATAAAAAGTGCATCCTGAAGCAGGTACCATAGGACAAGAAATCAGGAATTATTATTATTAATTATTATTAATATTTATTTATAAGGCGCCACAAGGCGTCCGCAGCGCCGTACAGAGACAAACAAAATTACAATACAATGGGAGACAGTACAGTACAGTAAACACAGCAACTCCGTAAGCTCAATGCACAGCTAGAGAGGGCGGGGAAGGGGGAGGGAGGATCCGCAAATGACGGGGCCCAAGAAGGAGTGCGTGGAAGACAGGAAGTCCCCCAGGGGGGAGGAGGGAGCGAGAGTGGACGTGGGGTGGAGGACCCTCGAGGAGGAGGGCTAAGTAGCTGGAGAGCAGAGTTAGAAGTGGTGGAAACAGGAGGAGAGATGGCCCTGCTCAGAGGAGCGTACAATCTAAGGGAAGGGGTGGATAGACAGAGAGACGCAGGGGAGAGAGGGAGAGTAGGGGGACAGAGGCAGAAGATAAGGTAGGAAGTTAAGTGGGAGACAGAAAGGCTTTAAGAAAAAGGTGGGTTTTTAGGGCCCGTTTGAAACTGGACAGATATGGGGAAGTTCTGATGGAGGGAGGGAGCTTATTCCAGTGGAGGGGGGCAGCGCGGGCAAAGTCTTGGATACGCGCGTGGGAGGAGGTTATAAGGGGGGAAGAGAGGCGACGGTCAGAGGCAGAACGGAGAGGGCAGGATGGAGCATGAATAGAGAGGAGGGTGGAGATGTAGGGCGCAGTGGAGTTGGCGAGGGCCTTGTAGGTGAGTGTGAGGAGCTTAAAGAGGATTCTGAAGGGGAATGGGAGCCAGTGAAGGGCTAGGTAGAGGGGGGAGACAAAAGAGGAGCGGCGAGAGAGGAAAATAAGCCTAGCTGCAGCGTTAAGGACGGATCGAAGGGGTTCGAGATGAGAGTGGGGGAGGCCAGTGAGGAGGAGGTTGCAGTAGTCCAGGCGGGAGATGATCAGAGAGTGGATAAGGCATTTGGTGGCATCTTGGGAGAGGAAGGGCCGGATGCGAGCGATGTTGCGCAGCTGGAAGCGGCAGGATTTAGCAAGGGAGAGGATGTGGGGGCCAAAGGAGAGAGAGGAGTCAAGGATGACACCAAGGCAGCGAAGTTTGGGGACAGGGGAGATAGAGGTGTTGTGGACAGTGATGGAGAGGTCTGAAGGGGATGGGGTATGAGAGGGAGGAAAAACTATGAGCTCAGTTTTGGCAAGGTTAAGTTTGAGGAATCGAGAGGACATCCAGGAGGAGATGGCAGAGATGCAGGCGGACACCCTAGAGAGGAGGGAGGGAGAGAGATCAGGAGAGGAGAGGTATAGTTGAGTGTCGTCAGCGTAAAGGTGGTAGCTGAATGAATGCAAACATTGTGAAACAATCTCTAGTTGCTAAAGATTATTCTTTCCTAGCCAGTGTTCAGAATGCAATATACAAACATATTATATCCTATACTTACCGTCATTTTTCATACACAGGGCCGTCTTCATACCAGGCACCTCAGGCGGAGTCCCTGCAAATGTCCCCTGAGCCAGATGAGCAAACGACAATCACCCTGGAAACAGTGGATGCCCCTGTGTCTGGTTTCCAGGATGTTGCATCTGGCCCTGCTGAAGCCCCAGCACACCAGCAACCTGCACCGCAAATTATGGACCCAGCCAGAGAAATGGCGCTGTCTTTTGGCACATTCCAGCAGCAGCAAACAATGTTCATGGAGAGCCAAACTCGCCACATGTCCCAAATTGCGGGCCATTTGGCGGTTACACCGCACAAATAGCCAGATACCTGCTGCAATCAACCATCTGGCTAATGCATGGGAACAAACCAATGTGCAGATGGCCCAAATGACTGGGGCTGTGGAGGCATTACATTCATCCGTTCGCGAGGGGAATGCAAACGTGACCCGGCTGGCAGGCCAACTACAGCAGGAACTCATTGCCCGCTTGCCGTCACCTTTTTCATCCGCCACCACCAGTACAGCTAGTACGCCAAGAAGATCGGCACAGAGTACTCCCCCAAGGAGAGGTGCTTGCACCAGGGGTGGGCGAGGGAGCGGAGATAGTGGCTTCCGAGGTGGTGCGGTGCCTGCAAAAAGGCGGCGCTAGTGTCTAAAATATATTTTGTTTTTGTTTTATTATGCATGTGTATGCATTGTACATTTATTTCTAATGTGTTCTAATGCAATAAATGCAGTTATATTTCAATGCATCTGTCTTTCATTTTTGCAAAGTAATCAAGAGTATACTGCTTGTAAAAAGCAATGCACTAATTTCACTTACACATTGACATTTGACTGTAACTTTTCAGGGAGTTTCACATGCACCACATGAGGAGTACACACTATCCTCTGTTTTAAGGTTCCAATCTACTTATAAATTTAAGCTAAAAAATAAATTGCAATGACATCAAACACATTTTATAGCAATAAAACTTTTTCAAAATATGACCTTACAGGTAAAGTAGTTTGTAATGAGACGGACTCTAATCTGCCTCCCCCTCTGTGCACTGCACATCACCAGATGGGACACGGACCCCTACTTGTTCACTGTCTACTGCAATAATCGGTGGGGTAAGTTGTTGTAAAGCTATGTATCAAACAGCCAGCCAGGATAATATCAGACACCTTTTCAGGTGCATACATAGCCACCCCACCAGATTATTCTCGGAACCTGAACTCGGTTTACAAGAGTACAAAGGTAACACACCTCTGCTAGTGGCTACGTGTGCCTCATTGAATTTGTGCTGTGCAGATGTCTGAGGATGCAGCAGAGGAGTCATCAGCCAGAAACCCATTTTTTCATTGGTAAATTTTGCTTTTACACTCTAATAAGGGTTACCTATGTAATTACATATTGTGCATCCTGATTTTGCCCAAACACCAGTATTCATGAGGATTTGTTGCAATTGAAAAAAAATAAATAAATGTTGAAATCAGTAAATAGATTGCATGGTGGGGAAAAATAAAAAAAATAAAAACACCCGTTCACTTAAATTACAAGACACTGTGGCCATTTCACATATACAATTCCAAAGGAGCAAACTTTGCACATGAAAATGGCCCTTTCCCTTCTGTTCTGAATGTCAAAATAGCTGAAACAGCACACTGTTTGAGCAATCTCGCCGCTCACAAGCAGCTTTCATTTTGGTCTTTTGAATGGCGGTTTTCGGGCGGCTTTATAAACCCCCTAATAGTAAATCCGGCTGTTTGTATGTTGAACATTGTTGAAACCGTCATGGTGCTTTATACAGAGGCGGGTTTGACAACATCATTTTTGGCCGTTTGGACGGCGGGTTTAGCCTTAGTAAATCCGGCGATGGCTAAACCGCCGCCAAACCCGCCGAAAGTCGGCGGGTTTACAAACACGCCTGTTAGTAAATCTAGCCCTTAGTGTTACTTTAGTGTGCCATGGGTGACATTAAATTGAACGTGGAATATGAATATTAGATGGTGTCACTTGATCAAGGGAGTTAAGATTTCTGTGGGTATGAGGAGGTTTGGTAGAGTTTGAGAGCAGATGGTTTAAGGAAGAGGTGGGTGGGGATGTAGATGATAAGGTGATGATACGAAAGGGGGTAAGGAGTGTTAAGGAAATCAGAAACTGAGCATAGCCTAGAGAAAACAAGACCAAGGCAATGGCCATCCCAATGAGTAGAAGATGCAACCCACTGGGAGACGCTGATAGAGGGGGTTAGAGAGAGTAGTTTGGAAGCAGCATTGGAACGTGGATTAGCAATGGGATGTTGAAATCACCTAGGATGATGGTGGGAATGTCAGAAGATAGGAAGTGGGGGAGCCATGCAGAGAAATCGGCAAGAAATTGTTGATGCGCTCCAGGAGGGCGATAGATGACAGCAACAGCAAAAATTCAAATAGCACGTTCTTCAAAAGATAGTGATGGTACATTTGGTAAAACAGTGAATGTGCACTGTTCTGAGAGAAGTAGTCCATCCCCATCTCCTGGTCGCCTCCAGGTCTAGGGGTAAAATGGAGGCCACCTTGTGAAAGGGCTGATTGTGTAAGCCAAGTTTCAATTTTGCCAAAAGGTTTGAGGTTGCTTGAAAAGGAAGAGTCATATATTGAGGTAATTTTGTTACAAACAGAGCATGCATTACAAAGAGCCCATTTAAAGCACTTTGGAAGAAATGGGAGTCAGGTGATATGTTAGAGGTTTGCTGGGTTTTGGTAGTGTTCTGATATATGTGTATTGCAGGAGTGTGGGGGACCTGGATTAATTGATATTTCACCAGCTAATAGAAGCAGAGACAGAGAAAAATAGGTAAGATGATTGTAAAATGTGTGCCCTTTTATTTTCTGGTGACAGAATAAGGCTGTTCCAATTAGTGAACACGAATAGGACAAAAGTTTATGAGTGTTAACTAGAGGTGAGTGGAGTAATGACGGGGCAATATGGGCAAATGTTTGTGTTGCAGGAAGGGTGAAGGATGATATAGTCCTAAAGATAATGTAGAACACCGCAATTTAAGAATAAGCAACAAATTTGAGGGAATTAAAAACAAATACCTAGTTGCAATGTCCAGTGCAGTTAGAGAGGTAGTGCAGAATTAGACTGCAGCAGATGTAGATTATTTTTGGATTTTTTCAGATGTTATCCAAAGTTTGTTCAGCTATGTTGTTCCACGGTAAATTTCCAAACACTTTATGTGAAACCCACATAGTGTAGGAAACCCCAACATGTCACACCCCAAACACTTTTCTCCTTAGATTGAATGCTAAGATATAGTTGGGATGAATACAAACTAACTACTGTCAAAGCCAAAAGTTTTGAGAATGACACAAGTATTGGCTTTCACAAAGGTTGCTGCTTCAATGTTTTTAGAACTTTTTGTCAGATGTTGCTATGGTATACTGAAGTAAAAGTACAAGCATTTCATAACTGTCAAAGGCTTTAATTGACAATTACATTAAGTTTATGCAAAGAGTCAGTATTTGCAGTGTTGACCCTTGTTTTTGAAGACCTCTGCATCCTGAAATGCTGTCAATCACATACTGGCTGATGGCCGCCCATTCTTGCCTAATCAATGCTTGGAGTTTGTCTGAATTTTGGGTTTCATTGTTCATCACCAAACTCTTCTTGGATGGTTGGGAGAAGCTGCACTTGGAGGATGTTTTGGAACCATTCTTTATTCATGTCTCTTTATTAATGTTCTTAGGCACAATTGTGAGTGAGCCCACTCCCTTGGCTGAGAAGCAACACCACACATGAATGGTCTCATGATGCTTTACTGTTGGCATGAGACAGGACAGATGGTAGCGCTCACCTTTCCTCCTCTGGACAAGCGTTTTTCCAGATGCCCCAAACAATCTGAAAGGGGATTCATCAGAGAAAATGACTACCCCAGTCCTCAGCAGTCTAATCCCTGACCTTTTGCAGAATATCAGTCTGTCCATGATTTTTTCCAGGAGAGAAGTAGCGTCTTTGCTGGCCTTCTTGACACCTGGCCATCCTCCAATTGTCTTTCCCTGACTGTGCATGCAAATGGACTCACAGCTGCCTGCTGCCATTGCTGAGCAAGCTCTGCACTTGTGGTACCCTGATCCCGTACCTGAATCAACATTAGGAGACGGTTCTGGTGCTTGCTGGAAGTTCTTGGGCGCCCGTAATGCCTTCTTCACAACTATTGAACCTCTCTTCTTGAAGTTCTTGATGATCTGATAAATGGTTGATTTTGTTACAATCTTACTAACAGCAATATCCTTGCCTGTAAAGCCCTTTTTGTGCAAATCAATGATGACTGCATGTTTTCCTTTTAGATAACCATGGTTAACAGAGCAAGAACAATTATTTCAAACACCACCCTCCTTTTAAAGCTTCCTGTATGTTATTCTAACTTAATCAGCATGCAGAGTGATCTCCAGCCTTGTCCCCGTCAACTCTGTCACCTGTGTGAATGAGAAAACCATTTAACTGATGTCAGCTGGTCCTTTTGTGGCAGGGCTGAAATATAGTGGAAATATTGTTTTGTAATAACGTTCGTTGTCATGGCAAAGAGGGACTTTGAAGTTAATTGCAATTCATCTGATCACTCTTCATGACATTCTGGAGTATATGCAAATTGCCATCATACAAACTGAGGCAGCAGACTTTGTGAAAAATAATATTTGTGTAATGCTCAAAACCTTTGGCCATGACTGTACATCTGTGCTATTTGGTCAGCTGATCAGAGGAAAGGGAAAAAAAACAAAAAAAACGATTTGCCCTATTAGGCTAGAAGAGGCCAGGCACCTATTATAATGTAAATTAGGCATCAAAGAACACACAGCCAACATAGGTTACAGCAATAGATAACAAATTCTAGTTACATACTTTTAAACACAGTTGCATGGCTGAGAGATACAAATTAATGAGATTAGGTTCAGATTAGCAGAGGATGAGAGGAGTAGTACTTGATGAGTATACTTTTAAACACACAGTTGTACAGCTGAGAGATAAAAATTAATGAGATGAGGTTCAGATTAGCAGAGGATGAGAGGACTAGTATTTGATGAACATACCTGGCGATGAAAAGAGAAAAATACTGGTTAGCTGCTGTGTTGTTTAACTGTGCATTTCCAAATACTTTGTGAGAGTGTTTAGTGTAGGAAACCCAAACACATTTCCCCTTAGACTGCACCAACATACATCTCCTCACTTCATCTCCTCACAAAATATCTCTCAATTCAACAACTCTGCTCTACCCAAGATCTGTGTCTCGCATTTAATCTCATTACATGCTCCCATTCCATTTACAGCACCTTTTCAAGCTGCACACACCCTAAGGAATTCACTTCCTTGCACAATAAGACTTTTCTCTGGTCTACAAACCTTCAAGCTATCTCTGAAAACCCACCTCTTCAGGCAAGATTTATAATAATTATTAATGTGTGACTGGATAATATACAGTGGTCGAAGTGAACATTTAGAAGTGGCGATATAAAAAATGTAATGTGAACGTAAGTGAATGGAATATGATAGTTTTAAAATAAAGGCAGTAGAAGAAGTGGTGGTATGTCGTACCACCGTATACACCCTGACTTCGACCACTGATCATGTAGCATGCAAATCACTTTTTACCTTTGCAATCTGGCTAGACTGAAATGCAATATGTAGACTTAACCTCATGTATCCAACTCTCATTGTCCCATAGACTGTAAGTTTGAGAGCAGGGCCTCTTACCTTTTTGTCTGCATTACCCAGTATTGTTTATTACTGTGTTTGTCCCAATTTTAAAGTGCTTTGGAATTTGCTGGTGCTATATAAATATTTGTTATTGAATAAACACAGTCTGTTCTAGTCTGCGCTTTATTTGTGTTTGTTTGGTTTTTTTTGGGGGGTGCGCTATTTTATGTTTCTATTTTAAACATAAGTCTTAACAATACCCACGTGTCTTCTCATGCCTCCTTGAATTATTTTACTATATGAGTCCACTATGTAAAATAAAGTTCTCCCATCTGTTGTTTTTTAGTCTTCATCTCTCCAGTATTAAAGTGTGTGCTCTTATTGTAGAAAGTCTCTTATTTTTTAAAATACTACCTTCTTAAACTCAATATATTTTATATATTTCAATGTTATATCATATTGTCTTTTCCCTTCTCCCTGGTTCTTTCTCTGCTGTAAGCTATACATATTAAGCTCTTTGGGCCTGTTTAAAGACACACAAAGTTAACTTAGTTTGCGTTTTATTTAGGGATGTGCACCGGCGACTTTTGAGGTCTCGTGTTTTGTGTTTTGGATCCGGATTTTCGCGATGTTTTGGGTTCGGATTTGTTTCGCAAAACACCTACCGAAAGGTTTTGGTTTGGATTTAAGGTTTTGGATTCGGATTTTTTTTTTTTTAAAAAAACTAAAAAGTGTAAAAATCAAGTTTTTGGGCTTATTTTGACTCCTACGCTATTATTAACCTCAATAACATTCAATAACAATCATTTCCACTAATTTAAAGGCTATTCTGAACACCTAACACCTCATTTATTTTTTTTTAGTACAAAACGTTGCAACGAGGTATCTTTCTGGACTGCGTAGAGGAGTGTTCCTCACAATATAATTAAAAACCCATCAACTGGTCTGAATTACACCCAAAAATAGTATCTGGACTGCGTAGAGTAGTGGGCACTGGGCACCACAATAAAAAATATATAGAAAACCTTCAACAGGTCTGCATTACACCCAAAAATAGTATCTGGACTGCGTAGAGTAGTGGGCACTGGGCACCACAATAAAAAATATATAGAAAACCTTCAACAGGTCTGAATTACACCCAAAAATAGTATCTGGACTGCGTAGAGTAGTGGGCACTGGGCACCACAATAAAAAATATATAGAAAACCTTCAACAGGTCTGCATTACACCCAAAAATAGTATCTGGACTGCGTAGAGGACTGGCCACTGCCTACCACAATATAATATATAGAAAACCTTCAACAGGTCTGCATTACACCCAAAAATAGTATCTGGACTGCGTAGAGTAGTGGGCACTGGGCACCACAATAAAAAATATATAGAAAACCTTCAACAGGTCTGAATTACACCCAAAAATAGTATCTGGACTGCGTAGAGGACTGGTCACTGGCCACCACAATATAATATATAGAAAACCTTCAACAGGTCTGCATTACACCCAAAAATAGTATCTGGACTGCGTAGAGTAGTGGGCACTGGGCACCACAATAAAATATATAGAAAACCTTCAACAGGTCTGCATTACACCCAAAAATAGTATCTGGACTGC
Source organism: Mixophyes fleayi (assembly GCF_038048845.1). Lineage (NCBI taxonomy): Eukaryota > Metazoa > Chordata > Amphibia > Anura > Limnodynastidae > Mixophyes > Mixophyes fleayi. The sequence continues at coordinate 222,963,094 of NC_134405.1, forward strand.
ATAGAGGACTGGCCACTGGCCACCACAATATAATATATAGAAAACCTTCAACAGGTCTGCATTACACCCAAAAATAGTATCTGGACTGCGTAGAGTAGTGGGCACTGGGCACCACAATAAAAAATATATAGAAAACCTTCAACAGGTCTGAATTACACCCAAAAATAGTATCTGGACTGCGTAGAGGACTGGCCACTGGCCACCACAATAAAATATATAAAAAACCTTCAACAGGTCTGCATTACACTGCACATATGGCTGCTCCTCCATCCTCTCCATCATATACATGTTGGAGTTTCAGCGTGTGAAAACCTCTTGTTTTTGATAATGTCAGTGCATTTTGAATATTTTTCAATTTGCCCCACAACACTGAATGTACTTTAGCTATGATACGCATCTATCTTTCTTGACTGCGTAGTGTGGTGGCCCCTGTACACAATTTGGTTCCGAGGCCACAATATAATTAAAAAACCCTCCACGGGTCAGAATTCCACCAAAAAAGGGTATGGACTGCGTAGTGTGGTGTGCCCGGAACACAATTTTTTACAGCGCCAACAATATAATTAAAAAATTGGGCATCAACTGTCACCGTTGTTTAATATCTGATACACCTAAATATGGACTGCACAGTGGAGTGGCCCCGGTAGTAAATTTGGTGCCGGGGCCACAATACCTCCTCCAACTTCCAAGTGTAGTGTTTATAAAGACAGACAGTGTCGAAGTGTTATTTGTTGACTTTCTTAACCCTAAAATTGTCCCTGTTGCAAATATTCGTGCAATGGAGAATTACTTTTTCATTGAAAGACTCAAGCTTTCAAGTGTAGTGTTTATAAAATATAAACAACAATACAGTAGTTCTAGAGCACATCAATCCCTCTTGTTTTAAATTATGACAGGGCATTTTACTTTTGGTTTAATTTCTTGAATTTGTTTAAATTTGGTTTTACTTTTTCAACATGGCAAATGACTGTTGATTGGTCATATAAAGCAAAAAAAAAAGTTCCAAGATGGAATTGTCCTTGGGCCCTCCTACCCACCCTTATGTTGTTGAAATAGGACATGCACACTTTAACAAACCAATCATTTCAGCGACAGGGCCTACCAAACAACTTTGGCTGAAATGATTGGTTTGTTTGGGCCCCCACACCAATAAAACAATTCATCTCTCCCTGTACAAACTAAACAGGCTCTACTGAGGAAAGATGTCGTCCTCATCCTCAACCTCTGATTCCTCTCCCCCTACAGTGTGTACTTCCTCCTCCTCACACATTATCAATTCGTCCCCGCTGGACTCCACAACCACAGGTCCCTCTGTACTATCTGGAGGGCAGTGCTGTACTTCATTGAGGAATTGATTATTCATTTTTATAAACATCATTTTTTCAACGTTGTGAGGAAGCAACCTCCTTTGCCGCTCACTGACCAGGTTCCCCGCTGCACTAAAAACTCTTTCCGAGTACACACTGGAGGGGGGACAACTCAGTTAAAAAATAGAGCCAGTTTGTACAGGGGCTTCCAAACTGCCATTTGGAGTTCTACCACGTCACTACCTCTAGTTAATTTAGATTGCAAGGCTTGTAAATATAAATACTCTGAAAATAAAAAAAGCAGGCTGCACAGACTGTGGTGCTAGAAAGTGTAATTAAATGGACCACGTTACTTTGGTGGCTATCTGTGCCCCCCCCCCCCCCCCCTACACTTGTAGTTGAATACAAATAAAGCAGCCTGCATAGACTGTAGAACTAGAAATTCAAATATACAAAGAAATGGACAAAGGCAGTTTGGTATCTGTCTGCATCAGATCCCCTCTCCACTAGGAGTAAAACAGAAAACTATTCAGCCGTTATATAATCTAGAATATAAATAGAAATTGAGAAAGGCAATTTGGTATCTGTCTGCATCATAATCATCAACATCCTCCTCAGCGCCAGCTACATCACTATCCTCCTCCCGGTGTACAACATTCACACCTTCATTAGCCAAATCTGTAACTGGACTGTGGGTGATCCTTCCAGCATATGCAGAGGGCGTGCTGCAAATGCTGGATGGAGTCACCTCTTCTCGTACAGTGATGGGAAGGTCAGGATTCACAACCAACAACACCCTTGGACTCGCCTTGGGGATTTGTGATGTCATCTGTTTAGAAGGCAGAGTTCTTTGCTGTTTTGTTGTTGTTGCTGACAGCATAACTCTCTTAAATTTTTTGTAGGGGGGGGAGGAGGAGGGCTTAGATCCTTGGGTGAAGCTGGACCACTAGTCATGAACACGGGCCAGGGCCTAAGCCGTTCCTTGCCACTCCGTGTCGTAAATGGCATATTGCCAACTTTACGTTTCTCCTCAGATGATTTTAAGTTTCTCTTTTTGCTATTTTTTGAGAACTTGGGCTTTTTGGATTTTACATGCCCTATACTAGGAGATTGGGCATCGGGCTTGCCAGACGACGTTGATGGCATTTCATCGTCTATGTCATGACTAGTGGCAGCAGCTTCAGAATTAGGAGGAAGTGGGTCTTGATCTTTCCCTACTTTATCCTCCAAATTTTGGTTTTCCATTATATGTAGCACAAGAGAGCGTACCCCTAAGCCACACACACTCGGCAAAGCCTTTAAAAATTATATGCGGCACAGGAGAGTAGCACTGGACTTATACTGGTGAATCAGTGAACTTTGTAATAGCAGTACCACTGGACTTATACACTGCTGAATCAGTGAACTTTGTAATAGTAGTACCACTGGACTTATACTGCTGAATCAGTGAACTTTGTAATATTGCAGTACCAATGGGCTTATACTGCAGGATTGGTTTTGCAAATTTTTTTTTAAATTATTTTTTTGTATTTTTTTTATAACTTTTTTTTTTATTTTTTAAACACTTGGGAATAAGGGGGAAATAACTATGCCCTTAGAAGCACAGAGCACAGGACACAGCACCACTGGACTGAACAGGACACAGCGCAGGACCCAGCAGCACTACTGAACTCAGCAGGACAGAGCACAGCACACAACACCACTGGACTGATACTGCAGAATGTGTGAACTTTGTAATATTGCAGTACCAATGGGCTTATACTGCAGGATTGGTTGTGCAAATTTTTTTATAATTAAAAAAAATGTAAATTAGTTTTTTGTATTTTTTAAAAAAAACTTTTTTTTATTTTTTTAAACACTTGGGAATATTGGGGAAATAACTATGCCCTTAGAAGCACAGAGCACAGGACACAGCACCACTGGACTGAACAGGACACAGCACAGGACCCAGCAGCACCACTGACCTCAGAAGGACAGAGCACAGGACACAGCACCACTGGACTGAGCACAGCACAGCACAGCACAGCACAGAACTGAACAGCACGAGATATAGCAGGACAGGGGACCACCTAACACACCCTCCCTCTACCCTGATCAATGCCTGAGTGAAGATGGCGGCGACTAGCGGGAATTTATAGGATCCGAGTATCGCAAGATCCGACAATGGGATTATGAGTCAGAGCCTCAGTTTCAGATTTGAATTTGGCGCCAATACCCGGATCTGTCTCGGATCCGACTCGGAGCGGCAACGTTCGGGTGGGCTCGGATTTTAGAAATCCGAGTGCGCTCATCTCTAGTTTTATTACATCCATATTCAACTACCAGCAGATCTGAAGAAACGTCTGTTGTTGAATACCAGTGTAGGTGCACTCTGCATATACGCCACTTGCCGTATTGACATGGAAACAACACACCTAAGGGATGCCCAGAGCTTGAATCGGATGGCACATCCTTACTGTACATTGACTATTTGAATATGCCCTTTCCCTCCCATGTTGCGCCCATGAAACCGTAAGATGTAGGAAGTGTTCTTTGTTTTCAAAGATTAATTGGATGCACATTTGTGATTACTGTCATATAGGCCATTACTGGGCATATGCATTCTAATTTAACGCAAAATACAGCACGTAAGAGTTTTTACATTCTGTAATTAATTTGACCCTTTATGTCTTTCCTGATAAGTTTTATTTTGCAGTCCATGTACAATCTTGGTAACCCTTCTCTTATTTTTGTTTTCTATTTTTTTTCATGTACCTTTGGATATAGAAACTCCAGAACTGTACATAGTGCTCAAGGTGAGTTCCCCAGGACCTCTGTGCAATGTCATCTGTAGACCATCGTACCTCCTCGTGATCCTGACTCTGGGGCTTTCCAGCTCCCCAGGACCTTAGTGCAATACCCACTTGTAGACTATTACACATCCTTGTGATCCTGACTCGGGGACTTCCCAGCTCCCCAGGACCTTTGTGCAGTTTCTACCTGTAGACCACTACTCTTCCAGGTGCCCTGGCATTAAATCCCAGTTACTTCTATCAGTAGACAATCCTTTTCCATTCTCCTGGTTCTCCTCTCAGACTCGCTTGTCACCCCCTTTGAGAACCACGACCTGCGGTTTTGGAGCCTCAAAGTACAAACTCCCTTGCAGGGATCCCTGGCGAGAAACTCCCTCTCCGTAAGACTCATCGCTTCTTGAAGGGTAATGTCAGCTCAAGCAGACCGCACCGGTTGTTTTTAGACCCTAGGTTGTGACTATGTCTTAGGCCCTATGTATTTAACTTTCTCATTATGTTTTTTCTGTGTTCCATAAATCTCGGTTTAAAGGATTGAGTAGTCCTCCCAATATATTGTTGCTTAGAAGGACACTCTAAAGCATTGATAGAATATATTCTAATATGTCCGCGACACTCATTACCTTCTTCCGACGTCCCAGCCGTCGCCATGACGACCAGGGCGTCACTTCCGTTTTTTCGGGCCGACCGTTGCCAGGGCAACGGCCGGACGCCGAAAATACGCTGTAGGCGCTCCGGCAGGCTGAGTAGCCGGGCGCATGTGTAATAGATCAGCCTCTGGGCTGATTGATTAGCAATACAGGGGCGGTGCATGATTCAGAGCTAGGCTCTGATTGGTGGTCTTCAGTTCTTAAGGCAGTGAGGTCTGCAGCCTCACTGCCGGTTATAGCTTCTGTTCCAGTCTGCTGACCTGCTCTGTGCCTTGTTCCTGTCTCTTGGAAATCCTATTGACTACCCGTGTATGACCCCTTGCCTGGATTTGGACCCTGCCTGTGTTTCTCGTGACCTTGACCTCTGGCTTGTATACCGACCATCCTGTCTGCTCGCGACCCCTGACCCCGGCTTGTTTATCGGATCTGCTATCTGCTGCCGGCCCTTGACCTCTGTTTGGACTCCACTCTGCTTACCTGGGTTCCCCCTAGTCGGTACGCACTTCACGACCCTCTGCTTGTCTGTAGCCAAGTCTGTCCCCACCACTAGGGGCTCCAGTGAACATCTAACTGGCAGAGCAGACTCCGGGTTGTGCTGTACCGGCTAGAGGGGTTCCTAACATTATAACCGGCACACACGTTTCAGAGACGAAGTTGGTATGGAAGAAAGCGGAACCAAATCGTCTCCTTTTCAAGCCCTGGCGGGTCATATTGAGACTCTCTACCAGATGATCCGGGAACTGTCCCAGCATTTGTCCTCCCCAGACGGGGTCCCCCGGACTACACTGCTCAGTTCTGGTTCAGTTGATGAACCCAAGTTAAATTTGCCGGACCGGTTCTCCGGAAATAGAGCCCTGTTCCGGAATTTTAAAGAAAGCTGCAAACTCTACTTTAGGCTGAAACCTCGGTCTTCTGGTTCAGAACAGTAGAGATTGGGAATTGTCATCTCCCTCCTGCAGGGTGACCCCCAGTCCTGGGCCTTCACCCTAGCACAGTCGAGCCCTATCATGCAATCGTTAGAAGCCTTCTTTAATGCACTAGGCCTCCTTTATGATGATCCAGATCGAGTTGCCTCTGCTGAGGCTCACCTACGGGTCTTAAAGCAAGCTCAACGTTCTGCAGAAGAATACTGCGCTGAATTCCGCAGAAGGTCGCCTGACTGTGAGTGGAACGATCCAGCATTACCCAGCCAGTTTCGCCTAGGACTATCAGAGGAGGTTAAGGATTCACTTGTGCAGTATCCTTCCCCCGCCTCGTTGGAGAGCCTTTTGCAGCTTGCTATTAAAATTGACAGAAGAATCAAGGAGAGGAGAACAGAGAAGGAGGCATCTTCTTGCTTATCTGCAATTGTTCCCGCTCTTACGGATGTTGAGAAGCCTATGCCCTCAGGGTCGCTTCACCTCTCTCCTGACGAAAGAGACAGGAGACGGTCACAAGGACTATGCCTTTATTGTGGGAAGAAAGGCCACTTCTCCTGCTCTTGCCCTTACAAACCTGAGAAAGGATCATCTCTGGGAAAGATACACTTAGGCCTGCAAGTTGTTTCCCAAAAGAATGCTGTCCTGATTCCCGCACAAGTCACTTTTAGTGCCAGTTCCGTGGCCTTATCGGCCTTCATTGATAGTGGAGCTGCAGGCAATTTCCTTGATATCGGGTTCGCCCGCTTTGCTGGGATTCCGCCTGTAAGACTCAAATCCGCTATTACAGTCTGTGGCTTAGATGGGAATCCATTGCCTGGAGGTAAGATTGAATGGGAGACTCCGCCTTTATACTTGAACATTGGAGCACTTCATTCGGAGTCCATAACATTTCTCCTTATTGATTGCTCATCGATTCTGTTGGTCCTGGGCCATCCCTGGCTTTCTCGTCACAACCCTGTTGTGGATTGGGAGAAAGGAGAAATTGTTCAGTGGAGCTCGTATTGTTCACAGACTTGCTTGACCCTGCCTCTGCGAATCGTCCAGTCTATTCCGGAGCAACTTCCCCCACAATACCATGACTTCTGGGACGTGTTTTCCAAGAGAGCTGCGGATACTTTGCCACCTCATCGTGACTTCGACTGTGCCATCGAGCTCATACCTGGCTCCAAGTTACCCAAGGGATGCTTGTATTTTCTCTCGGGTCCCGAGACCAAGTCCATGCAGGATTATATTGAGGAGAATTTGGAGAAAGGCTTCATCAGGCCATCCAAAATCTCTGGTAGGAGCTTGATGTTTTTTTGTGTCTAAAAAAGACGGAGGACTAAGACCCTGAATTGATTACAGAGGATTGAACCTCATCACAGTCAAAAACACCTACCCACTTCCTCTCATCTCCGTATTGTTCGACCAATTAAGAGGTGCAACTGTTTTCACCAAAATCGATCTTCGAGGTGCATATAACCTCACCTGGATCAGAGAAGGAGATGAGTGGAAGATGGCATTCAATACACTTTCGGGCCACTATGATTATCTGGTCATGCCGTTTGGTCTTAGTAACGTGCCTGTGGTGTTCCAAGATCTGATTAATGAGGTGCTACGGGAGTTCCTGGATCATTTCGTGGTCGTCTATTTGGGCGACATCCTCATATACTCCAAATCCTTATCTGTACATCAGGGCCATGTCAGACAAGTTCTACAGAAATTGTGAGAGCACCACCTCTACGCTAAAATAGAAAAATGTGAATTTGAGGTGCAGAAAGTATCCTTCTTAGGTTATGTAATCTCCTCTGAGGGATTCTCCATGGACCCAACCAAGGTCCAAGCTATCCTGGATTGGGTACAACCGAATAATCTCAAGGCGGTGCAGAGGTTCCTGGGCTTCGCCAATTACTATAGAAGATTCATTTGCGATTTTGCTGAGATTGTGGCTCCTATTGTCACCTTGACTCGCAAAGGAATGGATCCAACTAACTGGTCACCCCAGGCAATAACCGCGTTTGAGACTTTAAAGAAAGCGTTTGTATCAGCTCAGGTCCTTAGACATCCAGATTCTGAATTACCGTTTGTTCTTGAAGTTGATGCCTCCGACGTCGGTGCTGGTGCCATCTTGTCTCAAAAAGATTCCCATACTCACCGCCTACATCTGTGTGCCTACTTCTCCCGTCAGTTTTCCTCAGCAGAAGCCAACTATGATGTGGGTAACCGGGAGCTATTGGCAATCAAATGGGCCTTTGAGGAGTGGCGACATTGGCTAGAAGGCGCTACACATCAGATCTTTGTTATAACTGATCACAAGAATATACAATACATACAGTCGGCCAAACGCCTGAACCCCAGACAGGCTCGTTGGTCGCTGTTCTTCACCCGTTTTAACTTTGTGATCACCTACCGTCCAGGTTCTAAGAATGTCCGAGCAGATGCTCTGTCCAGAAGCTTCCTGGCACATCATGTTCCGGTTACTAGTCCTGAACCCATCATTCCCACTTCCATGATCCATGCTGGGTTAACCCAAGACCTGAGCTGCACCCTGCAAAGATTTCAAAGGTTAGCTCCTGATAACACTCCGGTAGGATGCTTATTCGTTCCTGTTCATTTAAGGAAGGCAGTACTGGCTGAGGCACATGATAGTAAGACTGCTGGACATCCTGAAATACAGAAGACTTTGGAGATCCTCTCCCGTACTCTCTGGTGGCCATCGTTGCCCGCTGATGTCAAGAGTTATGTCCTCTCTTGTGAGGGTTGTGCCAGGAGTAAGGTTCCCAGGAGTCGTCCTGTAGGTCAGTTGCTTCCATTGTCTATTCCTGCAAAACCTTGGACACAATTGTCTATGGACTTTTTAGTTGACCTGCCACTCTCTGCAGGTCACAACACCATCTGGGTGGTAGTTGACCGCTTCAGCAAGATGTCACATTTCATACCACTACCCAGGCTCCCTGGTGCTCGAGATCTGTCCATTCTGTTCATCCAGCATATATTCCGGCTTCATGGACTTCCTACTGACATAGTTTCCGACCGCGGTTCCCAATTCGTGACACAATTCTGGAAATCTATTTGTACAGTTCTTGGGATCAAGATTAGCCTCTCGTCTGCTTACCACCCTCAGTCGAATGGGCAAACCGAAAGGGTTAACCAGTCCTTAGAACAGTTCCTACGATGTTACACCTCGGAATTTCATGATAACTGGTCTTCTCTATTACCCTGGGCAGAATTTGCGTATAATAATTCATGTCACTCATCTACCAAAACCTCTCCATTTTACTGCAATTTTGGTTTTCACCCCAGATCTAATTCCTTATACTCTCTCAAGTCCGCTGGTATTCCGGAAATTTGTTCCACGGCCAGGGATCTCAAAGTTATCTGGAACAAAGTACAGTCATCATCGAGACAAGCCTAATTTTTTGCAAAAAAATTTTCAGACCACCACCGTACCACCTGCTCCCTCAAAGTGGGCCAGAAAGTGTGGCTGTCTACACGCAATATCAGGCTCAGACAGCCTTGCAAAAAACTGGGGCCTAAATTCATCGGTCCTTTCCTCATTATCAAGAAGAATAATGCTGTAGCATTCAGATTGAAAATCCCTGGTTCCATGAGGATCCCCAACACCTTCCATTGTTCTCTGCTTAAACCTGTGTTATACCCGAATCAGTTCCAGTCTTCGAATTTTTCTGTACGGAACATGAACAAATACATCATTCATAAGATCCTCGATTCTAAGAGAGTGCAGGGGCAGGTGCACTTTCTAGTTCAATGGAGGAATCGTGGGTTGAAAGAGCGTTCGTGTATTCCACAAATACGGCTTCATGCTGCTAAACATTTAAAGGATTTTTTCCAAAAATTCCCTAGGAAACCTGGGTGTCGGGGTTCTTTGACCCCTCCTCAAGGGGGGGGGTACTGTTAGACAATCGCGGCGGCCGCGGGCACCGCCGCGACACTCATTACCTTCCTCCATCGCCATGATGACCGGGGCGTCACTTCCGTTTTTCAGGCCGACCGTTGCCAGGGCAACGGCCGGACGCCAAAAATAGGCTGTAGGCGCTCCGGCAGGCTAAGTAGCCGGGCGCATGTGTAATAGATCAGCCTGTGGGCTAATTGATTAGCAATACAGGGGCGGTGCATGATTCAGAGCTAGGCTCTGATTGGTGGTCTTTAGTTCTTAAGGCAGTGAGGTCTGCAGCCTCACTGCCGGTTATAGCTTCTGTTCCAGTCTGCTGACCTGCTCTGTGCCTTGTTCCTGTCTCTTGGAAATCCTATTGACTACCCGTGTATGACCCCTTGCCTGGATTTGGACCCTGCCTGTGTTTCTCGTGACCTTGACCTCTGGCTTGTATACCGACCATCCTGTCTGCTTGTGACCCCTGACCCCGGCTTGTTTATCAGATCTGCTATCTGCTGCCGTCCCTTGACCTCTGCTTGGACTCCACTCCGCTTACCTGGGTTAGTATTATTATTATTATTATTATTATCGTTTATTTATAAGGCGCCACAAGGTTTCCACAGCGCCGTACACAATACAAACAATGGAAAGTACAGGGAATAACAGTACAATACAATAAACGAGTAGTACCAAGACTTCAGAGGCTTCAGGCAAGGCAAGTGTGTGAAGGTTGGAGCAGAAGAGAAGGTAGCGAGACAGGAGGGAGGAGGTCCCTGCTCATACGAGCTTACATCCTATAGGGAGGGTAGACAGACGACAGGCACAGAGGATGTCAGAGGAGGGGAGCAAGCGCTCCACTCTACTGAGGAGAGTGAGCATGGAGAGAGGGTTTGGTGGAAGGCTGGTAGGCAATGCGGAAGAGATGAGTTTTGAGTGCCCGTTTGAAGGAGCACAGGTTAGGTGACAAACGGATGGACGGTGGGAGGTCATTCCAGTGCAGGGGGGCAGCTTGGGAGAAGTCTTGAATTCTGGAGTGGGATGAGGTGATCAGAGTGGAGGAGAGGCGACGGTCATTGGCTGAACGCAGGGGCCGGGCGGGAGTGTGGATGGAGAGGAGATTGGAGATGTAAGGGGCAGTGGAGTGGGAGAGAGCCTTGTATGTGAGGGTAAGAATTTTAAAAAGGATTCTGTAAGGGAAGGAGAGCCAGTTTAGGGCAAGGCAGAGGGGGGAGGCAGAAGAGGAGCGGCGAGAAAGGAAGATAAGCCTCGCAGCCGCATTGAGTATAGAACGAAGGGGGGCTAGGCGAGAGCGGGGGAGGCCGGTGAGGAGAAGGTTACAGTAGTCCAGCCGGGAAATGATAAGCGCGTGGATAATAGTTTTGGATGCTTCATGAGATAGGAAGGGCCGGATGCGGGCAATGTTGCGAAGTTGGAAGCGACAGGATTGGGCAAGGGATTGAATGTGGGGGGCAAAAGAGAGAGAGGAGTCGAGGGTGACTCCCAGGCAGCGGAGTTGGGGGACAGATGAGATAGTGGAGTTGTTGACATTGATCTAGAGATCCATGTGGGATGGGGACTGAGATGGAGGGAAAACAATGAGTTCGGTTTTAGCAATGTTAATTTTGAGAAAGCGTGAGGACATCCAAGAGGAGATGGCAGAGAGGCAGTCAGATACACGAGAGAGGAGGGCGGGGGAAAGATCGGGAGAGGAGATGTAAAGTTGAATATCATCGGCGTATAGGTGATACTGAAGACCGAATGAGGTGATGAGAGCACCGAGGGAGGTAGTGTAGAGTGAGAAGAGTAGAGGGCCAAGAACAGAGCCCTGAGGGACTCCTACAGGGAGGGTGGAGTGGGGGGAGGAAGATCCAGAGATGAAAACAGAGAAGGAGCGTTTGGCGAGGTAAGAGGTGAACCAAGTGAGGACAGAGCCAGAGAGACCGAGAGAGTGAAGGGTCTGCAAGAGGAGGGGGTGGTCAACGGTGTCAAAGGCTGCAGATAGGTCAAGGAGGATGAGGAGGGAAAACTGACCCCTGGATTTAGCAGAGAGGAGATCATTAGTTACGTTGGTGAGTGTGGTTTCGGTGGAGTGGAGGGGGCAGAAACCAGATTGGAGGGGGTCAAGGAGGGAATTGTCTGAGAGGTGACAGGTTAGGCGGTTGCAAACAATTCGCTCGAGAAGTTTAGAGGCATAGGGGAGAAGTGAAATGGGGCGGTAGTTGGCGAGTGAGGTGGGATCAAGATTGGGTTTTTTTAGAATAGGAGTGATAAGGGCATGTTTGAAGGAGGAGGGGACTGTGCCAGAGGAGAGAGACAGGTTGAAGAGGTGAGCTAAATAGGCACAGACAGTGGGGGAGAGGGATCGGAGGGATCGGGATAAGTGGGGGACTAGGGTTCCCCCTAGTCGGTACGCACTTCACGACCCTCTGCTAGTCTGCAGCCAAGTCTGTCCCCACCACTAGGGGCTCCAGTGAACACCTGACTGGCAGAGCAGACTCCGGGTTGGGCTGTACCGGCTAGAGGGGTTCCTAACAACAAGATAATCTTTGCAAATAAAAAAAGACAGATGCTGATTATAAGTGGTGGCGCACATACAGTTCCAATGTTAAAGTTGTCAATATTGCATGTGAATTCCCTTCCTTCTACTTAAAATGTAACTTTTAATATAAAAATATTAAAATTATATTTCAAATAAAAAACAACAAAATATTAGGCAATTGTTTGAATAAAGTGATTCAAAATTGCTTCTCAGTTTCTTAATTATTCAAACTCTCTTGATCTAAAATGAGAGGGGTAAATTGTATTCCTAATAATTGTTCAGCCACTATTGGCTGGTATGTGCCTTTAGCATATAATAGTGTATTTGTTTTATTATGAGTAGACAGATTGTGACCTCCCTTTCACTGGAGTATTAGTCAAATATAATTTCAAACATAATGATCTCTTTCTTAGACTGCATATCTCTGTGAATTATGCAGTACAATCAAGAATATCTTTTCTCTTTATCTGCTCTCACTGTGATTCAGAGAGAGATAACCGTATGTCCCTTAACGGCTCTCTGTCTCGATATTAATAAAGAGAGTGCATTGCTGACTGCCTGCCCATAAACTAATGCTGTGGGTTTGAGCACATTATTATTAAATTGTAATAGGATTGCATTCTCAGTCTGCCGTATTAGAGAGGAGTGTATTATAGATCAGATCTTAAGCATAGACAGCAAAACACTGAATCCATTGCCGATTCCGAGTATTGTGTAATAAAGGGGATGCAAATTTTTTCCTCACTATCCAGTTCTTTCCCAGTTCGATTCTTCTCTTTGTACTCCAAAATTTCCTCTCTATTTGCCTCGTCTACTTTTGTTTTTTATATCCTTTTTTTATTAAAATAAATTGTTTTGAATGTTATAACACTATTGGCGTTCCTATCTCCCTTTGTCTGTATGGTATAACAACAGAGAAATCAAGGTGGGACAAGAGCAACTTTATTGAAGAGACTTTGCACAAGTGGACATTGTTTGTTTGTAGGTAGTGATTGGAAAATTTTTATAGAGTGCTGGCTTTTGCATTTGGGACAACAAGCAGATCCCTAAGCCACTCATATTGTCCAGTTTGCTTCATGCAGGGCAATTTTGGAAATTTCCCATGGAGTCGTCTTGCTATAAACATATATTGAGTATAGTTATTTAGATTATGTGACACTTACACCTTTGGCAGTAGATCGTGAACCCCTTCCCTACCTCTATTCCATTGCGCCTTTTCCTATCCAAACTTTTTATTTACATCTGGGGGTTTTGAGGCAACCCCAAAGGATATATGGCTGCATCCTAAATACCTTCCCTAAATTTGGAGGAACGCAAGCCCAGCAATCATTTTTTATAAATCAATTATAATAATAAGTAACAGTTTAGACTAGTGCGACAATAATTTTTCTTAAAGATAATGTTTTGTCTAATTTCGGACTCATCCCCCCGTTGCACAGGAAGAGGAGACAGAGTGGTCTTGTTGGCTGAAAAGCAGTTGATAACCAGAGGTTTAATCAGATAAAAGTAGAAAGTATTGGAAATGTGCAAAGAAGCAGGGTTGATGATCCTGAGAATTTTGAAAGTGCCACTAAATCAGGGCGCAAACTTCTTGCATGGGACCCTGAGGCAAATATTCTTTATAGAGAGCCACACCTTGTCTCCAGCTTTCAAAGAAGGAACAGCCCAATGTCTTCTCCCTGCAAAATGTTTATAATGAATGGAGGTTTTCCTGAGACATCTCAGGGTCTGGGTCCAGGGGGAGGTGAAGTCCCGATGGAGGTTAATAACTGCTGGGACCTGGGTGGAAGGCAGGGCAGAAAGTCTGGGCAGGTTATGATGAAAACCATAGACGACAGAGAGCAGAGTAGAAGAGGTTAATTCATGGTAGAGATTATTGTGGGGGCGAACTCTGCCCACGGCATGAGATCAGATCATTTGTCTTCTGCAGCTGAGGAGTACATCCGAATGAAAATTTCAAGTTTCTGATTTGCCCGTTCTGTTTGACCAATGGTAGGCAGAGGAGAAGTCAAGTTTGATGTTGAAAAGTTTACATACAGACTGCCAAAACCTGGAGGTAAACTGAACATCACGGTCAGAGATGATCTCAACAGGTCACCTGTGGAGGCGAAAGATTTCCGTGATTACCAGGGGGGTAATGTGGAGTGGAAGGGAGGCCAGTGAGCAGGATGAAGTGAGCCATTTTTGAAAATCAATCCACAACTACCCACGCAATGATAAACTTCAGATTGGCTTTGAGGCCAGATGGGAGAGTCCAGTCCAGGATGACACAGATTTTCTTGGGGTCCATTTGTAAACCGTCACTGAACATGACGTAACCTAGAAAGGACGTCTTGGTGTTTTGAAATGAACACTTCTCGAGTTTGCAGAATAACTGGTTTTCACAAAGTCTAGACAGAACCTCAGTAACATGACGACGATGAGATGGAAGGTCTCAGGAAAAAAATTAGTATATCGGCCAAATACACTGAGGAGTAGATAAGATCTCTAAATACTTCATTCACGAAACTCTGAACGACCGCAGGCGCGTTGCACAGCCCGAACGGCATAACCAGAGATTTGTAGTTTCCGTCTCTGGTGTTAAAAGCGGTCTTCCACTCGTCTCCCTTATGAATCTTGATCAGATTGGAAGGCTGATGTTCCCCTCCCAGCAGCTAATTATCATGGATGCGGTTAAATGGCGTACATATATCCAAAGCCTTTAAAGTTTCAGACAATCGTTCCATTATAATTTCAGGATCAAGAAGAGGTTTAGCAGCATTATACTCAGCCTTAAGGGTTATGCGACAGGCAAACCTGTTCCTGTAAGAAAAAAAGCACTAAACACTTTATCAGATTCAGTTTTTGGCAGCAAAGTGCTTGATCAGTGTTAAACCACTCTGTAAGACAATGACTTGAGCATCCCTGCATATCTTTATCTCTCACTATTGTCTAGAGGGAAGTTTGGAGACAGAGTTGATTCCAATATCCTTCAAGTTGCGTTGAAGGTGGCACAAAAATAAAGGTATTCTTCATAGCAAATATTATCCCTACCTATTTAGATTTGAACATATGTATGTTTCACAGTATGAGTGCTGTGAAATAAGGCCAGGAAAATGTAAAATCACAATAAGATTTACTGTAATTTTCTATCTCTGGTCACCAGAAGCAGCTTTCCTTCCCAGACATTTAGTATAATCTAGAGAACACTATTAAAGAGGGAATGGCTTGTATCAAGAGAAGGGGAATAACCCACAGTATTAATGCTGTTCCTTATGGCCAGGAAAAGAAACTTATGGTATGATAACAAATTAGAACACATTATGCTATGTTAAGTTTTATAACCTCCTAAAGCATTGAGAAGAAACTTTCAGAGCTAATTTAGGGGTCTGGATAGTTTCAGAGATTGAAGTAAGGTTATACTTTAGACAGAATAGAGATAAGAAAGAAAAACAGTTAGTTGATCTGCCCTTGTGAAATATAAAACTGTATCACTTATTATCAAGTAATATATATCGATATAAAGCAATTCATTTAGCTACTATACCAATAGTAATTTCACAAAAGTTAATATATTAATTAATCAATTTGTTCATATTGCTGTCACCATAAGTGATATAAATTTATATAAATGAAATCTGTAGACTCTCAATCTCTAGAATTAGTGACTCTCTTTGCATTACAAATATAATAAAAGCAAGGATCTTCAAAAAACAAATTGAAATGTATAAAGTTGCTGTGGGATCACAGCTCACAAGAGAATTACTTCCCACCAGTGTGTGGCATGTTACAGGAAGATGTATAAGCTCTGACTTCCACAATTCACTCATAAGAGCAGAAATCACAAAATATTGAAGAGAAATATAACTTCCAGCTGGACAGCTGAACTATGTGTAGCATAAAACTTAATCTAATTCTCCACATTATGTGTAGTTTCTTCAGATGGATAGCTGGGGCACCAGAGTGCCCAACTTTTAAATCTATATCCTCCAAATAATTTGAGGATTAAAACTTGAAAATAAATTAGATCTAATTAAGAGCAGTAACTCATTAACTGCTTGAATAATTTCCCCTCTGATGATTTATACATATAAATTATTGGCAATTATACAGTATGTCAATAATAATAATCACTACACATAATATAAAAGCCATACATTACATAAACAATTAAATAAACCATAAACATATGAATTGCAATATAATTATGACAATTAGTAAATAATATTCCAAAATGTTATATTAGGATACAAATCCTGAATAAAAATTGGAAAATATATATATTAGACCAGCATACAATAATGAGTAATTAATAATATGCAATTATAACACAGTGCAGCAAGGTTCATTTGCCACAGTGTATGACAGAGAGTAAATTACCAGAAGTCTCTTGAACTGATATTGTGTGATAAGTAATAACAATAGAAAATAACAAGCAAAATATAATTTAACTATTTCACGGTATGTTTACTGCGCTATTGATTTCAGATGGCAACCTTTAATATATATATATATATATATATATATATATATATATATATATATATATATATATGAACCACTTTGCTGTTGTTTATTCAGGAATGTCAGAATGATACAAACAACAACTCTTGTAGTTCCAGCAATTCACACAAACAAACCAAAATTCATGCGATCCTTCTGTTAGTTAGTCCCATCACTAAACACCAGCCACTCGCTGGTATCGGTCGCCTCGCCAACAAGACAGGTCCAGCTATTTAAGCTTCCTCCCCAGCACTAACTATCTAAATCACACCCAGTTACTCCACCTGTGATCTTTATGTAGTGAGGTGTGGAGAGTTAACCCTGTCTGCAGTCTGACTCTGCAGTCGCCCAGAGACACTCTCAGTCTCTCCCCTCATGAACTCATGAACTGTGGCATATATGTTTTTTGTCTTGTAGTTTAAAGTCACTATAGAATACATTGCAAAATATTTTTTTTTATTCTAAACAGAAAAGTAAATGAGTATCATTGGTAGCTGGTATTATTGAGCTACATGTGTTTTAATTAAAAGTGTAGTGTTTATCGGATGCTTGTTAATTGTGCACTAACGTACTTTGCATTGTCAATATTTTTCTAGATTTCTAATTAGATTAAATTAACATTGGCAGTTTCATAATATTAGCATTGAAAAAGAGAGCAATACTAAGCATGCATCCAATTGAGACTGAAAATAAATTTGGAACCACTTGTTTTCTATTGTTTGTTATTTTTAAGCATTGGTGTTTTGGTTTAAATGTGCATGAATGGCTTTTGTAATGTATGATCCAACCCCTTAAGTCTGTGTCCATACTGATACACATAGACACTCCATTCGTATCTGTACTAAAGATAGGTAGGTCCAGGAATAATTATACTATATATATATTTATATATATATATATATATATATATATATATATATATATAAATACATGTAATAGAGAACAAGCAGGGCGCCTCATAGTGTAATACCGTATAGACACAATGAATAAAGGTAATAATATGCGTACCGTGAGGTAAGCAGTAGTAGATGTTGATGAAAAGCGGGAGTGTCCTCTGTCAGGATTAGATTTCTTCCAAAACTCCACAAATCAGCAAATCAAAATGTGGAAAGGACAAACATAGTGTAACACCATAAAGATTATATCTGCTGGGGAAGGTACACCACTAAATACCCAAGTTCTATATAGTGTAGTGGATATAACAGGACACCCTTATGAGTGCATCATAAGAATAAATTCTGCGTACCAAATATCATGGAGGAGACCTCATGAATCCAAAAAGATGTTGATTGAGGATTTACCCATATGTAGAATGAGACCACTTCACAGTCCAAACCGGCACAGAAGGGGTTAGGTATATATATATATATATATATATATATATATATATATATATATATACATATATATATGCACACACATACTTAAGCTGCCATTCTTTGCGGTTGGTAAGGAAAGGGACTATTAGTTTTGTATGTGTCCCACAAGCTCCAAAGTCATGGGAGGAGGGGGCTGCTGTTTAATTAGCACTCCCAGCACTGTATTTTGTTTTATTTATTCTTTTTTTTTGCACTGTAAGATTTAAGCTGTGCCTGTACTTACACTGAGTTTACTCAGAGCATGATGGTCCCAAAAGAATTAAAAAAGTCCCTTAGATTTTAATGTTACATTGTTATGCTTACATTTCTCAAAATTGATAGTCAGTATAAAATTAATTTAAATAAAAGCACACAGTCCAACATAAAATCATTACCACATTACAATGCAAAGTCACATGGATAATTATATTTTCAGTCTTTAGTTTTAGATGTTTAGGTGTTTAATTTCCAATCAGATTTTTTTCAGAAAAAGTACTGCAATACATTTGATAATTCTCAAAATTGGCTTAAGGAATTTTCTTGAAAATTTGCAAAAAAAACTTTTTCAATATCTGTCTGCAATGCAACTTTCTTGCAGATCAATATATATAGGTGTCCTGGTTAGGGCGCAAATAAACATATTGATTATGTTGTATGCAATAAAATAAAATCAATGTCTATTTCAGTATTTGTCTCTGTATTGATTAGATTCTGACAGGCATGTAAATAATTAAACTAGTGGAGTTTCTGAAAATACAAAATATCATCATCATGCAACAGACTATGCTGATACTTTTGTAATGAAACCAGGTCCACATAGAGTTATAAAAGGATGACCGTATTTGAATGGCCTGATTTGGGGGTTTGGGTTTTTTGGTTTTTATTTCAGTACACTTTTTACATTACCTTTCAACCATAGATGAGTGATATTTTAAAAACTGTTCTGTAGAATAGTCACCTCATTCTGCATTTGGCCGCAAAACTTTGCACTAATTTTTTAAATGTCCGATTTTCACCATTATTTTTTTTCAATTGGACTGTGCTCTTATGTACAGAGCAAGGTCGAGACAGTGAATTGGTTACAGGCAAATTCCAAGTATGTTTCTTTTTATTATCAAAAGTGCAGAAAAACAAAGCCACAGCAGATGAAATCACAGCAGCAAGTACCTTATCTGATTTTGCGTGCACCATATGAAAAATCACTCTGCACATGCCTAGAACTGAATCATACAAATAAATGCAGCAACGTTCTACGGATGTTAGTACACAAAGGACACTTACTACAGCTTACAATTTCTCAAAGGTAATGGGGCATGGAAGGGAGGTTCACCCGTAGTCAATGTACAGTAAGAGCGTGTCAAAGTCGAGAACACGCAGCCACATCCAAATCAAACTTTGGCCATCTCAAACGTACATTTTTTTCAGCCGTAGTCCTGAGTACTAGTGATGACAGTCGAGCAACTGTAAAAGTATTTTTTTATATTCAGTGGACATTACGAACATCCTAATAAATGTACTTAATGGGAAAAAATATATATAACAAAATATTTTTAACGCTATTTCATTATTGTCTATATTATTAATATGTGACATTAATTTAATAAAAATTCTGTGCATACTTTTGCAAGTTTTTATTTCACATAGGTATTGGAAGTATCCTGCAAATTCTTGTGTAGTTGAGCTGAGCAGACCTACACACAAATTCATCGGTGCACGTATCTTCATTTATGCTCCTTGTTGAAATTCGGGAGTATGAGTAAGATTTTCAGTAAGTTCACAGCAGCACAGATTGTTTTATGAATGTGTTGACTTTCTGCGATGCAGTGACCTATCCTCATGTGATTATGTTAGGGAAAACAGGGCTGCATTTGACAAGAGGAGTGTAAGGTATAAGGTTTGAGTAGGGTAATAGAGACAAACAGGAAGCCAAACACTGAGAGTTAGGGGAAAGAGCAGGGTCACACAACAGCTTTGAGTGGTAATTTGAGCCTCTTGACAAATTGATTTTGGCACCTCTATATGAAACAAAACTCAAACATTATACTTGTTTATATATTCTTTTATCTATTAATAATATGATGATTTGCAAACAATCTTTATTGCATTATCTGCTGCCTTATAGATTAAATAAAGCACATAGGAATACTATGCAAAGCTAACTGCTTTCTCTAGCAGGACAGGTTAATTATTCAGCCTTACAAATAGAAAAACTCTACCCAACTGGCCATCTCTGTCCTATGTGATGCTCTGTGGTTGTTTTCATGTTTGCATGAAAAATGTCTTTGGAATTATCGATCATTTTACTTATATGTATTTTGCCAATGTGTTTTGAAAAATAATATACATCTTAACAACGGGTCTTTTTAAAATAGTTAAAAGTATTAATTATCTGAAAAATGTAGTTTCAGAAGTAGACTTAGAAAGTATTATGGAGAAATAGGAGGGAATAATGATTACATTAATCTGGATAATGACATGTGAACTTAGATGCTCTAGTAACTGGGAAAACATGATTGATATCTTAGTAACAACAACAACAGAATTCATAGAAATCTTTCAGTGAGCTGAGATTTTAGAAAATACTTAAAAATAGCTAACAGTATTGGGAGTTTTGAACTGAGACTAAAAAAATAAAAAAAAATGTCTGTTGGGTATTTTGATGCTATTAAAGAGTTTGACAACAGACACAGTGATTTGAAACTGTACAAGTCAGTCTTTGTCTTGCGTTTTTCGTTTGTCTATATCTTATTATTGCTACCCATTGTTCACATAAATCCTGCCCCTGCAGTTAATTTGTTTTTGCTCTGATTTTCATGGCAAGCTGTAAACACTTATATTTCCAGAAGGCACTATCAGAAACACAAGAGAAGCCTCCAATCAATTAAGTCTTTTTAATGCAAAATAATACACAGTAATTTCCCACAATTCCTCTTCTTGTATCTAACAAAAATTCAATAAACAAAGCAAATTTCTGTAGTATATTGCTAACATTAAAATTCTTTCTTGGAACAATGGTAAGGTAAAATTGTGTCTAATAACCAGGAAGTGACCAATGATTAGTGTGTTAAATTCTGATGCAAAGTAAAGATATAAGTAAGTGAATGATGATTTTATCTTTTATGCTGCTTTTTACTGCCATCTATTATAAGAGACAAGTTACTGGCTATTCATTTAACCTTATCTCTTATACTCTAATAACTTCTCTACAGTTTGTTGCATCTTTGTAGAACTATTTTAACGCTTATCTTCGTGGCTGTGTTTAATCCTGTCACTTTCTGGTTGGTATCCAACAACTTAGGATGTAATTTTTCCAATTTTGGTACTTGCCTCATCTGCCACCTATATTCTATGTATTCATAGAGTTGCAAATATGGTTTCCTCTTTGTGTTCTTTTGGTGTGAATTCACTTAAATGATATTGTGATGCTTGAGCAGGTGTTGTGTGTTTGTGGGCTCACAGGTAAGTATTTGAGACTAGAATTACTTTAAGTTTGGGAGACATATCGTTCTCTGGATTTACAATGAAGTAATCCTGCAGGGCAGAGAGGCAGATTTCCCCCAAACAGAATATAAATGGACTGAAGATGAACAGGCAATTTATCATAAGGAAAACAGCAGTCTATTAATCAGCTCACCCTAGAGAGCAGGAGGGTGTTCTGTTTAAATGCCCCAGTGTAAGGATAATTCTTTCTGCAAACTAATACAGTAAAAATTGTTCTCCTTTTCTTTTACAATTTATCAGAGATAAAATAATAAAACACTTACTCAGGGTTACTGTGTTGCTTAACATCTATGCCAAAACCACCTATTATAAGCTAAATATTATAAGTCATGGATCCTTATCCTAAATTAATAACAATGTTGCTAATGGCATAAATAAATTACATTTTACTAAATTTCAAGATATTTATAAATATTAAAATAACTATTAAGTCTGTTCATCCAATTCCTGGATCACTTATCTACTAATATTATATTATTTACAGTTCTTTTTTATTCTTGCGGTGGTGCACATATTAACTTTAAACGTTGCAGGCCCGTTGTAGTAAGTTGCGGTAATATTGACTCATTGCAATATAAACACAACTCTATAGACCTCATTTAGAGTCGGACGCAAAGTCCGTTTAAGAAGTGTAGGAGTGGGAGTGTGCCGCAGCTTGGTAGGGTATTACGAGTGGCAAGCAACCCCAGATGCGTCCCACTCTTAATACCCTATCAAGCTGCGAGCAGTTCCTGCAGCTAGCTATAGCTTGAGCCACCTAATTCCTGCCGGCACAGCTTTAGCCCTGTTTTGACGTGTGTTGCATCTGCGCCTCACTGCGACTAGAATGTATTTACATGATCACGCCTTCACAATTCCTCATTCCTCCCATTCTCTCGTAGTGAGTCGCAAGCTGTCGCAAGTGTTAATTGCGTCCAAGATGCAGGCGGATTTGGTGCTTTCTGCACATGCGTGGTAGTGTTTTTTTGGTTAGATGCGCCTGAAACGGATTGGCTTCCAACTCTAAATGAGGTCCTATATGCGTAACTATGTACCTCTTAAGTGACTGTTAGAGGATGGATTTCATATGTTCACCAAACAATTATTTATGATGTTTCCAATTGATTTGGATAATATTATATGAGTTTAACACATTAACATATTCGTTACACTTGCTAGAATCCAACCCCAGTGGACTGCTGTACTTACTGAGGTGTCGATAACTTTGTGTAATGATTGCCTATAAATTAAGCAGATTTAAAAAATTAGAGAGTTCATTTAGTTATTGTATAATGCAAAGAAAGTAAAAACCATCAGGGCACCTTTATTTCATGTGTCATTATATGATTTGAAATACATTGTTACATGTACAGAAATATGATCATAAAAGGTACATAAAAGGGTCAAAGGTAACGGTTAGAATTAGTGGGGAACCTCCAACATGGAATTTAATTTTTGACCTTTTCGTGCATTAAGGTAGCATTATCCTCCCCTACAAAAGTTGGAATGTGTTCCTATATGCCTTATTTTAAGTTGGAGTTCCATGTAATATCTCTACTGCAAAATAAAATCTTATTTTTAGTGATTTCAGTGTACTGATAGAACATGTTTCTTAAATACATGGCTCAATTAATTGTGGACTTTGAACATGCCATACATAATTCGCTTTATCTGTAGGAACTGGTGCATAATCTCAAATATCCTGCTATCTATAAGGAGCTCCCTAGTCCATCCTTCACTGTGGACACCATCTCCTCTCATTCTCAAACACAATTTAGCCTGTTTCTCCAAATGTAACCAAAAGCTGCTTAACGCAAATCAATCTCACTTCATACTGTACTATTAAAATTGAAGTTTCACGATTATACTTGACTCTAAATTACCAATCCTCATCTTTGCTCTGGTTCTGTATTTAACTACTAAAAATCTGTCAAATTCTTTTATTTTTCATCTTTCATTTTACATACTCTAAGGGGTATGTTTATCAAGCGGCAGTTTTGAAAAAATACTGATATACAGCAAATTGCTATCATTTTTTAAAACGGCAATTTTATTAAAGACAAAGCACATTGGGCCCAGTGGCAACCTACCACTTGATAAATATACCCTTAATTCTCTATTCTATTAATGTATAATAAAGTAGTACGACTCACAAAGTTATTATAGTAAAAATGGTTAGAGAGTAGTCATAATAAAATAGTATAGGAATATTGCAATTTACACTAATTATTTACTTATGTTCTTGCATACGATAGGTTTACACAAACTTTGTGTTGTGTTTATATAGTATTCCAAATACTGAAATTAATGAATTTTTAAAACAATAAGTAGGAAACTGCAAGATACCTTTTCACTTGTTACTAATTGTCAATTTAAAAAGCAGATAATGTGCGCACTTTAAGACAATTCATCATATCAGAATTATTATCATGGTGTTTCAATACTGTTTGGTATAGCGATTTATTTTTCCTCATGGGATTTCGTCTATTTAACGATAAAAGCTTCTTGCTTTGTTGAACACATCCACATTTAGAAAATCACATCTAATTTGAGCAGCTATTCTCTTGAGTGGGAAGAGACTGGAAAGCAGCTCTTAGCTTGTTTATTCATTATACCAGCCAGATAAAGCCTTTCAATACACAGGAGAACACTTTTGGAATTGCATGGACTGTTGCCTGGACTGCAAAGTGGTAGTATTCCCATTTACCTCACAGAGCAAAAATTAAAAATCTGAGTGCATTTTTATATCTTTATATAACAAAAAATACATCAAGGAAATATTCGTTGCTCATTTAGCAGTATAGCATTTTAAGGCTTCAATTAGACTGATATTTTGAATTCTGCACACAAGGAAATATCTACATTTTTGGTTCTTCATTGATACACCTTCTCTGTTCACCAGTTGTTGTTCTACTGTACATATGCTAGGGAATTGAGATGTATACACATATCTGTCCTATATGACTCCACAAGTCCAACAACGTTATGAAACACAAATGCATTAAAAGGCAGCTATGGCAATAGGAGACTATATTGATTTTCCCCTCCTGGTTCACAATAGTCATGGGGTAAATGTATCAATATGCGGGTTCTTCAACACCCGCGTGTTCAGCCTCTTCCGCGATTAAATTTCAAGCGGCGCTGCATTGTAAAGGGAAGTTAACCCTTTACAATGCAGCGCCGCTTGAAATTTAATCACGGAAGAGGCTGAACACGCGTGTGTTGAAGAACCCGCATATTGAAACATTTACCCCATGTAGTCATGATAGATATTAACATGTGTATACCTCAGGCGCATACTATAAAACATACACATATTCTTAACATGCTGAAACCTATTTCAAGTACAGATCATATATCTATGAATATGCTTGACAAAAGATACCTTGACTAAGACCCTAGAGGTTTTGGGTCGAAGCGCGTGGGAATAATAACGGCGCAGTAAACAAATCCACCTGCACTGATATAGAGGGATGGTCAGACATTTTTCAACTCAGGATCTGTTACATCTAAATGCTGATCACTTCATATCGTTCTGGTAGGATTAAATTTGCTATTCTACTAGACGATTTCAGATCACTATAACAACTTGTAATTTTATGGAATCCACATGTTTTTATTGTTTATCTTGTATCGGTGTTTAAAAGAGTATTATGCCAGATCTCGCTTTGCCTTTTCATTTTCACACATGATAAAAAAAAAAGAGCATGAGGCCACAAAATGAAATCAGAAGAGGAATATCTTGCACAGCTGCATGCACTAAAATCTATTAAGGAACACAGTCCTTTGTGCACAAAGTAAGCACATTCGAAAGGGGCAAGTGCTCTGATGTTATATAGCACCTCTCAAAAGTCTCTCCATGTGGTGTATTAAGGAATAACGAATCACCTCTAAGCACAGATGAATAGAAGTGTGCATGCATTAGAGGAGCTCTTTCTGGATCTTAAATTTTACCTACATTGTCCAAGCTTACTTTACCATAATATTCCTATTTTGTTTGTCTCCTGTCTCATGTATGCTATCCTCAATGTGGAGAATAATTTATTGAATAAACAACTAACTCCTTTTTTGGTGATTTGAAAGGAAGAGACATGCTAAGCCTGTTCTGTGGACATTCATGTGAAGCACGTGTAAGAAATTGGAATTAATTTGTATATATATTACCAGAGGAGCATATTCATAAATTTATGATCTGTGCTTGAAGTAGGTTTCAGCATGTTAAGAATATTTTTATGTTTTATGGTATGCACCTGAGGTATACACATGTTAATATTTTTAAGGTTTTATATAGTGAAGAGGCACTACTAGAAAGCACTAGCATTTCAGAGATCATACAAGTATTTTGTTTATGTTGTCATGATAGTTATGATCGCAACATGTATAAAACTATGTAGTAAAGTGGGTGTTTCCGTAGCAATTGATTAGATGTTCCTTTAGTTTTATAAAAAAGAAAATAATAGAGAGTGCTGTCTTCAAATATAATATCTTAAATTTATTACAAAACTATAAAAATCTTAGTATAATAACACATTATAAAGCAACTGTACAGAACTGTCTGGAAAAAAATAAGTCTCAATAATGAATACCTATTTGCAGATTTCAGCCAAAATAAACCATCTTAAAGCATAAAAGTCATATTAACATAATAGATGAGTCTGATAAACAGATAATTTATATCCATAACATACGAAAATGCGGTTTAAAAACCAGCCTAAGTAGAACCTGATTATAATTCCAACTCTCCAGAAATATTAAATGAAGGAATAATAACTATGATACGGTAAGAACAGCAGGTAACTGCTGTTTTCATTTTGGCTGCTGTGTTGTTGTCAGCCTGGGTGTAATAATATGAACTCCACTCACCTGCAGCTCAAACTGACACCTGCCCTGATTGGCTATTACCTGTCAGTTTCCCTGAGCCTTTGTTAGTTATAGAGTTCACACACTTACTTCTCTGTGCTCTTGTTTTTGTGTAAAGTCTGCTCCTGTTTGATACTTGGTTTTGAACACTGTCTGTGACCTGACCACTCTGACTGCTACCTGGAGGGTTTTTTGCCATCTCTCAACCGTAGGGTTGTGGTGCATGCTATCTGCTCCATCGAACTCACCTGTGTTTTCCCTTTCAGATTTCCAGCTCGATTTTGCTCTGGCACCTTCACCTGCACTGTGTTGCTCTCCATCTCCACACAGGCCATTATTGGTACTTAACGCAAGATTGCCAAGCAGTTATACTGGTGGAGATTTGTACTATATCCTATTGCAAGTCAGTATATCTGCCGTATCTGACAGGATGCTTCCTGCATCATTGTTGCCATAGATAAAGTGTCTCAGCTCAGCATCCCACTATCAAATCCTCTGTGGCATTCACCTACCTTAGTTATGTCACCACTACTCGAGATTAAGTCCTGGGGTCAACCGAGTACCGACATCCATATCTGGTTTCATAGAAAAGGGGATTGCTAAAGGTGAAGCTTACGTCAAAAACAGGTACTGATTACTTAACATAGGGTGATTTGTGACATGATATAAATATTTCCCAAAGGGACATTTGCTGTAAATGAACCCTTTCTCATATGGGTACACGATAACAGCACAAATTGTCACAATTGTCTCTTTTCAGAGCAAAGAGTACTTATACTTCCAAGAGAGGCTTTAAGGTATCCGGAAAACTTGAGAATAAACAGATCCACAAAGTTGTTTGGTTCCTCTGATTTAATTTGCTGTGACTAAAGTCCCATTAGTTTAAAAAAAACAGGGTTGTAATTATTATACTTATTATTGTAGATTTGTAGGATGCCATAGCGTTCCACAGCGCAGTACAGTAGGGAAAACAGGACATACATAAAACAAGGACATACAAGGTAGACAAAATAAATGCAGACATAAAAACAAAGGGTATCGAGGACCTTGCCCATTAGAGGGCTTACATCCTAAGTGCAAGAGGGCATAGCTGAAACAAAAGGAGCAAGTGTGGCTTAGAGTGGAGATTGGGACTGCTGTGAGGGTGTATTTGTGTGAATAGTATCATCAGGGATAATGTAAGCTTTAAAAAGAGATGGGCTTTTAGAGAAGTCTAATGATTTGAAGGCTGTGAAAAAGCTTAATTGGGCATGGTAGGGAATTCCACAAGTGGGTAGCAGCACAGGAAAACTCTTGTAGGCGCGAGTGAGAGGTGGATGCCAGAGACTAGACAAGATGAAGGTCAGAGGTAGAGGGCAGGAGGGAGAGTATTTTTATATGAGATTTGAGATGTATGAAGGGGTGGTGTTGTTAAGGGCTTTGTAGGTAAGGGTGAGTAATTTCAATTGGATTATGGAGGACTAAGGTAGCCAGTGTAGGTATTTGCAAAGTGGTGCAGAAATGTTGAGTGGTGAGAAAGGAAGATTAGTCTTGCAGCAGCATTTACGATGGATTGAAGTGTGGATATAATGCCAGGTAGCAGTAGATTTCTGTAGTCAAAATGAGAGATGATGAGAGAATGAATAAGAGTTTTAGTAGCCTGTTGAGTAAGAAAAGGGTATATTCTGGTAATGTTCTTAAGGAGGACTCAGACAAGGAAGCGTCCCGCTGCCTAGCAACAGGACATGTCAGTGCGCATGCGCCCGATGGTGCGAGGAAATCCGGGGACACTGCGTGCAAAGCAACAGGACAAGCCCGGTCGGAACTATTAGGTGGCCATCCCCGATTCACAGGGAATAGCGAGGATGGCGCCGGAGAGGTTGGGGATTTTGGATCATCAAAGACTGTATATGGTAACTGAAGCTGCATTACTGATTTTAAGACCCTTGTGTTATTTTTGCCCCTCAGTACAGAGTGGCATCCAGATTTCCCAACATATGAACGATGTAGACATTTTCCTTTAAAACCCATATTTCCATATATCTTTATAGGCAGTCTTCAAACACTATCTTTGTCTACAATGATCTCACCTAGGCATATGGCTCTCTAATTTACACCTAGGGTTAGTTTGTGTTTACACTACCTATTGAAAGGAAGTCAATTAGCTAGTGAAATACATGATCAAAAACAATGGATGTCTGTGATCTGCATATCTTAAGCTGGTCTCTTCACAAAGGGTTTGCTTAACTTAATTACCTCCTACTGGGCTCATTGTTTCATTAAAAAAAATCATTTGGTCACACATTTATCTGACTTGAAGATCAGGTTAATTTGTATGTAGCCATGCAAAGTTTTATTTGGGCCCTGACATTCAATATTCTATTTCATCATATCAAATGTATGCTCTCATCCTGACAGCTTTGGAAACAAAGCTTGGTGGTGGCAGTTTTGCACAAATGATAGTGAGTAGGATGTATAATCAAAGGGGTATTTTAATCATTTTAGACAGACTAGATAGCTTTTTGTCACACACATCACACAGGCTTAGGTGAGTGCTGGATGTAACACCAGCCTTCATGTATTTTGTATCTATAACTATACAAGAGAGCTATAGGAATCAAATTGGGAGAAATTATAGTGCTAAAACCTGGACAAAGGTCCAAAGTAAACATTATTTATGTTCTCTGGTTCCATTAATATCAATGTACTTGTGCTTAGAGTTTCCATCTATATTAGGATCCTTATCCAATTAAATGTGTGAGCTAGCCTAGTGTTGCATGAATTATTTATTTGATTACTTTTTTGCTAAAGCAAATTAAGCATTGCATTGCAATTAAAATAATGTTATTAAGAAGCTAGGTATGATACTTGGAGAAAATACTTATGTTAAAAATTTAATATTGTTGGATACTAATCACTCCTTAAATAAATCATTGTTCTGATACAGTGTAGAGTATTCCTAAATTTCACTTCCAATATCACCATTCTCTTGTTGTACTAGCTATATTTTAAATGAGTCACTTTCATGTATGTTCTAAATATAGCAATATTTAATTTGGAATATCTCTACTATGTTCAATATCTAGGTAAATAAATTGTAACTTTTCACAGCAAACACTGAAGTGCACTGCTGTGAAAGCTGTTTAAAACCTTTTTTTTTTGCCTCTTGTTGATACGTGAGGCTGTGCAATAGCAGTTTATTGTTGTTGGATGCCAAAATAAGCAATTAAAATTGATTCATAGATTCAGGCCAGAAAGTCCTAACCTAACTAAGCACACTGGGGGAATGTTGATTGATCACAGACTTCAGGTCAGGTTTTAAATAAGGTTTCTTTGAAATCCTAATACTTTATTGACTTTAATACACCCTGAAGAGAAGCATCACAAAATATAGCTAGTAATTCATCAACTGCAATAAAGGTAGCATCTATATTAACTGTTAAAATATTTAACCATTACTTGTCTAGGGTAAAGCCAACTCACTACATAAAATCATTTAAATTCGAAACATATAGAGGAATTAAACATTTTCTTTTCCTGTGACATTCATTGCAGGATATACTATAGATATCAAATAAATATGGATATGGATATGTACTATGCAAATCAGTTAAAATAATCACCTATCAATGAATTATATTTGTTCAATGAATAATTTATATGTAGAATGCATCTATGGGAATTTGAAGTCACATTCTTTCAGGTATTCAAAGACTTGAATTAACCAAAATAATGCTTTTTATTTTTACATACTAGATGACAATTTTGTTGAAGATCCAAGTTTTTTATAGGATGAATAATTTTGAAAACTGAATTGTAAATAGTTTACTAATCTCTCTATATAATAATTATTATTATTACTATAATAACTAGGATAATTGTATTTATAGAGGAATAACTGGAATCCTATTTTTTCTTTATCTTTGTGGGTCAGTTTTTGTATTAGATTTCCTCGATCTCTCTTATTTTCTTTAATTCCTTTTTTTTTTTAATTTGAGTAATTTTGTGAACACCTTCTTAAGTAAATGTAATGTTGATGAGCTACATGAAACAGGGCTGGAATCACATTTTGTATCCCCTACACTTATGTTGCTGTGTGCCCCCCAAACCATGAATGCCATACACTATAATACCCCATTCATACTGCACCAAAATCCCGGGTTTTTCCCGGGGTGAGCTCAAACGACCCGGGTCTTGGTGCAGTAGGAATGGTACAAGTCCAAAATCCCGGGTCTAAAAACCCAGGTCTTCAACCCGGGATTTATCGAGGGGTAATTCCCGGGTCGGACCCGGGTCGCCTGCACTATGAATGGTGCAACCCGGGTTTTTCAACCCGGGTTGCACAGAAAACATGCTGATTGGCTGTCTGCCTGTCTCTGGAGGATGATGTCATCGTTGGAAGCCCGTGGAACATTGTAGAAGCTTTTTAGGAGAGATGGTGGATGGTGTTCTCAACATAAAGCTGAAGCAGAAGCGTTTTTTAGTGAGAAAATTGCTTTTAATAGTTTACAAAAACAGTGTTTATTTACAGCAATTATGACACACTGGATGGAGGAAGAGGTGCGTGAGCTGCTGAATGTCAGAGGGGAGGAAGAAATTAGAAGGCAAGTGACTGGGACTGTGAAGGATGCCACAGTGTACTACAACATTGCCAAAATACTCACACAACGTGGCATAAAGAGGACACAGCAACAAGTCCTGAACAAATTGAAGTCCCTGAAGAAGCAGTACACTAAAGTCCATGACCACAACAGGCGCAAAAGTGGCGCTGAAAGAATGGACTGGCCCTTTTATGACCAGTGCAATATGGTCTTTGGACATTCTCCTCTGACAAATCCAAATGCACTGTCATCTTCTAGCAATGTGGATGCGGCTATACCAACACCACCAGAGAGCACACAGACAAGCGAGACCCCAACGATAATAATAGAAGATTCTATTGAAGACACCCCAGAACTGGAGTGCTCTGCCACAACAGATGACACCAACATGTCTTGGGAGGATTTGAACGATTCACAGACATTTACTGCTGCGCAAGTCGTTACAGAGACTTCGCAAGAAACGCAGCCAGAACCAGTGCCGGTGTCAAAGTTTACATATATAATACACTTCAAAGTATTAAAACATTAACACGCATATGTTGCATATGTTGCAGTGCAAAACTACTGAGCAAGAGGGAGGAGGCCTCAAGCACATATCAGCTTACAACTCTGCTTTTTTGTTCTGCCACATTATATATTCTAATGTATGTTTTTACTGTGTTTTTTCTACGTACAGTTTACAACGTTCCAAAAAAACGCAAAAGGCCCAACAAAATGAACCAAGCAACTAAAACAATGACAACTGTCATGATGGATCAACTGCGGGAGATGGACAGCACCATGAGCAAACACGAGAATACACAACTGCAGCGTTTCATGGACAATGAGCGGAAACTGCAGGACTCTTTCCTCATGCAAATCATGAACATGCAGGAACGCGTGTTACGCAAAAATCGTGAGTGTATTATGGGATTCATGGACAGACTCCTCTCACGGGTGCAGGCACCTCCTTCAAGTCCTTATTATTATTATGACGGACATTATCCTATGTACCAGCGGGGGCAACCCATGTTAGGCAACAATAACCCTCCAAACCCGGTACAGAATACACAACATGCTCAACCTATGGGTAACCCCAACATAGATTACCCACCGGGTTTTCCACTCCAAACCACTCCACCACCAGAAATGCCACAATATAGGCAATTGTAATACTCATGTTTTATGGTCAAATGTTTCACAGTTAATTGTTATCATGTATGTTACGTGTGATCTGGAATCACACCGTTAGCTTCTCATATTACGTGAAAAGCAAATTTGCACTTACTGTTTGGGCACATTTGTGTCTTCGGTTTCCTACTTATATATATATTTTCTTTTTTTCTACATGCAAGTAAGCACCTTTATATTGTGTCATTTTATATTTTTTTGTGAAGAGACAAATGAGGAAATATGTACAAAACAAAATACAATATGTGAGATAAACATATATTTTTTATTTTTACATTTGTGTGGTACATTCAAACAAGTGAGGTCAAATTAGCAGTAAGGGTGGTCCTAATAAGTTCAGCAGAGGTATTGGTGCGCTCTCCTTCAAAAGTACTGGAGTCCACTGACAGCACTGGCATTTCAGATTCCTGCACATCCCACTCAGGTAGAAATTGCTCTTTTTGAATTTCACAAATGTTATGTAAAATACAGCAAGCAGCTACCACGTGGGGCACAAGCTTGGTGTCAATGTCAATGCGCTTGAATAGACAGCGCCAACGTCCTTTCAAGCGCCCAAAAGCATTTTCCACCACCATCCGAGCAGAGCTGAGGGTATGTGTAAACCGGATCTGTTCCTGAGACAGGTGATGTTGCTGAGTGAACCCCTTCATCAGCCAGTGCCTTAAAGGGTAAGCAGCATCCCCAATGATGTGTACCGGTATCTCCACACCATCAACAAACGTAGATTTCTGTAAATAAAAACATGCAGTTTCACGTCACCATGTTAAAAATATTGGTCAAATAACGCAGTACACTTGGTACTATATGTTGAAAATGCATTTTGCAAGTGTTACATCTGTATATAAAAAGGGGCAGTAAATACATACAATATTGATAGCAAACAATAGTATATAAGCTTTAATTACAAAAACATCATACAACATTACACCTATATTTACCTCTCTAGGGAACAGCCAGCCATCTTGTCTTTCCTCAGCAATTTGGTAAAGGTCCAAATTTGCTAGAACTCTGGCGACATGGGAACGTCCAGGTCACCCGATAAAAACATCTGTGAAACTAACATAAAAAAAAAACATATATAAATATGTTTTACAATACGCATTACACATGGCACAGTCACATAAAAAAAAACCCGTAAAAAATGCTTACCAATAGTTGTGGTCAACCACAGCCTGCAGAATGATGGAATGCCAGCCTTTGCGGTTGTAGTAATCCGCATGGTTGTCTGTGGGGGCAATGATGGGGATGTATGTCCCGTCTATGGCTCCAGCACACTGTGGAAACCCACGCTTCAGGAATCCTGCAATTGTATCATCCAGGCGCTGACCTTGCAGTAAGGAGATGAAGCGATGATACAGGGCTTCCAGCAATGCCGTGGTGACTTCATGCACTAGAGTGCACACCGTGGATATCCCCACTCCAAACAAACATGAGATTGTCCGGTATTCTCCAGGGGTAGCATACCACCACAACACAATAAAAAGACACCTACATGGTGGAATAGGTTTCCCAAAGTTAGTGGCCTTCCTGGAAAGTGCTGGGGTAATAAGGTCCAGCACATAGTTAAATGTCGCACGTGACATTCTGAAGTGTTGCATCCACTGCTGTTCCTCAAACGCTTCCACAGTAGACCAGAAAGCTTCTCCGTGGCTACACTCTCTGGCACGCATGGTTCGGTTACTGGCAGCACTGAATCTCAAAATTTAGGCATTGCTGGCCCTGAGAAACGCTCTCCTACTGCGCATATACAGACACGGAGTTTTCTTCTGTTGTGCCATAAACTTCGCCTTCCTCCTTCTGAACTGGGACTATGCAAGAGTGCATAGTGTCAGCAGCTGCAGCAAACTCTCATTTGCTGCATAAAACAGCAAAAAAATACTAGTAAACATGGACTCTGGGCTACACAAAAGTGAGTCGTCGGCCATGATGAAAAGTAATGTGGTAAACAATCACCACCCACTTTTGCATCATCTTTATGCGTCAATAAACCAGTTACCTTTCAATGACATCACCATTTTTCAGCCAATGAAAAGTGCTCTGGTGATGACTCCCACAAATTGCCAGGGCACAGACTTGTGCAGTATGAATGGGGTCAACCCGGGAAATTCCCGGGTCCGAGGTGCAGTATGAATGGTGTTTCTGAGCTGGGACGCTCCGAGACCCTGCAAAAACCCGGCTTCAAAAACCCGGGATATTGCAGGGGCGGCAGTATGGAAGTGGTATAATTGACATATCATATTCCATAAATACCTGTGTAGTAATAATAAATAAAACACACTTGCTCTCCAAGCCTGAGCAGTAGTGCAGACATACAAAATAACAGAGAGAAAGAGAGATTGAAAGAAGGAGACAGAGGGAGAGAGGGAGAATTGGAAAGAGATTCCTCTTGTGCGCTATGTTGTTTTATTTGTTGATGTATTTTCTACTTCTGTGTCTGTCTTTCTCCCTTTCTTCCACTAATGTTGCCTCCCTGTATCCATCCCTCACTAATTGCTATAACAGCTTGACATCCAAGAATCTCAGTACATCATAAACTGTGGAAACCAATGTGTTGAGCTTTTGTAGGACTTATCATTTGTACTGTTTGAGAGAGACTGAAAAATGTGTTTTGTATTTAGTTCTATTGCCCAGCAATATCCTTCATCTTTGTCTTCATTCTCTTTTTTATTAAAAAGGGATCAAAAGGTTGCAGTCTTCTATTATATTATCTGTCTACACTCTTGAAAACAATTTTCTGTTTCTTTAGTGTTATTGTATGCATACAATAAATGTATTCGAGAGGTCAAGACAAGTCTTCTCCATTTCTCCAAGAATCACATTTTCATTTCTTTTCCTGCTAAAGCGAATCATCATTTCTTCAGTTTCCTTTTCCTGACCAATTACACTGGCCTAAGAAATTCAAGGTGTCTGCATTTTTAGCTATCTGCTGTCTAAAAAGTTTTGCAGAAAGTCTTTAAAAGTTAACAACAAAATAATAAAATATAAATATATAGCATTTTCCTTCAAGGTTTTCAACAAAACAATATATAATGCTAGACAAATTGTTTTAAAATTATCTATTTTTCAGAAGAAAAATTCAATTTCATTTTAACTTTCTAATATCATATTTTGATAGGTTTCTATTCACATACTTTATTGCTGGCCATTTCAAATAAAAGGAAAACTAAAGCGAGATGGCAAAATTGGCAATATATCCCTGAGATATATTAGAAGCACTAGGGATCAGAGCCCCATGCTTTGGAAGATATTCACCCTAGCTAGCGAACATATAAAATGCTCCTCCACATACTGAGGAAATTACTATTAAGGTTTTCAAATCTCATGAAACGTTCGAAAGAGCTCTCATACCTACTTTAATTAATAACTGTCAATATATTATATTGTGTACAAATAGGGTGCTATGACTTTAGCATACATATAGGGCATAATTTAGTGTTAGGAGTGAATCCAGCTAAAGGGTATGTGAGGAAACGGGGTCCCACTGGACTAAGGACTTTTTTATTCATCACCCATTTCTCACAGTTTAATGTACTTTTTGATCCTTGGCCCAGTCTAAGTATATACACCAGAACATCGGTGTATTATGTGTATTGTTATTTCATGTTATTAGGTACATTTTGCGCTTGCTATTACTTGCAATATTGTATGTATAAAAACTGTTGCCATATTGTGTGAAAATAGCAGGACAGCAGAAGCCATTTTGCTTGTGTTAGCTAATGTAATTACCATTTGTTTCAAATGTCCATTGTTATAAATCTGGGTTGTAATCAGAACAATGTCTGAGTGACTGTTAACATCAATCGATAATATGAGAGGTAATTAGGTTAGAACTTCTAGATCATATGCAATGACTCTCCACAGTACTATACTGGCTTAAAAAGCATTTGGAAATATATTAATATGTATGCAAACAAAATGTTATTTTAGCAAAATGTATCTCAGACTTAGATCATGTAACGCTGCAGATACATTGTTTTAAAGGTCCTAATGTTTCACGCAAATGGTCATGTTATGCTCTGTAATATTGTAATCCTTTATTAAATGTATCCAGTCATATAGCTAATTCAGTCAAGCCATTCCATTGCATAATCAAGATAACAGAGACATTATGACTAACAGTTAAATAATGTAAGTGCCAATAAACTCCTGCTGAAAGGGGGAGGATTGGGACATCTTGACCATACTCCCTGGGTAGACAGCCAGGAATAAAAGGAGAACAGTATGTCAATTGAGTCATTCTATCTTGAAGGATCATATTGTATGTGCCACCAGAGGAAACACTATTGGGATAGGGTCTGTGTGAGCCAGTATCCCAGGTTAGGTAACATAGAAACTGACAAGCTAAGCGGCAGTGGTAATACTGCAGGAGGATAAGGCTCTGAAGGATACTGAGATTATTAATTTGGAGTCCTGACTGCAAGAAGTTGTTGGTGGGTACACACACTACTATTTACCCTGTTCCTTGTGAGCATCTTATAGTGTTGTGCTGTTATAATAAAGCTTTATTTTTTTATGTATTCTGGTCTGCCCAAATGAGTTGAATCCCATGGATGGTAACCTCTGCCCCATCTAAGGGTGGTTTCTTCATAGGGTGCAACTCTTATTTTCTAAACAAAAAACTAATTACAAGTTTCATTTCCTTTTCCTTCAGTGTTTTGGCTGCAGGGTCATAAGCAGAACCACCTAAATACTTTATTCCTCTTTTAAACATCAGTTCTGTCTTTCATTTAAGTTGGGGGATTTTGGGCACCTGTAATTTCCAACATGCTTGCCTATGCTTAGACACTGGCCATCTTAGGGAAAGATCAGAAAGGCAACATAGGTACAATATTCCTGAGTAAAACAATAATGAGTAACCAAGAGTCATAGTGTCAAATAGCACATAGGCCTTAGTCCCAGCAACTGTTTGCTTAGTGAGAGTACTTCTGCAGTTAGTTTTCCTTATAGATATTGTAGGGCCATCTTAGCATGACTGGATAATCATTATTTCTTAGTAATTTCTGCTTGTCTCAATTTTTCTAATCTGCACAGTTGCTTAAATGGGTTGTCAACTTTCTTCTTGTTATATGAAAATTTAGCAGTCACTCCCCTTTTGGAAACTGACATGTAGCCAGAGCTGGATCATCCATTAGGCAACCTAGGCTTCTGTCTAGGGTCCAGTATGCACTGAGAGGGCAAGATTATTCTAACCTGTTTAAATGTTTGTTTTTTTTCAAAACAAATGGTACTGCAAAAGGAGGCCCAAACCATTATCTAGCCCAGTCTAAATCAGGCTTTCCATGTAACTCATTGTCAGGTCATGGCTCAATTTTACCATGTGTTCAGCTTTCTACAATTGTTGCATTGAAGTTCCTCTGGGTGGATTGAGTCTTCCAGCAATGTGAGCCTTGGTGCGATTTTGATTAAAAGCTTCAGTTATGGTGACTATTTACTTGACAGTGGGTGGGAGCAAAATATATTTAGACAACCTCTTTAAGGATGGCACACTGCACCGCAAGCCAATGTTGTGCTTAATTAGAATGTCTACTGAATATATATTTAAGAAACATGTGTGGTCTTGCTTTGTTGTTTGAAAATAAATGTATTTTATTGTTGCTTTACACTTGATTTTATTTGGTTTTCCTTTATTTTCAAGTCTACCTATCAACTACATTACAAACCTAAAATCAGAGTTAGGTTTCCCTTTATTACAATGAGGTGTGTTTTACTGCACTGAAATTGTGAGATTTGTTTATATTAAGCTCAAAATTATGCACAAATGCATTCTTTTTGGCAGAATACTTTTTAAGCTAGTTGTACATATGATGTGCTGTTGTTCTTTGTGCCTTCATTTCAACTAATTTCAAGTTACTTAGCATCTTTCATTTTATACCTGGCAATGTTTGGATAACTTGTGACCATATATTGAACGGTTCACTGAAGAAACCTGGGTCTCTATCAATTGGTCATTGACTATTTTTTCCTATACATTTATAAGTCCATTGGCCCTCCTATAGACATCTTAGAACATGCTTAAATCACCAGCTTATCATTGCCTAGGACAGGAATATCACACAGAAATCTATAGCCATAAACTTTAAAAGAGGGGGCACACCTATAATGGTATCTGTTGGTATTCAGTGCAAGCTGCTTGGATGGCCTACAAGTGCCGACAGCATATTGAACTTCAGAATTTGACTTGTGATTCTTTGTTGGAAAGATTTGAATGCTAAAATATTAAGATCTAAAACAGTAAGCATTCAGTAATATGAGAGAGCTTTCAGGAATTGTTTGATCTGTACTAACTACACATCGGTGAATTACAAATTTTAATGACATGAAACATATCTCCATGTAGAAGTAATGATGTTATACAAACATTAGGTTAATTATAAAAAGCATAATTTGCATATTTCCCTTTATAGATTAAAATAATATTATGCATTTCCAATCTTTTGATGGATTCACTTCTGTTAATAGTGAGTATTGACCTATATTTAACTTGCTATAAGTTATACAGTTATTCAGGTCATATTTATTTGGAAATAAAAGTGGGAAGGCTCCTTAAGTGACAGTTGCTATGCATTGCTTCTTATCCAATGTCCTGTTTTACTCAGTGCACAGTCTGTATGATAGCAAATCTTATATTTATGCTATGGTAAAACAAGAGAATTATTTTGATGGTGTGAATCCAAAATCCTATTCAGCACAGTATTTAAAGAAGAAAACTCACAATGTTGATGGCCAGGATACCCAATTGTGACTGAATAAACCTGTTTAAAATTTCCATTATGGCTCACCATTAAATGGAATTTAGGAGTAACAAAGAAAAATTCTCTTTACATGCTTTTGATTTGACACATTCTATATAGGCATGGTGCCATTTATATATGCTACCCAAAGGTAATCTATTATTCAGAATGCTTTGAAGCTATGATTTTTCCAGAGGAGGATTTGTTTCTGTAATTTGGAGCAAACATGCCTAAAATATAAATTACATTTTAAAATTGACCCTGACTTCCCACACTACCTCTGGTAATCATCTCCTAATAAAATTGTTTAGCAGTGCTTCTCACAGTGACTACAAGAGTAGAAAATTGGTGAATTATTATGTGCGTATGATGGATAATGGATAATAGATAGCAGGATCCAGAGAAAAGATCACATAAATGTATCATAAAATATATGGAGAGAGTTCAAATTCTAAATCTCAAACATTGCTTTTAACTAATAATTTGATTTTATTTGCACTATTGCAATAGGAGAGAGAAGAAACATTGTAGATAAAAGCTACAACATTTATACCAGTCAACATGATCATATAATTGCATATTGCACAGCTAAGTAGGCACAAGACAAAGTAAATTAATTAAAGATAGAAAGTGGATAGTGCACGCACACATTTGGAAACTGTCCAAACATCTCTAGATTTATCTGATCTATATTAACTCTATTCTGAGAAGTAAAGAGGATGTTGCTCAACTTTCCGTATAATGACATTATTTATCACTGTTGACTTTCATTAAATCACATCTAGCTACAGAAAAGTCATTCCAAGTAAACATGTTTTTGCCTTACCATTGGGTCAAAACTAAAAAATATAATTTTTCAAAGCTTCCCTGCAATACAACTGCAACATGCTACATTCATAAATACAGTGTTATAGATTAGTGCTGAAATGCTTCATAATTTCATCTTTCAGTTTTACAGTAAAGAAGACATGATAAAGTGAAATGAAAAATTATGTAAAAATTTGTATATCATTTTGTAATCCCAAAACAATAATTTTGATTTGCTTTGGTGTTCCATCGAAAATGATATACAACTATTGAAGGATTAATAATAAGAAGTGTTGCTAATTTGCCAAAAATACAATTTTATGCTAAAAAGTCATTAACAACAAACATTTTTTTCATGTGGTGTTAGAAATGTATTTCTTTGGGGGTGTGACCTAGTTTCTGAGTCATGCAGATGCACTTCTTCAGGGCTGCTGACACCCGACCTGTTATCTAGGTTCATTGATCATGTTAAACACTTAGTTTTACACCAAACTTATTGTATTGATGATCTAATGGTGCTGGTGATTTGTCTTTTGTCTATATTGGGTTAACCAGCAAAACCAACATTTGAAAGTATGTGGCCTATTCGCCACTATATAGCTGCAGTCTATTTCATTGAGTATAGAGGCAGGTGATGCCACTTGTGATCCCAAATGTTAAATGTCTTCTCACTCTGAATTCAGCTCCTAATTCTTGCAACACCATAAACTCATTACTAGATAGAAATTGACACTTTTCTTGGCTAATAGCCAGTATAATATATAGACCTATAAAGGCTCATCATCATTAACACTCCCAGAAGTGTGGTGCGAGTGCCACTTAGTGTTCATGATAATTGACAAGAGTGGGAGTAGGCAGGGCTGCCAAGTGGAATTCAGGGCCCTGGTACAACAACTTCATGGGGTCCCCCTTACAGCTGAGCATGGAAAAAATTTTGATAGCAGGTGTGATCACACAATTGGGGGCATGGTTATGTATTATTTTGACGTGGATAGCTAGTGTAAAGTGCTAAGCCACCCTCTTACAGAAAAAAACCTCCAGCCCCAACATTAAAATAATAGTATTCCCATCTAATAAATGAACCTATTTCCCTCCCTCCAAACTGCCCCAGCAATAAATTATTATTATTTGCATTTCATAAATATACCTATTTCCCGCAACCATCTCTGCCATTAAATAATTCATAGTCACATTTAATAAAGAGATCTCATTCTCCCTAAACTTACCCCCACATTCAATATCCCCCAAACCACCCCATCTTAAATTCAGAGTGCCCACTATTAAATTGCCCCATCATTACCCCACAAACAGAATAGCACCCATTAATTGGCCACCACCTACCTCACACACACTACATTTTTCACAAGCCCCCTGTGTCATCACACAAAATTACCACAAGCCCCCTGTGTCATCACACATACAATTACCACAAACGCCCCCTGTGCCATCACACACATACAATTACCACAAGCCCCCTGTGCCCTCACACACACATATTACTCTGCCTCTTCATCATCACCACGCTGTGCCTCCTTATGATCACACTGTGCCCCTTCTTCACAACCACGCTGTGCCCCCTTATGATCACGCTGCACCCTTCATGCTGCTTTCCCTCCCTTCACCTGCCCCCCTCATCACTCTGTGCCATGCTGCTCCCCTCTCTTCTTCATCACACTGTGCCTGTTTCTCCCAATTTTCTTCATCACACTGTGCCTCTCTCTCCCTCCCTTCTTCGTCATGCTGTGCCTCTCTTTTTCCCCCTTCTATATCACACTGTGCCTTTCTGCTTACGCCCCTCTTCTTCATCACGCTGTGCCTTTCTGCTCCCCCCCTTCTTCATCACACTGTGCCTTTCTGCTCACCCCCTTCTTCATCACACTGTGCCTTTATGCTTCCCCCTTTTCATCACACTGTGCCTTTATGCTTTCCTCCCTCCCCTTCTTCATCACACTGTGCCCTTATACTCCCCCCTTCTTAATCACACCATGCCTTTATGCTTCCCCCACTTCTTCATCACACTGTGCCTTTATTGCCTTCCCTTTCTTCATCACACCGTGCCTTTATGCTTCCCCCCTTCTTCATCACACTGTGCCTTTATGCTTCCCCCTTCTTCATCACACTGTGCCTTTATGCTTTCCCCCTTCTTCATCACACTTTGACTTTATGCTTCCCCCCTTCTTCATCACACTGTGCCTCTATGCTTCCTTACCTTCTTCATCACATTGTGCTTTTATGCTTCCCCACCTTCTTCATCACACTGTGCCTTTATGCTTCCCCCACTTCTTCATCACACTGTGCCTTTATGCTCCCCCCTTCTTCATCACACCATGCCTTTATGCTTCCC
Organism: Mixophyes fleayi; assembly: GCF_038048845.1. Taxonomy (NCBI): domain Eukaryota; kingdom Metazoa; phylum Chordata; class Amphibia; order Anura; family Limnodynastidae; genus Mixophyes; species Mixophyes fleayi. Next base: position 223,004,985 of record NC_134405.1, read on the forward strand.
CCATTCTTCATCACACTGTGCCTTTATGCTTCCCCCTTCTTCATCACACTGTGCATTTATGCTTTCCCCCCTTCTTCATCACACTTTGTCTTTATGCTTCCCCCCCCTTCTTCATCACACTGTGTCTTTATGCTTCCCCCTTCTTCATCACACTGTGCCTTTATGCTTTCCCTCTTCTTCATCATACTTTGTCTTTATGCTTCCCCCCTTCTTCATCACACTGTGCCTCTATGCTTCCTTACCTTCTTCATCACATTGTGCTTTTATGCTTCCCCCCTTCTTAGTCACACTGTTCCTTTATGCTCCTCCCCTTCTTCATCACACTGTGCCTTTATGCTCCCCCCTTCTTCATCACACTGTGCCTTTATGCTTCCTCCCACATCTTCATCACACTGTGCCTTTATGCTCCCCCCTTCTTCATCATACTGTGCCTTTATGCTTCTCCATTCTGTCTCACACTGTGCTTTTATGCTTCCCCATCTTCTTTATCAGACTGTGCCTTTATGCTTCCTCCCACATCTTCATCACACTGTGCCCTTATACTCCCTCCCTTCTTAATCACACTGTGCCTTTATGCTTCCCCCACTTCTTCATCACACTGTGCCTTTATGCTCCCCCTTCTTCATCACACTGTGCCTTTATGCTCCCCCTTCTTCATCACACCGTGCCTTTATGCTTCCCCCCTTCTTCATCACTCTGTGCCTTTATGCTTCCCCCTTCTTCATCACACTGTGCATTTATGCTTTCCCCCCTTCTTCATCACACTTTGTCTTTATGCTTCCCCCCCTTCTTCATCACACTGTGCCTTTATTCTTCCCCCTTCTTCATCACACTGTGCCTTTATGCTTTCCCCCTTCTTCATCATACTTTGTCTTTATGCTTCCCCCCTTCTTCATCACACTGTGCCTCTATGCTTCCTTACCTTCTTCATCACATTGTGCTTTTATGCTTCCCCACCTTCTTCATCACACTGTGCCTTTATGCTTCCTCCCTCTTCTTCATCACACTGTGCCTTTATGCCCCCCCCCCTTCTTAGTCACACTGTTCCTTTATGCTCCTCCCCTTCTTCATCACACTGTGCCTTTATGCTCCCCCCTTCTTCATCACACTGTGCCTTTATGCTTCCTCCCACATCTTCATCACACTGTGCCTTTATGCTCCCCCTTCTTCATCATACTGTGCCTTTATGCTTCTCCATTCTGTCTCACACTGTGCTTTTATGCTTTCCCCCTTCTTCATCACACTTTGTCTTTATGCTTCCCCCCCTTCTTCATCACACTGTGCCTCTATGCTTCCTTACCTTCTTCATCGCACTGTGCTTTTATGCTTCCCCACCTTCTTCATCACACTGTGCCTTTATGCTTCCTCCCCCTTCTTCATCACACTGTGCCTTTATGCTCCCCCCATTCATCACACCGTGCCTTTATGCTTCCCCCTTCTTCATCCCACTGTGCCTTTATGCTCCCCCATTCTTCATCACACTGTGCCTTTATGCTTCTCCATTCTTCATCACACTGTGCCTTTATGCTTGCCCCCTTCTTCATCACACTGTGCCTTTATGCTTTCCTCAAATTGTCTCTGTTCCTTTACTTACCTCTGTATTGGCTTCTTTCACCTCTTTTCTTTTCTTCTCTTTTTTCTTCTTGCTGGGTCCTCTCTGCGCCGTTCGTCACTGAATGTCGGGCAGGCATGACGTCCGACATTCAGTGAGAGCGGAGCAAGGTGGAGGAAAGAGGGATGCCAGCGCCACAATCATGTGAGTATATTTTTTTTAACTACCCTGCTCCCCCCACCAACTAACAGGATGGAGCCCTTTTCCCTTTCAGGCAGGAAAAAATACAAAAAGACAAAAGAAAAAAAATTTGGATTTAAAAAAAAATTACAAATTTGACAGTTAGGGCCCTGGCATGTCCGGGCCTGGGTAAATAGTACCCCCACCTCTCAGCAGCCCTGGGAGTAGAACCCATCTATAATGTCAAAAAATTACAGTGAAACTCAGAACCTGTACAAGGTAGTCTTACTTTTGCTCATACATCCTGCTGTCAGTAATTTTGTTTACTGCCACAAAGGAGCACCACCGATTTAGATGTTTCTGTAATATCTGTTCCCCTTAAAGTGACTCTTTCTGTGACACGCAATACAGCTATTTTTTACTAGTACTACATAATGCGATTGCTCTCCTACAAGGGAGCGTTCCAAGTCCAATGTAGCAGCATAAGAATCACCTTCTTATTGCCTTCTTTGTGTCAGGCTCATCCGCTTCGGGAAGGCCGCATGCATCATGTCCCTCTTGTCTGGTTGCTCAGCAAAGAGACACGCATTGCCTAGCAATGGGATGCGATTTGCAACCCATCGCTGGTAATTGCGTTTTGCACCTCTCTATTTAAGGAAGTCTCTGGCACCCTAAGGGTGCCAGAATATTTGGCCCCTATCAGTGCTCCAGCATTCCAGTGTGCAGTATTCTTTTGGTTCCTGACTTAGGCTTCTCTCCTGACTACTCTTTGGATTCTCCCTGGCTTTGTTTATCCCTGTGGAAATTGACCTTTGGCTTACCCGCTCGGTTCTGACCCAGATTGCCATTCTTCGCTGGTTACTGTTCTGGAGAACCACGATCTGCGTGTCCCTTGTAGCTAAATCCAAAGTTCCTTGACAGGGTCCCTGGTGAAGACCAGGGTGCATTAAACTCCGCACCTCCAGTTTCAGCAGCACAAATTCCAGCATGTAATCATCTTTAAGCAGGACACTTTGACCCACATTCTAAACAAAAAAACAGTTTTTGTTAGCATGTGTTTTCTCCACTGCAGATCTTTGTGTGTCTAGCAAGATGGAAATATGAGCAATAAATTCATATTTTGATAAAAAAAAATTAAGCCTGCATCTCAGCATTAATGGAACTTCATATTATTCAGGGCCTACACTGACTTATATGCTTTAAATACCATTAAAATATACTTAAAATCAATCTCCCAGATATAGAGGCTTACATCTAATAAGATCTGGTTTTGTGTAAGTTAAATAATTGGATGAAGTCTTTCTAAATTAACAAATATCAATTGTAATAATTTTCCGTGTGATTGCGATTAGTACGCTAAGTCATAACTAGAGATGCTCTGGCTTGTTTCTCTGACATTCTACTGAGTTATAGCTCACACAGAAACAGGAGAGGTCAATTGCTCCATTGCTAATTGTCATTGCTGAAATAGAAATAATAGGGCTGTCAGTGTTCTTCAGAATCTGGAGTCACATTGTACTGTGTTATTAATACCCACACAGAAACAGGAGAGTTCCCAGTTTTGTTGCCAGTCTACAGTTTACGTGGCATTGTTCCATTGTTCATTGTCATTGCTGAAATAGAAATAATAGGGCTGTCAGTGTTCTTCAAAATCTGCAGTCACATTGCACTGTGCCATAGCTCACCCAGAATTAGGAAAGGTGGCAGTGTTTAGTGATAAAACAGAAATTCAAATATTAGGGCTGGCAGTGTTTTTAAAAGTCTCCAGTGACATTCTACTGTGCCATAGCTCATACAGAAACAGGAGGGGTGGCAGTGTCCTTGTCACTCACCAGTCTCCAGTCATTTTTTTCTTGTCACTCTCCAAACTTCATTAACATTGTTCTTGTCACTCTCCAGTCTCAGTGTCATTGGTCACACAGAAACAGGGGTAGCAGTGTTCTTGTCACTCTCCAGTCTCAGTCATGATGATACTAATCCCTCTACGTCATGTGCTACAGCCTATCTTCAAGTTCACAGTGGTTTTAAGTTAGGCAAACAAAAATGTAAAAAAAAAAAAGCTTGTACCTTTTTTTTTAAAAAAAAAAACACCTTTCTAATAAAGGTGGAAGTTTACTGTAGAAAAACATAAAATTGCCAACATGCCATTCTACCCAAAATATTAACAAGCATACCAGCATCAGCTAGCTCCTTTCTCTCAACTAGATGCTACCACCTTCAATCTACACTGTCATCACCCTCATCAGTGTGTACATCATCCTCAGACAATACTAATTCATCACCGCTAGAATCCACCATTACAGAAGTCTCTGTACATAATGTAATAATGTAATTGCCGGTAATGGAAATTAATGTTACTGAGGTAAATAATAATGTAAAAACAAAAAAAGAGCAAAATTATGTGATTTTAGCATATTTTAGCTATTTTTCTAAAAAATTCAGATTCAAAACCAAAACATGTAAGGATGGTTTTGCTAAAACCAAAACAAAAACCAAAGCACAAACTTAATTCAGATCCCAAACCAAAGCGAAAACTAAATCAAGGGGTCAGTGAACATCTTTAGTCATAACAGGGTTAATAACGCAATCGCATAGGTAAACGACACAAACTAACATTCACACTTACAATTTGTAGATAGTACACATTTATTAAAGTTCCATTCCACATTCATTTATTAGTAAACTAGCAGAATACCCGGCGTTGCTCGGGATTTAAAAAATTTTAAGACACAACTGTGTTACAAAGTGTTTCTCTGAGTTTGAAGAGACCAGTTACTGGATGAAGGGGCATTAAACCATTCCCAATATTTAACAAATGATCAGCAAACTGACCGTCCATTGTGTTGCCATGCAGAGAAACTCTCATATTTGTGGTTAGTCGCAAAGTGCGAACATGCCTGCAAAGATGTGATGATTTAAGGCATGCATTAATTTCATCCGCCATTGTTCCTTTTGGAATGACCGGCAATGTTTGTCGAAAATCTCCAGCCAATACAGTGACTCCACCCATTAGTAAATCATTGCCTCTTAAAAATTGAAGTGTTTGATTGAGGGCATGTAAAGCATTTTTGTGTGACATGGTGCATTCATCCCATACAATGACCCGACATTGCTGCAGAATCTGAGCTTTTTCTGTCCGTTTAGTGATATTGCAGACGGGAGTTTCACTTCGGGCCAGATTAAGCGGTAACTTGAAAGCTGAATGTGCTGTTCTTCCACCAGGGAACAACTTGATGAGAAACGTCTTACCTGTTCCTCCGGGTGCATCCAGAAAAAATATTTTTCCCCTTTTTTTTGGAACTTCTTCCAAGACATTGTTCCAGACATTCCAGAGTTATGGTAGTTTTTGATGATTTTTAGGTGCTACCCCCCCTCGCCACCCCCACCCTTAGGAGTGCTTGGGGTGTCTTGCCCCCACAATATTTGTTGTCAGACTGTAAGTCATATGTGTACCAGGTTTGGTGTAAATTGTTCCAGACATTCCTGAGTTATGGTCGTTTTCGATGATTTTTAGGTGCTACCCCCCTCGCCACCCCACCCTTAGGAGTGCTTGGGGTGTCTTGCCCCCACAATATTTGTTGTCAGACTGTAAGTCATATGTGTACCAGGTTTGGTGTAAATTGTTCCAGACATTCCAGAGTTATGGTCGTTTTCGATGATTTTTAGGTGTTACCCCCCTCGCCACCCCCACCCCGTAATTAAATTCAATTTTAAGTTTTTTTAGTTGCCTCCGTCATGTTTTAATAGACTCGTATGCAAAATTTCATGATCTTCGCTTGAAAAATGTGGATTTGTATAGAAAGACAGACAGAAGGACAGAAGGACAAATTTTCTCTTTTATATATTAGACTAGCAGAATACCCGGCGTTGCCCGGGTATTAAAGAATGTTTATTTACAAAAATCAATCTAAATATTAAACATACATGTAAATATCATGTTAAAATTGGACCAGTAGAAGGTGAAAAGTGAAAATGTCAAACTGTATTTAAACTGTATATGATGGAACGAACCGATAAACAATTACTTCAAAACAGCTTGATAAACTATATTTCTCGTTTCTTCATTTGGGGCAAATACATAAAAATTTCTTGGTGATCCAACTCTTGAGCACACAACGTAAAATTGTCCATGAGAAAAGCAAGGTGATTCCAAGTTGACTCCAGCTACATGTAAAGATTGTCCTTGGGCCTTATTGATAGACATGGCATAAGCTAAACGAACTGGAAATTGTAGACGCTTAAATTGAAATGGCATATCAGATGGAATGAGAGGTATGCGTGGAATGAAAGCATTGTCACCTTTTGCACAGCCTGTCAAAATAGTTGCTTCAATGACATGAGAATGGAGCTTTTAGACTACTAAGCTTGTACCGTTACAAAGTCTTGGAGGATTAAAATTTCTGAGAAGCATAATGGGTGATCCAATGTTCAGTACCAGGTTATGTGGTGGCATTCCGGGAGGTTCTAAAGAGTTTAAAAATTCAGTAGGAAAGTGCACAGCCTCATTTTCTTCAACAACGGTATCTATTGATTTGTATAATATGGCTTTTCCAGGCAACTCTTCTTGAATCTTTAAGTTGATGTTGTTTACACAATTATTTTAGTTACTGGATGAAGCGGCATTAAACCATTCCCAATATTTAACAAATGATCAGTAAACTGACCGTCCATTGTGTTACCATGCAGAGAAACTCTCATATTTGTGGTTAGTCGCAAAGTGCGAACATGCCTCCAAAGATGTGATGATTTAAGGCATGCATTAATTTCATCCGCCATTGTTCCTTTTGGAATGACCGGCAATGTTTGTGGAAAATCTCTAGCCAATACAACAGTGACTCCACCCATTAGTAAATCATTGCCTCTTAAAAATTGAAGTGTTTGATTGAGGGCCTGTAAAGCATTTTTGTTTGACATGGTGCATTCATCCCATACAATGACCTGACATTCCTGCAGAATCTGAGCTTTTTCTGTTCGTTTAGTAATATTGCAGACGGGAGTTTCACTTCGGGCCAGATTAAGCGGTAACTTGAAAGCTGAATGTGCTGTTCTTCCACCAGGGAGCAAAGTTGCAGCAATTCCAGAAGAGGCCACAGCAATAGCTATCTTGGAATGTACTCGAATTTTAGCAAGTAACAACTTGATGAGAAACGTCTTACCTGTTCTTCCGGGTGCATCCAGAAAAAATATATTTCCCCTTTTTTTTGGAACTTCTTCCAAGACATTGTTCCAGACATTCCAGAGTTATGGTCGTTTTCGATGATTTTTAGGTGTTACCCCCCTCGCCACCCCCACCCTTAGGAGTGCTAGGGGTGTCTTGCCCCTACAATATTTGTTGTCAGACTGTAAGTCATATGTGTACCAGGTTTGGTGTAAATTGTTCCAGACATTCCAGAGTTATGGTCGTTTTCGATGATTTTTAGGTGTTACCCCCCTCGCCACCCCCACCCCGTAATGAATTTCAATTTAATTTTTTTTTAGTTGCCTCCGTCATGTTTTAATACACTCGTATGCAAAATTTCATGATCTTCGCTTGAAAAATGTGGATTTGTATAGAAAGACAGACAGAAGGACAGAAGGACAAATTTTCTCTTTTATATATTAGATTAGTAAATGAACTGCCCTATGACCAGTAGTCTACTGGAACATTATAAACCCTGGAACAATGAAGAACTTGCTTAATGTTATCTGTGTATATTTGTGACATCATCACTGTTTATGTTAACTCAAACTGTATATAAGCAAGACTCTGGGCCAGTATGGCTAAGGAGTTACCTTCAAACAATCAGAGACATGATGCAGATTACAACTGAGGCAAAGGGGTGCAAGGTCACATGGTGATGCGTGACTATTAGGTCCTTTTTTTATTTAATCATTATGTATCATTAACCTTTTTTTGTCATTCAGAGCTTCCTATACACTATAGTCCAAAATGTTAGGTATCCCTCTGTTGCAAAGTCTGAATACTCTTTAATATTGTGCATGTTACAATGCAAGTGGTGTTTACTTTGAAAGTGGCAGAAATATTGGCAGCTCTTCATGTTGCACATCTAACAAATCTCGATGATTTTGGACATGCACAAACCTAAAAAGAAATATATACACACACATTTTAAAGTTAGTTACCTCTCTCCAATGTTACATGATTTAGCCAAGGTGCAAATGAAAATTTTTTTGGATGCCTTGTTTGCCGTAAATAATTAGGCACCTGTTCGGAAATTTCTGATTCTGGTCAATAACATTTCCACCATATCTTGTTAGCATATAGCACTTTTCCAGGTATTTTTAATATGTTTTGTAAGTCATGACTAATTTATTTCTCTTTTGTCTTTCTTGTCACTGTTCATAGAAGATAACACATACCCATTCCACCCTTGTCTCTTCATTCCTATTTTCAACCGACACACAAAGCAGAAAGTTACGCACAACTCGGCGCATACTGCCACCAGATCAGTTGTTGAGAGGGCATTTGACCTATTAAAGGCAAGGTTTAGATGCCTCAATCAGTCTGGTGGGCCTCTTATGTATGTACCAAAGACAGTATACAAAATCATTGCTGTGTCTGGTGTTCCATAACATCGCCCTTAGGAGTGGGGCCCCATGGGTGTAAGAGGCTGAGGTTGCTGCCAAGGAGGTGGAAGATGCTAACCTTAGTCATCCTGAAACGGCGGAGGCATCCCGCTATTAGCAATATGTGCTATCCATCTACTTTTAATGTAATTGTCACAATCTTGTATGACCCTTTTAAAGTCTAAAAAACAGAGACATGGGGGTATATTTACTAAACCGCGGGTTTCAAAAAGTAGAGGTGTTGCCTATAGCAGCCAATCAGATTCTAGCTGTCATTTTGTAGAAAGTTCTAAACAAATGATAACTAGAATCTAGAATAGGCAACATCTCCACTTTTTCAATCCCGCAATTTGGCAAATATACTCCATGGTTTTGTAAATTCTCAAATAAGTGTATTAATCAGACATCAAAATACCACACGTGATCAAAAAACAAACTGAAAAAAAATATTCATTTTCAACGCTGTTTGGCCCTTTGATGTGTGGTTGTAGGTTTTTGGACCTGGCTTCTGATTACCCGTGATGTGGAAGGCACAGAGCGATGGCGTGAGAGACAATGTAGGTGCTGAAGTGGCTGGGGGTGTGTGAAGAAATAGCTGGGGGGTGTGCAGAGAGGGCTTAAGGGAAAGATGTGGCTGTGGGTTGGCCAGAAGTAGCTGGGGTTGGACAGAAGTGGCTGGATGGAGGGCAAACATGAATGAGGGGGGTAGGCAGAGGTGGCTAATGGGTAGGCAGAGAAGGCTGGGGGGTTGGCAGAAGTGTCTGGGGGCTAGGCAGGGAAGTTTGGAGGGGTAGGCAGAAGTGTCTTGGAAGAAAGACTTCCCTGGGGGGTAATCAGAGGGAGCTCGGGGTGGGCCGAAGTGGCTTGGGGGAGGCAGAAGTGGCTGGGAGTTAGGCAGATGGGGCTGGGGGTTAGGCAGATGGGGCTGGGGGTTAGGCAAAGAGGGCTGGAGGGAGGGCTGACATAGTTTGAAAATAAGAGGCTGATAGTGCTAAATTTTGTTTTTGTAAAAATGAGTTTAAAACATAGAATTTGATGGCCCATCTAGTCTACCCAACTTTTAACCTATGGTAACCTCAAACCCTATTTGATCCTTTATTATTTGTAAAGATATCTTTATGTTTATCACAAGCATGTTTAAATTGCTCTACTGTATTAGCCTCAACCACCTCTGATGGGAGGTTGTTCCACTTATCCACTACCATTTATGTGAAGTAGATTTTACTCAACTTTTTTCTAAACTTACTTCCCTCCAGTTTCAGTGTATGTCCTCATGTTCTAATATTTCTTTTCCTTTGAAGAATGTTTACCTCCTATAACTTGTTTAAATCCTTGATATATTTGAAAGTTTCTATCATGTCCCCCCATTCCCTTCTCTGCTCCAAACTATACATATTAAGATCTTTTATTCTTTCCGGGTAAGTTTTGTGCTGTAGGCCATGCACCATTTTGGTTGCTCTTCTGTGTATAGTCTCTAATGTATTTATATCCTTCTAGAGACATGGCCTCCAGAAATGAACACAATGTTCTAGATGAGGCCTATACAGTGGCATTTCTCTTTATGCTCTCCCTATGCAACGAAGCATCTGATTAGCCTTTCTCAGTGCTTCAGTACATTGCTTACCTGTCTTTAAATCACCTGAAGTAGTGACTCCTAGATCCCTTTCCTCCTCAGTAGTTTTTATTATAGTGCCATTTATACTATATGTAGTTTTTTGAGATCCAAGTGCATGATTTTGCATTTTCTGCTGTTAAACTGTAGTTGCCACTCTCTTGACCATTCCTCTAGTCTACCAAGAACATTTATCATTTGTTTTACCACCTCCTGATGTGTCTACCCTGTTTCATATCTTTGTGTCATCTGCAAGAAGACATACTTTTCCTTCAATACCATTTGCAATGTCAAGAATAAAGCTGTTAAAAAGCACTGGTCCAAGTACAGATCCTTGGGGTAATCCACTGGTAACCATTCCCTTCCTGTGAATGTTCTCCATTTCCATAACTCTCTTTTATCTATCCTGCAACTAAGATTTTATCCATTCAACCATCTTAGAATCCAATTCTAAGCTTTTGAGTGTATTTAACAGTCTGCGATGTGGGACAGTGTCAAAAGTCCATTAAATCCATGCTGTTAGAGATCCTAAAAATTACTGGATTTGAGATATTCTACAACCTTTTCTTTTAAGAGTGTTTCCATCAACTACTAATATAAGGCTCACTGGTCGGTAGTTGCTTGCCACTTCCTTGCTTCCACTTTTGTGCAATGCGAATACATTCGCTCTTTTCCAGTATTCTGGAATTACTCCTGTGATTGTGATTGGTTGTATAATTCTGTTAATGGTATTACCAGCATCCCTTTAAGCTTTTTTAGTATCCTTGGATGTATACCGTCTGGTCCCATTGATTTATCCACCTTCAGTTTTACAAATTTTGTTAAGACCTTCTCCTCTGTAAATGTACTTGTATCTACTTCATTTTTATGAATATACTTGCATCCTAACTGTGGCCCCTTCCTCTATCTTTCTGTAGTGGACACTGAGAAAAAATCATTATTAAGATTATCTATTACCTTGTCTCCGTCAACAAAACTGTAACGTTCTGTCTTTAGTCTTATTATTCCTCCTTTTGTTTTTTTCCTTTCACTTTTATACCTAAAAAATGGTTTGCCCCCTTTACCCACTGACTGCATTATTTTCTCTTCAGCTTGTGTTTTGCACATCTGAGTAATTTCTTAGACTCCTTCTGTCTAACAAAATACACCTTCAATATTCTGAATCTGCTTATATTTCCTAAAGACCATTTGTTTTGATTTCACAATACTTGCTATTTCTTTTACAAACCATCTTCCTTTTCCTTGTACTTTACCTAACCCTTTTGATAAAAAAGTCAGTTGCTTTTAGTATTGTAAAATAATGTATTTGCACTGGAGAAGGTAGTGAAGCAGCATTGCAAAAGTGGGGATTATAATCAGGGGGAAATTGTGCTTGATGATGTGGCAGAGGGTCTTGTTTGAGTAAGTTAGGATGATAGACAGGAGTGATGTATTGTGTTAATGGGGAAGGAGAGGAAACATGTGACCTCTGGCTAGGAAGTTTGGAAGTTACATATTAGGAAACAAGGTCTGTGAGATGGGAAAAGATATTGCGGTTGTCTGTGAAAGTGGTATTTATTGTGGTGATGGAAGTGTCCAACTATTGCTCATTACGAGTGAGGGTAGTCTCATCTCCTGGGTAGTGTTTTCAAGCTGTGTGTTTGATTGGTGAAGGTCATGAAAGAATTAAAGGAGTGCCTTCTGCTGAATGACCCTTGCTTCCTCCTCCATCTGAGGCTTCTCGACATCATGGGCCTCCTCCACCAGTTCCTCCTTAATGTCCTCATCCACCTCCTCTGTAAAAAGAGACAAAGTAAAATGTATTTGTATTCATGAACATACAACTATTTTGTCTATATGAGGTCTATTTAAGCTGGGGGATCACCGCATGTAGTCCAGGCAAGCTTGTGGTGGTCCCTTAACTTGTCTTTTAACCGACGGTTAAATTCTTGCCAGCTGTGTGAAATAAGAAAAGATAATAATGTATCAAATTAAGCAAAACACTAATATTTGTTTTGATTTGCTGAACATATTGTAAAAAAATTATTTGACCTAGGGCCAAGCACACTTTTTAAGAAGATTTTTCCACAAGTAAAGAAAATACAACACGCACGTGATTTAGCTGGGGGGGAGAGCTGCCAGGTGGTGTACTGAAGCCTCTCCACCACCAGCTAGACCAAAACCTCCATTCCCTGTGAGGTAAAATAGGGCTGTCTCCACTTCGAGGCTGAAGGGAAGGAGCCTGAGGTCTGACTTGGGCCTGGCTGTTCATGGTCAGACATGTTTTTGTCTAAAGAGAAGTAAAAAGACAATCATTAGTAACAATACTTAAACGCCCAGTGAGCGTCTTACATAGGCCACTGTACTCACCAAAAATAATGATTGAGTTGCACAAAGGTGGAGGGTGGCTGTGTACCTAATTTTTTGTCTAAAGAAAATTAAAAAGACAGCAATTAGTAAACATACTTAAGTGCCCTGTAAGTGTCTCACATAGGCCGTCACACTTACTAAGAATAATGATTGCGTTGCACAAAGGTGGAGGGTGGCTTTGTAACTTGTTTTTTCTCTAAAGAGAAATATAAAGACAGTCGTTAGTAATAATACTTAAATGCCCTGTAAGTGTATGACATAGGCCATTGTACACAACAATGGTTTCAAAAATAAACTTCTGATTTAGTCCACAAAATGTTGCACCTCATAAGATGTGATGATCTCACAGAATGGCAGGACTGAATGATTGTCTCACCAGTTCTTATATAGGGCATGCAGATGCGTTCTCCTGTGATTGACTGTGTATAAATTGGTGGGTGTTATCATGCCCTTAATTGCCTGGATACGGTTGATAACTGAGAATAATTAAAAGGTGAGGTAGACATCTTATATATGGTATTGAAGGGATCCGCGAGTTACGTACCTATGCCCATAATGCACTGAGAACTAATCAGTGGCCAGAATATTCAAGAGCCGGTCACTTGCAAGCATAAAAGGCTTCCACATTCGCCTGTTCAGAGCTGTGTGTACTCAACTCAGCTTTGAAAATTCTGTACCAGCCTACAGGTTAGTACATTAGTAATGGGGATAAGTTCAACTGGAGGTGTACTTTGGTACAGCTCTAGCAAAGGTGGAGTGGCCTGCAGAGGTGACAGCTCGAGCTCTTAGCAGCTATGAGGTTAGAAATTCGTAGACATGAGTTCTCTATTAATCACAATTGTTTTTATTTTACAAACACTGTTAGATCTGGAACATTACAATCCAAAATTGCTGGTAATAGCATTCATTTGACAAAGCCCTGTTATGCAATAGTGAATTTTCTGATTTACTATGTGATTAATATAAACCGCCCAAGTCAAGTCCATCGGTAAAGCTAGGTACACACTGGATAATTTTCTGACCAATCTGTTATCTACAACGATTGTATCTATGACTGAAGGACCGACCGGTCGGGCAATTCATGCATACGCACTGCACATGATTTACTTTTAGATCTGTGCACTTCATCTAGTCCCATAGACAGCACAATATCATTCATTCATTCCTGTCACACTGATTAACTGCCTTGTTATAACTATCCACATGTCATAACAAATTTTGTTAGCTTCTGTGACTCTGAAACAAAATATTTTCAGATAGTCTCAGAACGAATGAACAAATTATTCCATCTACAGCACTTTCTACATTTAGTCACCGGGACATGTTCATTGCCAGGATCGGCTGAAAAGACCATGGGCTAGATTTACTAAGCTGAGGGTTTGAAAAAGTGGGGATATTGCCTATAGCAACCAATCAGATTCTAGCTGTCATTTTGTAGAGGGTACTAAATAAAGGAAAGCTAGAATCTGATTGGTTGCTATAGGCAACATCCCCACTTTTTCAAACCCGCAGCTTAGTAAATCTAGCCCCATGACTCTGTAAACTTTATGGAGATCGTGAACATGATTGCATACACACTGCAGGATCAGAAGGTGATTGGAATAAGATTATCAAACATGCCGACCAAGCAAATGAAACGACAACCGTCATTCATCGTGTAAGTATACACACTAACATGATATCTGACCAAATGGTCATATATCAGCTAATTGGCCCGATGACTGTCTGAAAAACCTCCAGTGTGTACCTAGCCTTAGTGTTGCAGAGGTGTGTTTATTTAACCACTCACTTGCCTATGTGTGGTATTGAATATTTCACAATGCAACCTAACATTATCTGGCTGTCTCTATGTAAGTGTGAGACAGAGATAACCTTTAGAAATCAGCTGATGTGTTATATTTTTTCCAACAGACTGCCTGAACATGCTCCAACACTTACACCTACCAGAGGTGGTGTGGAGTGTGGAGCCCACGGAAGAGGCCATTGATTTGGGGGAGGACCAGGAGAAGGAGGCTATTAAAGAATGTAAGTATCTTTATGTAATAATGTTGGATGTTTTCTGGGGTTGGGGGGACAGCATTAAAGTGTAGTAATCAGAAAGCCTTGATTTCATACATGTAATTTACCCTAGACCTAGGTAATGTTTGCCATTACACAGGTGTCTGACATGATGTGACTAATAAATGTGTGCTGTCAAATCATAGCCCCAGTGCTAACCACTAAGCCACAGTGCTGCCCCATATGAGCCCAAAGCCATTATGACATTATCATCACATGGAATAAAGTCACAATATTGACATAAATCATTACATTTTTAGAGACAAAGTAAAAAAAAATTAAGACAAAAGTTGGTCACCCAAAACAGCTTAACCAGCGGTAATGTTGCCAGCCTAGACAGGAACTAGCAAAAAATGGTGATCCAAACAGCATGGGTTGACCCCAATTTCAGTATTACCAGCACTAGGCTTTGCACTATAGCAGGGAATCGCGTTCGCATGGAGTCCCCCTGCCAAAATGACAATCCACCCCAGAGTAGTCAGCATTGATCTGCATTCCCTAGAGAGATGTGGCCTACCACTAACCCCACCCCATACCCACCTTTGTGCGGAAAGCACTTTGGCCCTTCCCATACCCCTGAGTGGTGTGTGTGTGGGGTAAAATTAATAGTATAATGCATCAAAGTATTTTGTCCCTGGTGCACTTTAGGTCCCAGGGTGGCCAGTCTGCCATTAATGTGGATATGCTGGTGGTACAAGCACAAGCATAGTTCATGGCTGCAAACCCATGATGGGGCCTGTTGTGTAACAAGCGTAAACATAAATCAGTAGATTTAAAATGACAATACGTTACAAAATAGGAAATAAATGTTAAAAAATGATGTTCCCCCCACCTCCCAACCCTAGCGCTGCCAGCCTAAGCTGGTACTAGCAAAATCAGAAGGACAAAAATCATGAGGTTCACCCAATTTTACTATTATTAGCCTGGGTTGGTGGCATTGTGGCATGGAAACCAGCAGCATGGGGTACAATTTTTGCCTGTGGGTTCTGTAAAGTGACCCTGATCTACAGTCATTTCAGCTGAATTAATAATTGTTCCATCTCTACTGATTTTGTGTGATAAGTGATCTATAGTTGCACTAAGCATCTATTTTGAATGGTTTGTCTAGATAATCTGCTGCAGCAGCATTTAGTGTAATGATCTACTTAACTCTACTTAACTGAAGCACAGTGCCTAAATTTAAAGTGCGACATTTATTCAGTGAACTATGTGTCGTGGTGATTTATGTTTGCATATTGCTGATATTGTTGAACCAAGATTCCTAAAATGTTATTTGTTTTGTGACATGTTGAATAGCATTGCATATTGCTAGTATTGTGGTATTACTTCCCTACACTATGCTACTTATCTGTCGAGGTAAAACCTTATGCCACAAGCAAAGAGAATAAACCCACAAGTTAATGACGTTTTAGTCCTGAGTTTCTTGTTTTATTCAAACACAATGAGGTGGGGACCTTTGCCTCTCTACTATACCATCAGGTTTGTAGAATGGTTCTTTACACTACTTGTGGGGTGTCAAACATCCTCCCCGTTATACCCTAAGTTCAAGCCATGGGAAATCCCCATGTTATGTATATGACTGAATCCCCGTAAGAGCTCATTTGTGCCAACAACTCTTAGTAGCTAATATTGTGTTGCATATAAGGGTTTTATTTATTTTTGTCAAATCAAGGTCCCTGGATTTATTACAGATGAAGAGCCTGGATCTAGGTGAGAAATAAAGAGGGTGAAGGAGAGTAGTGTAGGTTTTCTTTTATTTCAATTAAAGTAATTGTTAGAGTTGTGTCTTTGTTTTATTTACATTTTTCCTTGGTGCACTACAGGTCCCAGCGGGCCCTGGCTTCCAGTACATGCTGGCACTTGTGGTTCCCCAAGTGCCAGCATGCCCTGGCAGTCATGAATATGCTTGTGTTTAATGCACTACAAGCACCAGCCAGCTCAAACACTTAATGGCAGCCTGAACATGCCGAGACCAGTTATGCCCCAGGGGAAAAAAAGTATTTTTACTATCAAACAATTATTATTACACCACATCCTTCTGTGCATGGGGTGTGGGAATGTCCTAGTGCTAACAGCATGATGCTGGTTAAACCTAGGGACAGGATCAACTTTTTTTGCGACCTCTCTAAGGAATCCAGCCCCATGCTGACCAGCCTGGATCTGGTTTGGAATTATTGCAGGGGGACCCAATGATGCAGATTTCCCTGCTATAGTGCCACCAGCCCATGCTGGCAAAGCGCTGGTAATGGTAAAAATCAGTTGGACCTCATACTTTTTGTACCCCCAATATTGTTAGTACCATTCTATGCTAGCAGCACTAGAGTTGGTTAAGTCATTTTTGTTTTTTTATAATTTCTTGCTTTTGTATGTATTGCCATTTTAAATCTAGTGTTTTATGTCAACATTTTGACTGTCAACTTTACAATCCTGTAGACCAGTGGTTCCCAAACTGTGTGCCTAGGCTCCCGGGGGTGCCTCGGTGAACTCACAGGGGTGCCTCAGCAAGAGCCAGTGATAAGCAAGGTGAGGGAACACTTGGTACTTATTTTGGCTTAGGGGTGCCTTGAAAATATTATGGAGACCCTAAGGGTGCCTTGAGCTGAAAAAGTTTGGAATCCACTGCTGTAGACATTTAAATATGTCAACTTTATGAACATGTAGAAAAAAATATAACTGTTGACCTTGTAACTGTGTAGACATTATGACTGTCAACATTTTCACTGTCAACTTTTCACATCCAACTTTAATATAAGATTAACCAAGCACAGGCTTATCTCTTCTGTGTTTTTATTTGATCCATAATCAGTCAATACCAGACAAAATGACACAAACAAACTGCAAGTCTGCCACTAGAAACACAGTTTCTTTCTTTTACAATCCAAAAAAGTCTTCAACCCCCCTCCAGATCAAAGTTGCATTCTAGTGTCTCACTAAGGATTGGATTTTTAAAACATATTTATAATGATATTGAGGAATAGAGACTCCCAGCGTGAACGTTGACGTGTGTTTCGCTGTTGGAGTTTTTACAAGCTTTTACTTGCCAGCTTGACAGGCAGCAGTTTAAGATAGAAACTAGTGAAGAAGAAATTCATAGGGGAAAAATAAAAGTGCAGACACCTTAATATATCATTAATTAATTGAAAGAAAAATATATTCAAGGGAACATTTAGAGATAAAGTACAAAAAAATAAGGAAAGACTTAATATTTTTAAGCATTATTGCAGTAATTGAACCTTGCGACATTAGATAGCTGACTTCCCATTCAGTGACAGAATGCAGGGATGGTTTTAGTATACCAAAAACCTGAAGCACAATAAAGTTTTCATCAAGGTATCATCCAGTAACAGGCAAAGCACCATAACCAACGTCTTCTGGAGGGAAAGCCTAGGTGCACTGCTAGCGAGCCAGCTTTCACTTTTACCCACTAAGATCCTGAGCAGGTCTTTTATTATGTATTTGGTGGGACTCATAAAAGGCTGATATAAGAATAATATTGTAATTTTGTGGTACTTATTTCAGAAAAGACTGCTTATTGAAAATTGATACGCAATATTGCTGTCGATAACTTTAAAAATAGGTATTTTTTTCTATAATTTATGAGGTTTACCTCAGTAAACACTAATATTAGCAAATGAAATAAACACTAGGGGATTAAGGAGATAATCTTACAAATAGATGATTTATTAGGAGGTTCATATATTAATACTAGTGCTATTTTATAGTTTTTAATAATACTATTACAGGTTTTTAGAAGAGCTCATCATTACACAGTGTGGCATAACTGTCAAACAATATGGGCCTGATTCATTAAGGAAAGTAAAGCAAAAAAAAATGAGTAACTTTGCACCTTGGCAAAACCATGTTGCACTGGAGGGGGATGTAAATTTAAAATGTGGGGACAGATTTATAGTTGGGATAGGAAGAAGAACCACAGATAAAGATGGTTGGAACAAAGCAAGGAAAAGCAGGTAAAGAGCCCTTGTCCAAATCTCCAATCCACCATTAAATTCTTGGCTTGTGACATCTGCTGATCAAACACCTTGTGCCCTCCTAGTATCAGTGCTTCACCACGTTCCCTTACAAATTATTATAGAACAAATCTATGAAGAAAATCACATAATACTTCCAGATGAATTACATTTAAATATAAAAGGATATTTCGTTATCCAATATTTATTTTCTTAAGTAGAGAAAGGAATATCTTAAAAAGAAATAGCAAAAAAGAAATAGCTGAAATTGAAACATAAAAACGCAGTAGCTCACTGCAAACCTACTGGTTGAAATGTTTTTCAGTGAGGTAAAAGAAGTATATATTCTTCAACAGCTTATCAATAATGAAAGGGGTGTACCAGCATTCACATATTTTGCACAAAGGTCCACAAGTTATTTGTTATCATTAGTTTAGTCTGTACTAGATTGGTTGAAACAAATGTCTGGTTACTATAGGTTACAGCTTACTGTGTTATTTGCCCCATGTGATTAACTTTAATCACTGTGATTATACTAAATATAATACTAACAAATGATTGGCAAGAAAAGGGAAGCTTGAAGTAGGAAAACTAAAAAAAAAAGAATATTAGAATCCTAGTGTAGAAACTAGTTTATCTGTATACTTGTAAATAATGCCACAACACAGTACTTTATCACACAAAGCACACATCATGGAAAGAAAGATAGCACTTCAACCTTAGATGAGGAACAATCATGAGTTTGGCAGCAATTGGGAAAACTCTCTGTTATAATATATATAAGCTGTGTGAACTTTCTGTTTAAAATAATACTAAATATAATTCTATCAAATGATTGGCAAGAAAAAAGGAAGCTTGAAGTAAGCAAACTAAAAATAAGACTATTACAATTCTAGGGTAGAAATTAGTTTTTTCCTCAATTTTCTGTATACTTGTAGATAATGCTTTACCAACACAACACAGTACTTTATCACACAAAGCACACATCATGGAAAGAAAGATAGCACTTCAACGTTAGATGGGGAACAATCATGAGTTTGGCAGCAATTGGGAAAACTCTCTGTTATAATGCAGACAAGCTGTGTGGCAGTCTGTCAACATGCTTCCCTAAGGATATGATTAAATGAAAAACCCAAACCCATTGTGACAACAGAAAGTTGACACATTGTGCACTGACAATGAAATATTATTCTTTTTGTGTACATTATTTAAGCATTTATTTGACATTTTGCAACAGTGATTGCAGCAAAATCAACTGGTGGGAGGGTTAGCAAACAGAATAACACAGAAAAAGTCAAGTTTATTGCACATGTCCGTTTATAGCAAACCCTGCGCAATAACATCAGTCATAACACAGTAGCAATTACATCCATTTATCAGAATTAAAAGTAAAAATCATAAAGGTTCATATTCTGTGTCTCCAACTTGCACAGTCTCTCCTGATTCCAACTGTGAGCACCTTTGGTAGCAATGCTAGTCATCAATGCCTGCTTTATTAATGATGTCTGATAATGCTGCTCACACTGTCCTGACCAGTAGCTACAATTGTTGTTCCACTACCTGTTGTATCACATGTTCCCCAAACCTCTTATTGGTGCAGCAATTGACTACTTTAAACTTTGACACTTTTAGTACATTATTCAGGTTTGTCAACCCATTGCTGGTCAAGACACATTTAGAAAATAATTTTAAACTTGAGCCACACTAAAATAGCGTGACAGGATGCTAAATGATACTCTACTATATGCACAAAAAGGAAACATTTCTTTAAAATAAGCAAATCTTTAGGGAGCCAACCTTGCTGTTAGTCAATAAAAATTAAAACTCAGAAGAAAGTAAATTTGGAGGGAAATAGTGAAAATTTGTAACTATGGTGTTCTAACATAATTTGAGGATACATTTCTACAGGATATGTGTTTCTTTACCTGCATCCAGGAGAATGGCAAATTATACATTCTTCATTTTCTACACTAGCAAAATATTTAATTTAAGCTAGAACAGTTTGAGTGTTTTTCATTCAAGGTGTTTTCAACCTGTCTAGTATTCATTTTTGTAAATTTTTGTTTGTGGGATTCCAGCAGAAATACACAGAAATAGTCATTAGTGATAATAGATATCGTACATTTAAATACTAAAAAATGAGTCTAAGGCCTCCAGTACTAAGGTTCATTTCTCCATACTCATTCTCCTGGACCTCTCTTTTGACACTGTTCATCACCCTCTTCTCCTACACACCCTTCACTCCATTGGCTTTCGTGACATAGCTTTTTCCTAGTTCACAGTATACCTATAGAACCGCTTTTTTAGTGTTTCTACCTCTGCAACATCCTCCACTCCCAATATCTGTTGGGGTCCCACAAATCTCCCTTCATGGCCCTTTACTTTTTTCACTGAACACCTCTTCTCTTGGGGCACTGATTAGCACATTCGGCCTCCAATACCACCTCTACGCTGATGACACTCATATCTATATATCTTTTCCTGTCCTCTCTATTTCTGTTCTATCTCGTGTAACCAACTGTCTTTAAGCTATCTCCAACACTATCTAAAGCTGAACATATCCAGAACAGAGCTTATTATCATCCCTGATGCCAGAATCACCACCTCTTCTCAAATCTCCCACACTATCAATAGCACCACAATTTTCTCAGTCTCCCAAGCCTGCTGTCTTGGTGTCAAACTTGACTCTGCACTCTACTTTATTCCTCACATACAGACTCTCTCCCAAGCCTGTCGACTCTGCCTTAAGAACATTACCACAATATGCCCTTTCTTACTCAACATGCTTCCAAAACTCTTATCCATTCTCTCATCATCTCCCATCTTGACTACTGCAACCTCCTGCTATGTGGCATTCTTGACACCAATGTATCCACAGTTCAATCCACCCTAAATGCTGCTGCAAGACTGATATTCCTCTCTCACCACTCTACATCTGCTGCACCACTTTGCAAATCCTTACACTGGCTCCCTTTGTCCTCCGGAATCCAATCCTAATTACTCACCATTACCTACAAAGCCCTTAACACCACCACCCCTTCATACATCTCAAATCTCATCAAAATACTCTCCATCCTGCCCTCTTAGATCTATCTCTGACCTTTGCCTTGTCTCGTCTCTGATAACCACCTCTCACTTGCGCTTACATGAGTTCTCCTGTGCTTCTCCCCACTTATGGAATTCCCTACCATGCCCAACACATTCTCTAAAATTCCATCTCTTTTTTAAAGCTTGACTTATCCCTGATGATACTATTTACATTAATAAACAATCACAGCTATCCTAATCTCCATTCTAACCTACACTCGCTCCTCTTTTTTCAATTGTGCCCTCTTACACTTAGATTGTAAGCTCTCTAATGAGCAGGGTCCTCCATATCATTTGTTTTCATGTCTGCATTTATT
This sequence comes from Mixophyes fleayi, assembly GCF_038048845.1. NCBI lineage: Eukaryota > Metazoa > Chordata > Amphibia > Anura > Limnodynastidae > Mixophyes > Mixophyes fleayi. The sequence continues at coordinate 223,026,675 of NC_134405.1, forward strand.
TTGTCTGTCTTGCATGACCTTGTTTAATGTATGTATGCTTTCCCTACTGTACGGTTCTGTGGAGCAATGTGGCTCCTTACAAATTTATGATAACAATAAGAAGAAGAATAGCATGTGGAATTGACCAGGGATCCGAAGCCAGAGAAAGATGTAGTCCAAAAGACAGTGGCAAAATCCATAGAAAATAGTCACCTGAGAGCCAGGGTTTAATGCCAGAGAGGGTTGAGGTCAAAGATCCATCTGTCAAACACAGAAAGCCAGATAGGTAACATCAGGCTTCCCAGTGCTGGCTCAAGGAGAAAAGCCCAATAGACTGGAAGTGTGGTGTATCCTCATGTGCTAGCAACTAATTACTAGCTGCAGGTTATTAGACCATTCCTTGTTGCAAGTGTACACAGATGAGACGAAAAAGGTTGCAGCAGGTTATTAACTGGTCCTGAGGCTCAATGCACAGGCTACAGTGCTGCAGTGCAGAGGTGGCAGTTCAGGTCCGTCAGTGGAGTCACATGGCATAAGACACTCTGTCTGTGGCAGTGGAGCAGCTGCGCCATGTTGGAAAAAAGATGAGATCCAAAATGGCAAACCCTCTATGCAAACAATGAAGATTTCAGAGCGTATGATACTTGTGGACAAACCACAGGGTAAGTCATGGACTGAACTAGCACAAGATTTAAAATAGAAAATAAATAAGCCCACACTAGTTTGATCCTATACTGTCCAGCTGCATGACAATATAAATGCAATATATGGATACCAATGAAAACACAGTTGTTGTCAGAGCATATTGTTACTATTGCAAATATGTGTATATGTAGCAAAATGAAAGTATAAGAGTATGAGGTATCTTTATCAAATCATTTAAGCTTCTCTATGTTTGTCCTACACTAATAACTATGCTTCAAAAACACTTAAATGCAGTCAAAGTAAAATGCTCTCACACAACTCATCCTCTTCCTCAACCCACTTGACATGATCCTGATGTGAGTTAACAGTTTGAGTCCAGCAGGGTTGTTGGGCCCGATTCATCAAAGTTCGCAAACGCATACGCATCTGCTAAATGGCTCTGCGCATGCGCGAAACAACACTTAAGCCTCGCAAAACACTACATACGCTACTCAAGCACGGCAGATACAGCTCTCAAAAGGCGACTCAATCTCAAACTCCAACGCAAATAGATCTGAGATGACTGCTGACCACTTGAGAACATATGGGTGGGAATGGGCGGAGAGTAGGCGCGGACTGGGCGGAGATGAGATAGTACTTGAGTAAAGTAGGCGTTATGCTTTTTCACTTGAGAATAGTAGGCGTTCCCTCTGCCCAGATGAGTGAAACTGATGTCACTTCTGTCTCAAATCTTTCACAAAAGTTAAGGAAGGCCAGGGTCATGTTTAACTCCAATACAGCTAGCTAAAACCACTATTAAACGCCTTTAGGAGCATCTTTTGCGTTTAAAATGCAAAACGAAATATGCACAACATACATACATATCAATACAGACTGCTTGTGCAATTTTTTTTTTTTTTTTAAAAATAAATAAATTATTGAGCTTTTAGATATCTTAAAAATGTTCCATTAGTATGTTTGTGTAAATTAAGCCTTTTTTTTTCTTTACATACCCCTTTCTAATCAATGCAATTCGCAAGTGCAACATGTTTGATGTTATTTTGGCCCTTTGGCCTCAATCCGGAACTTCCGGAATGCCGGAATTAGTTAGCTGGAAATAGCGCCCTCTGCTGCTTACTGCCTCTTTAGTAAAGAGGACTGGCTTTTATAGGCCTGTACACTGCTAGCCACATATCTTCTCAGCATTATGGGGAGAATCCAGGTCACAGTGCATTCCGGCTGCCGGAATGGTTGGCTCAGTGCATTCCACATTCATTCCACTGCCGGAATGGTTGCCTCAGTGCATTCCACATATATTCCACTGCCGGAATGGTTGCCTCAGTGCATTCCACATATATTCCACTGCCGGAATGGTTGCCTCAGTGCATTCCACATTCATTCCACTGCCGGAATGGTTGCCTCAGTGCATTCCACATATATTCCACTGCCGGAATGGTTGCCTCAGTGCATTCCACATTCATTCCACTGCCGGAATGGTTGCCTCAGTGCATTCCACATTCATTCCACTGCCGGAATTGTTGTGCACACTGCATGGGTAATTATTTCATTTTATGTAAAATGTCTCCCAAACAATAGACTTTGTCATAAATATTTATGATAAATCTCCAACCATTCTGAACAATTACCAATATCATTAGTCTCAATATGTTACATGCCTGATTTGACAGTTGGTGATGGTGCGTTTGCAATAACAAATAATATTAATAGACATATAATAACTCAAAACTATATTTGAGGGTTTTACACACGATTTATGCAAATTTAAAACAAGTGTACTATTACCACAGGGACACTTTTAACAGCAACACAAATAGTGTAAGGATATTAATGATCCCTAAGAGCCGAGAGAATTGGTGAGGACTCAAACCCACGTAGCAAGCTTGCAAGGTGGATTGCCTAACTGCTACACCACTGTACAAGTGGTGATGTCAAGGGAATAGAATACAAATTAAAGATGACCAGCAACTTCTAGCATAAGTTGTTTCCCTTAAAACATGGGGAAAAATGGCAATACTTGGAAATATTATACCCAGAAAGATTTGGTGCATGCAGAGTCACAATTTATGCATATCAAAATATATCCATGTCGATAAATACAAATCAAAAATATAACATTTATTGCTCCCATTTCTAATATTTGATTTGGTGGAGCACTTAGCTTTTTCCACTGTTGCCAGTACAGAATTCCTATGTCTTTGAAATCCAAAGTCTTTGCCAACAACTGCTTTGCTGTGTTGTAGCTGATAACACTGTTGAACATTACATATAGCCACCTTATACACCAAAACATATACTAAGTCACAGAGTGGAATAAATATCCTCAAACTTTTAAATATACCAAGGTTAGCCACATACACACATCATTCAGGGTTCAAACTCCTTACCTTGTTGTTGCAAGCTCATTTCTTTATTCACTGAATTATACTTCACATTGAAACACCAACACCAAACTGCACATTAACTAGTTAGCACAGCTGAATGGCTGTCTTAGACCTGATAAATTGGCCATGTTGCAATTAATATGAACAGCATGATGGATAACGTGGTATTAAAATATTAACCCTAGATAAACACACACATTAATAAAAACACTGTTTTACTAAAGCAGCAGGAGCTGCAAAAACTTCACCAAAAAAATGGGAATTAAGCGTGTTTGCGAATCTTATGCTAAATACAAGCAATTGCATATAGTTTTTTACTTTTAGGAGTATGCTTAATAATGTGTTTTATTAACTCACTTGGTGCTTAGGGTTGACCTGGGGCCTTGAACTTCTGCACTTAGTATTGGTGGGTGAAATACATAACCACTACACTATCGTGGCACATCTAAATGTAGCACATGCAAATGATTCATACGTCATATAATTGTACTTAAAACTATTTTACCCATACTATTGCCACAACACTAACAGCTTAGCTCATTAATGACATCTGTAATAATCGTTATAATCTCTACTTACCCTACAGAAAATAAACATTGCTCACATGTCAGGTCACTTTTACACAAAAACACACTTGGCTAATTAGAACGCACCTGCGTGCTTCTAATGACGTGTCCGGCATACTCTCCAGCCTACTCACCTGTATTTAATTCACTAATTACAGTGCTACTTAAAAATACCTTGCTTGACCTTCTGTGTTGTTGGGAGAGTCACAGTTCTGGGTAAGTAGCCCTTAATGGTGAAATGTTTCATAATCTCTGCAGTTTATTGCTGTACCTTGCTCAACACTCATGTTTATTTTTAGGAAAATGTATTGGTGAGATACAGATAGAAAATTATGCTGAAAGGTCCTAATGGTAAAGAATTTTTTATTGAAGGTTAGTGGAAAAGTCTTTAATTAGCTGCAGAGTTTGAATATTGAGGCAACTATGTAGACTTGGGATGTGTCTGCATAGATACCTCTCGACTGTAGTGCCACACATAAAGATTATCCATCTATATTGATTTATTTTGTACCTGTTTACCCTCCCCCCACAGATCTTGGTCCTGGATTGTGTTTTTTGGGTGTCTAGTGATTGCTTTTTGACATTCCACATTTGTCTGTGTGTGTGGTAAGTAGAAACCAGATATTGTTTTATTACATACCCCTTGTTAAAACACTTTGCATTAAGAATGTCCATACTGTTATCATTTTTTATTTTTTTTTATTTTTCTAATACCTTTATTTGAAGTGTGGTTTTTCAGACCCTACCTTAAAGACACATTAACACTCTGTGCTTGAGTCATTAAGGAGAGCAAAGGATAAAAAATAAGTAAATGTTCTAGTGGACAAAGCATATTACAATGTAAGGGGTCAATGTTTTTTTTTTGTTTTTTTTTGGAACAAAACCTAAATATCTTCACATTTAAAAGATCAGTGGTCAAATCATGTGCAGGCTTAGTCAAGGGTTGATTATCTAAGGTATGGTAATTCAAAATGGGAATATGAATAGACATGGTCTGGTGTGTTAGTGAAATGGTTTATATGTGTAATAATAGGGGAAAAACCATGGCAACCTGTATTTTACCTTTACAATGTGTGTAGAAAGTATAGCTTCATGCCTCTAAGTTTAGCCGTAATGTCTTTAGCTAAATGCACGTTAATGGGGTAGTTTAAATCTACAGCCTAATGTGGCAACATAATTGATGTTTGGTTTTTCTACAGTTTATTGATCAGCACATATAGTGTTGAGAAGTGCACATTATTGACACTTTATTTGTTTTTCTTATATCTACAGCCTTTAGATTACACTTGGCCTGCAGTGCTGGCTTTTCTGCCATTGCACTTCCTTTTGGAGTTGGTGGATGTTGCCATGGTGAAGGGTGTTGTCAAATGTAAGTAGTATAGTGCTATCTGCACTAAAATGTGATTGGCCAGTGAGTGTGCTCCATACAATAATGTAGTCGTTACTAAGCCTGCAATGTGTGGTTGCACAAACAAAACATATGGGCAGATGCTAGCTATGTAACATATGGGTTTGGTGTTTCTAATTAAGTCAAATAGTGCATTCAGAATCCTAGGTATAGTCCAAACATACAAGCCATTATCATACACTATAGTATTACCGGCTTTTTTACACATGCCAATACAGTGCTCAACCTCTTGATATCAAAATGCAAGTTGTCTGCGCTAATATTGCCATATTAATTTGTTGACTTTCATTCAACAGGGTGTGTTGGCGTGGATTTTGGATTTGTGCAATTCGTGTCTCACTACATGTTGTTGAATTTCTCCAGAGCTCCAAGCCTGCTTATGTCTCTCCAGTCTGGCCAGATTGTCATCTCTTAATCCAAGGAACTTTTACACACACAGACCATTACCTTGTTTGCTTTGTTTTTGTCAGCACGTTTGATTTCATATATGTAATAAATCTAGCCTATGCTGCAAATGTGTCAGAAATCAGTTGTCATGCCATTTTGTACCATTACTACAGTGCACTGATTAATATTTTAATACCCATAAATCCATGTGTAGTGCTTTCAAAACTATTGTGGAACAGGTTTTTTTTTAAATGAATATATGAAATATAGGTGTGGTTATTTTCTCCTTTGCCACAGATACACCATAGCCTACAAACACGCTCAATGGGGTAAATGTATAGTTTTAGAAAATGTCCATAGTGTGGAGGTTTGTATGTGTGTTTGGTGCTTAGTAGTAAATTGTTTGGACACTTTCAGCTTTTAGAGCGAACATGGGATGTGCGTAAGAATATAGGCATCACATTACAGGTAAATGTATATAAAGAAAGCAAAAATGTTAGCAGTGTCAGGTCAAACACTACCAACTTTTGGCCCTTGCCCAAACAGGATAACAATATTTTTCTCTTGTGCTAGTGGCACTTTGTTTCAAAGTGGTCCAACACCCACATGCCAGACACAAACCCCACACTAACAATTATGGGGAATGCGTTAGGGCACTAAGCTAGTGGAGTCTTGCTACAAGGCCATAATACCAATGTGTTAGCCACCTTTGGTGTAGCAAATATTCCAGTCTCCACCCTTTTCTTGGTGTATTGACAATGTTTATTTGCTGGGTTATGTAATACCTCACCTAGGGCCTGATTCATTAGTGATCTTCTTATCTTGTGCAAAAGGTAAGATGCTTGTTACGAAGAAACAGGGAGTTAGGATGAAAATCCATCTTTACTTCACTCTTAACGTAAGAAATTCTTCACTTATGCAGTGGATTTTATTTCTTAGCTCCCTTTTCTGAGCATGAACAGAGTGGATTAGCTTAAGATAAGCAAAAAATGACAGATAAGATCCTTTAATGAATCAGGCCCCTAGTTTGCTAATTGGTCAAGGCAGCTATATGTAAACTTACAGCCAACATAGATACTCCACATGAGAACTAGTTACATTAGTCTGATTACACACATTGTTAGGCAGCAGTCACTTGACATGTTTGCTGAACCTGACAATGTAGGTCTCCAATGTTATTGTGGTGTAGAAATGGGAAATTGATTCAATACCATTTTCATGTAGATTGCCCTCTGAAAGTGGAAAGTAGTGACCAAAGTCACATTCCATCTTTGTTTCTCTTCAAACTGTGTGTGTGTGAAGAGTAAATTGTGTTAGTTAGCGCCGTAATACCACCTATGTCTGTTTAGACATGCTAGTCAATGTTAACAATAATTTGCAGCATTTGTCCATGCCTTGGGCAAGGGAAGTACAAATCCTTAATGTACAGATATCCTCCCTTTAGGATGATGGGTCCATGTTCAAATTTCTTTACCACCATCTAATCCAAGAGTGTTGGGCCGAGCACACAGTATTTTGAGGGTTTAATGTCTGGTAGATATTGTTGATGTTTACATTGTTAGGTGAGGCATCCAGTTTTTTTGGCTTATAGATGGTGAACGTGTGCAATGGGTACCTGTGTCTGTATTGGCAAGAAATCACAACATACCAAGCTTCAAATTATAATATGTTGGCCGTTATATAAAATAGCTTGGCCTTGCATAAATGTTTTCCAAAACTGGAAGGGAGCTAAATCCAAGTGACGTGCCCACTCTAACAATGAATGAATCAGTGTACATAACGTAAGAAACTCTAGGGTCTGTTTGTTTTAATAATGTATTAAAGGTTCCAGATTGGTTTAAACTATCATGGATGCGGGGGGATCAGATCATAGAGTTTGGAAAAGTCTTTACAGGCTAGAGGAGTTTGGTGGACAAACTACTTCTTGGAGTCTACTTACTTGTATTACAGAGTGTGCTTCTTTGCCTGACAACCATATCTATACTCCAAGGTTTTTCATTTGCATCTTACATGATTAGTCAGACACACAGCACTACATACACCCTTATAGTGTGTCAAACGGTCACGTTAGTCTGTAATGCTTTATCCGAATCAGGGACCCTTGGGATTACCTGCAGCAGGTCTAATTCTGAACAGAGCAGCCTGGATGATCTTCCTGCTCATGTTCTTGCTGATTGTCCAATCTAGCAGGGGAATGAGCAGTCTGAGAATGTGGACACAAACACTGATTTTGTAATGCAGCCAGAAACACTGGAGCCAATAACTATCCTCTGGAGAGAAGTGTGTTGTTCAGGCAATGAACAGATCACAGCAGCAGGTTTAAATAGGTTGTCCCAAGCAACTATTGGCTGATCACTTCATGGGATCACAGGTGCTGAATCTGGTTGATCTGGAATGATCACCTGACTGCATCCAAGATGCCTGTGCACATGCAGCTGAACAAACAGTGTGTGTTTGATTAAAAATGTAGCTGTGGAGGACGGGAATGTTGCTGACGACCAGAAGGGACCCAGGTAGCCGTGATATGACAGCGGCTGATGGGATAAGTGCACCTAAGATCCAAATGTGAGACCCCTGTCTTTTGTGGCTCCTTTGTGTCAGGTTACAGTTTGCAAATGCAATACTTCCTTTACAGGATGATTTGCCCTACCTCTAAAGGGGCACTGTAGTTACACGCTGTGTTTGAAATAATTTACTCAGGCAAATAAAGAAACACTGTGGCAAAATCATTAAGAAGCTTACCTTGATACACTTCTTGTTTAAGTCTTCTTCAGCAAACCATGGGCCAGAATCATTCTGGAAAGGTAAGGCAAAGTAACTAAGCAAGGCCAAAGCATGTCAGTTTGGAGGGGGATGTAAACCACAAATGTCATTGGAGATCTAATTTTGGGGTAGGAGAGGTCCTAGCTGAAATGAACATTTCAGTGTACAAATAAGCTATCAAGTATTTGTGCGGTACATTAGGATACAGACATTATTTTTATTTTAAAAGGCTTTTGAGCAGCATTTAGAAATATGTATCCTTGACATCTATGTTCATTACTCAATCAGGGCCATGGCATGGTTTTGGTCAGCACACTGATATTAGATATATATTTGTTTGAATACGTTAATGATTCAGGCTGTTTGTTCGGAGATTATACTTTGGTTAGAGTTGATAACAAGTATTGTTATTAAAAAAGCATTATGGAATATGCCTTACCAAATAAAGACACATTTCAGTAGTAGGAAATTTTTTTATTCCAAAAAAAAAATATACATATTTTTGTCATATATTAAACTATATTTTTAGGTTAAAACAATACAAATTATTTTTTCCGAGCCTTTTTTAAGGGGGTTGGAAGGGAGGCTCCGCTACTCCGACTTCTTGTCACCCGTGATGTAGAGGAGTCAGAGGAACCAGGCAATGGGGCAAGGCAAGCGGGTCGTGTCCGACGAGGTGAAGGTGCAGGGTCAGGGGATGGGGATGAGGCCACGACAGGCGAGGGGGAAGTGGGCACAACAGGGGATTGGCCATAGCCACGGGCAAAGGCTAAACACATAAGACGACATAGTTCGGGGTCAGGGAGGGCGGACGCGACAGACACGACAGACACATCAGGGAGGGCGGACGCGACAGACACATCAGGGAGGGCGGAGGCGACAGACACACCAGGGAGGGCGGAGGTGACAGACACATCAGGGAGGGTGGAGGCGACAGACAACTGGGTATGGGGGCTGCCGAACAAATAATCTGAGCTGGGTGAAGGGAATGTGCCAGAGGTGCGTTGGGAGTGGGCATGCAAGATATCACCCAGGAGTGTTGCAATATTTGTCACTGAAGTATTTAAATTATCCATTTTGGTGGCGAGTGTCGTCAGTAAAGAGGTGTGTGTGCTCATGAAAACGGAGAGTGTGTTAGTGAGACTGGTGATTTGCTGATCCGTGTGTTGGACAGTGCTCGATATTTGTGACAGGTGAACATTCTGTGCATCAGTGGCATTTTTAAGATTTTGGGCTGCGTGTGCAAGTGCCCGCTGCCTTACATATTCAGCTGGAGGCAGCTGAGCCTCCTCCACATCACGGGCAACTTCATCATGCACTGGTGAAGCAGGCGCCTGCTGCTCACATTCTGTAGAGAGATAATAAGTAAAATAAAGTAATTAGAATCAAAGAGTAAGGTGCAATATTATATTGCCAAAAACATCTTACAACGCGTGATGTAGCATTGGTAAAGTGTCAGCTTCCCTTGAATGTGCTAGCAGCCCTTTCCGCTCCCCAAATACATACATACATTGCCACTTATGGTCTCACATTTTAGGATGAGCCCTACATATTGAGACCTTTTGTCTTCAGTGTGTAAATTTAATTTCCTACTATGTGATAGGCAAACACATTGTGCAATTGAAGTTTACCTTCACACACACATCCTGAGAGTTGACACTTTTACTTAGACAGATACAAAGCTTTACAGACATTAAGTAAGCAAACTCATCATGTACCTAGTGGAGCGACCTCTCCTGTTCGGGATGGGCTAGAGCCAGTGTCTATGTCGCCCACCCCAACTATCTCCACCAGGGCTATTGCAGCCCTCGCCCGCTCCTCGAGGGGTGTTAAAATAGTACGTAGTGGAGGCCCCCCACCAGTGCCTTGAGCATGCCTGTGAATCTCAACGAGCTTCGCTTTCAGGCATCCTTTATAGTCTGCCCATCTGTGGAATAGACAAACATTATTGCCTCACATAGTACCTTCAACTCAAAATGACACATTTTTCAATAAAATACATTGCACGTTTGCTAATCACACCAATTTAACCGTCACATACAGTAATACAGATTTTGCTCTTTTGAAGCGCGTATAATGTGGTAAACATATTATGTCAATGTGACCAAGGGCCATGGTGTTTGTTTCTGAAAACAAAGGGCCTGATCAACAAATGCATTGGAGTCACAAGATGGTTTCACCTCACAGATGACTATTGCTACTATGTCACAATATCCATATTTATCTCTAGCGATATCTATATATATTATTTGACAAATAGACACAGTCAGAAAAGTTAAATAGGGCTATTATTTTTAAATTTGATTAGTACCTTTTCTGTACTTCAACCATTGTACGCTCATACGGAGATATTTCATTGATGAGCCGTGTGATTTCCTGCCAATGCGTTTGGCGCTTGCGTTCGGTTATTTGCCTTTTGCCACTGTGGAACCTCGCCAGAACCTCTTCTACCAGCACCTCCAGCTCCTCCTCTATGAAATTGTTTTTACGCCTAGTTGGCAGCCCTGGTGCCTGCACATTACTTGGCCCAGCATCAGACATATTCCTATTTCAAAGATAAGTCGTGTCTTTATAGGCAATGCACACAGTCAGGTGGTGATACAGAATCTAAGCACATCCACCCCCTACATAAGGTACAATTTCACAAACTTCTAACTATGTCTAAAACACATGCCCCTTATTATAATAAACATTGTGGTTTGTCTATTTAACGGCCATTTAGTTTGGCCACTGCATTTTGACTGACATATTCGTCAAATACTATTGCAACATTCTCCTACTACTACTACTACTCGTCACTTTTCAAACCATAACATTGGTTTACAGGTTAGCAACACACCAAAATTAAGGATATCACTCAGTTGCAAACCCTATATTGTGTAATTATTATTCATATTTGGTTACAAATCAGCCAGCAACACACTTAAGTGTGTACTCCAAATGCAATTGTGGAGGTATGTGGCCAAAATAAGTGTATACATTTGGACCCATGTGTCCATCAATGCAATGAGCTAGTTATTATGCTATTGAACATGGATAAGGTTCAAAAGAACTTAGCATACTGTAGGCTACTATTGAAAACTTTACATGTTAAATGTGAGGCCAGGGGCCCTTTCCATAGCAGTTTTTTTTACATTCCGGCCACACATATTGCAGAGCAAACAGTTTGCTACATTAGGAGATAACAATATTTTTGAAATATCCAGAAATTTCAGATAAATTATTATACTTACTTTTCTCCAAAGTTTGGCACAAAAGACAAAAAATATTTTGATAGTCAACTGGGTAATGCGTGGTATGGCCTGCAATAAAAAAACAAATTAATGTTTATAAGCAAGGAAAGGTAATGTGGTAAACAAAGCTAACCTCCTAATTTGATTATGGATAAGGTTCAAAAGAACTTAGCATACTGTAGGCTACTATTGAAAACTTTACATGTTAAATGTGAGGCCAGGGGCCCTTTCCATAGCAGTTTTTTTTACATTCCGGCCACACATATTGCAGAGCAAACAGTTTGCTACATTAGGAGATAACAATATTTTTGAAATATCCAGAAATTTCAGATACATTATTATACTTACTTTTCTCCAAAGTTTGGCACAAAAGACAAAAAATATTTTGATAGTCAACTGGGTAATGCATGGTATGGCCTGCAATAAAAAAACAAATTAATGTTTATAAGCAAGGAAAGGTAATGTGGTAAACAAAGCTAACCTCCTAATTTAATTATGGATAAGGTTCAAAAGAACTTAGCATACTGTAGGCTACTATTGAAAACTTTACATGTTAAATGTGAGGCCAGGGGCCCTTTCCATAGCAGTTTCTTTACATTCCGGCCACACATATTGCAGAGCAAACAGTTTGCTACATTAGGAGAACAAAAAAAATATTAAAATCTTACAATCTCTGATTTAGTTTTATACTTACTGTTTGTTGTTGGCTTCTTAGGCCAATCATCCAAATTTAATGAAATGTTGATTGTGCTCTATCCAGGCAAAAAAGCGAATGAACAGGCACTAGACCAAAGCACAGGTGGGTTTAAATGGAGTTTTGAATTAATAAACCAGGTGTACACTCTTCTTCCTAATTGCGGAGCACACAGTACTCGTCTCAGTGCAGGCGCCCGCCATGTTCTTGGTGGGAGAGACAATCAAAGACACAACACAGGTGTGTGAAAGCTCCGCGTGTGACGTGAGCACGCCCATACGTGCTCAGCGAACCAATTGGAACGCAGAGGCCCCCATTTTGTGTGATAGACATTATACCAAAATGAGGGCTGCTATTTTCACCAGGCGTGAGCTGAGAGTCCTTACAGAGGGTATGGACAATGTACCTTCTGGAAGGTATGTGTCCAACGAGGTCAAGGTGCGGGCCTATCAAAGGATCCGCAGACACCTACGCCTACGATTCAACATTCGGCGAAGCACTGTTCAGCTCCAACGGCGGTGGAGCCCCAGCTTCTGGAGGAGCTCCGTAGGGAGATCAGAATAAGTGAGTTCTCTACTAATCGCAAAAAACATGTCAACATATATATATATTTGCTCTATGGCCCTGATTCATGAAGGATCCTTAACTTGAGAAACTTCTTATTTCAGTCTCCTGGACAAAACCATGTTACAATACAAGGGGTGCAAATTAGTATTCTGTTTTGCACATAAGTTAATTACTGACTGTTTTTTTATTTAGCACACAGATACTTGATAGATTCTTTGTACACTGAAGTTTAAAGTTGATATTTGTGTGCTACATGAAAAAACAGTCAGTATTTAATTTATGTTCAAAACAGATTACTAATTTGCACCCCTTGCATTGTGACATGGTTTTGTCCAGGAGACTGAAATAAGAAGTTTCTCAAGTTAAGGATCCTTCATGAATCAGGCCCTATGTTTGTAAATATGTTCACCCTAAACACCTGACATGGCCTACATAACAATGTGCAAGCACACTATAAAGGTCATGCACCTTCCAGTGCACCCAATAAGCTTTGGCTCCTGTGTACTAAATTTGTCTGCTATCCATTTACTGCCCTAAATGTTTTTGTGTGACAATTTTTACCATTAAGTGTGGTTTTGGAAATCAGCCATTCTAAGTCTTGACCCGAGTGCTGTAACTTGCTAGTCTAACCTTAAAAACATTTTGGAGTGGAAGATGTGTTGTCATTATTGGGCCAAGATTTAAAAGGCACGTTTCAAAGACAAAACACCTTAGTGTTTAGACTGATTTTTGCAAGCTCCCATAAGATGCAAACAGATTACAGAGTGTGCTAGATATAGCTAATCAATCATTACTTAACTGCCTATTTAGACTCATTTAGACTGTGAGGTACTCCCAACAAAGGGTGATTTCCAAAGTATACTCAACATTCAAAGATTTTGACCTCCATCCACTAACTCGGTGGTCCTGTAAAGAGAGAACTAATTGACATCATTACCAGGGCCAAGGGAGTTTGCTGACTTAAAATCACCTACATGAAAAAAACATACTACGGCCAAATGTGAACAAAACCTAATTAGGCAGCCAGTAGTATGTTTGGGGAGTGTGGTAGACAACACATGCAAATATGGAGCAAGCCTCCAAACTCCACACATATGAAACTATCATCAGGGAGTTGAACTCCTGACCCCAGTGCTGTGAGAGCAAAGTGCTGACCACTAGGCCACTGCGATATTCCACATCTCTATGTAAAATACCAAAAATTGTGCCAGGTCATCATCATAAGCATTTTTTAATATAGCGCCACTAATTCCGCAGCACTGTACAGAGAACTCATTCACATCAGTCCCTGCCCCATTGGAGCTTACAGTCTAAATTGCCTTATATAGACATTCACACACACAGACATAGACAGAGAGGGAGAGGAGAAATCTAATAAAGCCATCCAGTTAAGAGCTGTCATTTTTGGATAATTTAATGCTTGGACATCATTAATGAATTTATTGAAAACAATGTTTTCTCTGAATTGCAATATTCACCGAAATAAGATTCTGGCTCCAAATCACAAGTTGGTGAGTTCTTTTTTAAATAGTTTGCAATCTGGTGTTTTAAAACATATGCAAATTATTAGTAAATCATGTCTTAACCATACAGCATATTTGCCTACTGTCCCAGAATGTCCAGGAGACTCTCAAATTTTGCTTCTGGTAGAGTAGTCCTCCCTCCCACATCCTGTCAGATCTTCTGGCAAGGTAGGCAGGAGATGATAAAATTCACTGTGACTCACGTCATCATGGTCAAGCTGTATTGGGTGGAGTATCACGGCACTCTGCAACGTGGCTGTCATTATGTAAATCATTTGGTCATATCAACCGCATTTACATTTATATGGTATACTTGCCAAAAGTAGGCTAGTCTGCCCTACAAGATAAGTAGAAGCACCAAGACCATGCCAAGACCCCAGAGGCCCACAAAGGAAGGATTTTTGAAATCCTTGTGTCTGGAAGATTTTACTAAATATGTTCATATGATTTTCAGGTCACAATTAAATGAAAATATGATCATAGCCCACCCAAAGTTAACATAAAAGGATCTCAGCTATTTTTTTTCCGTACATGACCTGGACATGGAAGAAGGAAAAAACATTTTCTCTCGAAAACATTAATACATAATTATATGTAAGTCACTATGGTAAAGCCAATATACAGTATGTATATATAAGAACCAGTCATACACAGTCTGATATTTAAAACCTGTATGTCAAGAGATGCCTTTTTGTTGTCCTCCTGGTTCTCCTCTTGACAGTAGTTATAGACTATCCCTCAGATCCACACACTGCACTCACCTCACAGCTACAGATAATAGTGGCTGTTCAAAATGGATGTTGCTAAACATTTCCTGTATGTAATGGATTTTATATAAAAAATGGTAACAATAGATACAATACTGAAGTATTGTGACTTGATCCTACTGCTGCTTTCAAAACTTTCATAGTCTGATTTTTCTATACTTAACTCCTGGCAGAAATTAGTTTGTACAACTTGAGAGCCATCTCTGTTGTAAGATACCTACCATGTTTCTTTTTTTTTTATTAAACCCATTTGCACCTTGCTCTTGGTACCTGTATACTTTGTTGGTCATCATATTTCAGCATTTCAGACAAGTATTGTAACAAAATAAGGCAGTAGCTAACATGTAAGCCAAAAAGCCAAATTTATCTAACAAGGCACCTGTATGTCAAGAGGCACTACATCAAGAGCTATCACATACAAACTCAAATACAAAAGCTGTTTCCACAAAGGTATCAGAGAATTCTCTAACCTTAGAATGGTAATACTGAATTACTATGAAGAACAGACTCATATTTATAACGAAAGAGCTCCTTAAAGTTAACCCTGATTAATACATATGAACTAACTTGTTAATCACTTTTTCTAATCTCTTAAACTTAAACTTAAACTTACTTTAATATCTTATAGTCTGAAATGTATCAATAAATTTGTATTTAAGAAGATGGGTTATCCATATAGATAAGACAGTTGATCTGTGAACATTTAACTTAATGGAGGAACAAGTCAATGTATAGAGTTATGAAGTGTGTGGAAATATAATTCCTCAAAATGTTATTGTATTTAAAATAAAATTCTGTCAGACCCAGCAGACTTCTTTAATGAGTCTGTAACTATAATTTGAATAGCTGCAATCATTTCTATTGGCCTATTTAAATTAATCTATGTCAGCAAAGGAAAATAAAAATGGTTCTTGAATTGCTTTTATGTTCTCAAGTTGATAATTGGTTGACTACAGCTAATGTAGAAATAATATAAGACAACAAAATTGGTCGCCAAATGTTGAACATAAAATCCCGAGAAATATAGTAATGCAGGTGGATATCAGCATATAGCAGCTTATATCAGCAAATCAGATGAGACACTGTGCAGATTAATAGTATAGTAGTGTGCGTACCAGAAATAAGTAAAATAACATCTTATCTGTATATAGGCTCCTCAGTCATCCTAGGTGGTGATTTCCTTTGCTCACAGAGACAAGATGCAAATATAGTATGTTCTATTAATAACTGCTGCATCACCACTCAATAGTAGGAAAGATATAAGAAAGCCATATGGTGTAGTATTTTTGCAAACAATTTATTTCAGTAGATTAAAAATATAAAATGCAAACTCACAATGAAGATAATAAATATAAGCTTATCTGTATAATATACAGGCGAGATCACTGGTAGTCATATCCCTGGACGTAGTTAAAGATGTCCCTCTATAGGCTCTATACAAAAGCTCAGGAAAGGGTGATATCTTAATTTGTTACTCCCAGGGTAGATCAGTGAAACAGGGTCTCAGATAGTACAGTTGTGGGCCTCAACGCGTTTCGTTCAGTTTGAACTTCATCAGGAGGAATTAGGTGATATTAAAAACTAAGCCTTTTATATAGGGGTGTGTAGCACCATTTTGCACAAAAATCATGGGCAAATGACGTCACCGCGCACGCGCATAAGCTTATCTGTATATAAATATATGGGACATTAATATATATAAATAAAACATCACATACTAAAATGTCAGAAATTGTCACACAGACATTCAGGTTGGATCATAATAACCTATTTGGAGTTTGTGCCCTTCCAGCTCTCAGCGCTGACACCGTCTGACTGGTAGCAAAAACGGGTAGGGAGGGGTCTTAACTGCAGCAACTGAGAGGTTGGCAACATTGCGTTCCTAAGTAAAAAGATGCATGTAATTTAAGATGCCCTGGGTCAATATGACCCAACCTCAATGATGCCGGGTTAATCCACCAAGTGAAACATCAACATTTTAACTTTTAAAAATACTCCCTAAATTGTACTCATTATCAGGGGCAGGCTGGGCTGGGGGGCAGGGGGCCATCTGCTGAGTCAAGTCTTGCCTCTCTGGCTAAAATTTGCCAGTCCTATCCTGCTTACTTTGTTGGGTTGCCTGCTGCTCCCACACAGATTTTGTAGACGTGGGTGAAGCAATCAGTAGCTGAATCACAAGCTGACTTAAGAAAACAAATTGCAACAATTCACAAATTCTGAGCAAACATTTGCAGTGACCAGAATTTCTGGGGCTTCATAAAACCCTATTGATAACTGAAAACATGTTTTATATTCATAATTTGTGATGTGAAAAAAAATTACAAGCAAAATAATTCAAGCTGTAACTACAGAAAATGAGCACTGTCACATTATATTAACCTTTTAAAATACAATCCAGATTGTCTATATTCAAAATGAGCATAATGTGCACATATTTTCCCCATATTTCTGCGATTAGCTAAAAAAAAATTCCCTGAACTTGTGAAAATGTACACTGTCCATGATAATAATAGGTCTCCAAGCTAAAACTCATTTCATTATTCTATACAAGACTCTATATTGATCCCTCCGTATTTATTTGTAATTTGCTGCCAGTGATTGAGTTGGCCTCTAAATCTCAAGACAGGTAACATGCTGTTAGGAAACAGCATTACTATACAAAGCACAGGATCATTGCAAATTCTAATTTAGTCTGATTTGTGGAAACTAAAGTACAAAATGTGAGATTCTAAAAGAATACATTTGTCACATCATCATGCAATGTCTTTTATATGTATATACTGCACTGTTTACAAAATTACTGAAAAAAGATATTCAGTTCTTAAATTTAGTACTAAATTAAGAGTTACATTTAGATCAATGAGATTGTTGTAAAATTTTGTTATTTTTCAAGTGACATAAGTTCCTCATCCTATTTGGTGGGTGGTAAAATGAAATACCTGACATGCTCTAGTAACTTTGTTATGTAATCCTAATACAGTCTATATTACTATCAACTAGAAGGTTTACATTTGAATTATTTGCATCTTTATACTATATTACCAGCTTTAGTCAGATTTTTTTTTATTATTCTAATTTGCTTTAATTGCCAATATTTCACATTTTAGCTGGGAGGTATTGAACTGCTCTTGTTATTATTCCATATCATTTTCCAATTTAATTATACTGGCTAGAATCAACATCCTCCTGTACAGTATTAGCCATTTATTAAACAGGGAGAAACATAGAATTGCAGTGGTATAATTTATTAGCCAACTAACCTGATTTGCATATTTTATGTTCCTAATTATCCTTCATTTGGCATACTATAAAGTTATAATGTCTCAATTTTATACACATACAAGAAATGTGCAAAAGACCAGCTGATCATCCTGTCATCACCTTCACAACAAATGGGAACGACAAATGTTTTGCTCTACCTGAGCCAGCACTCAGATTGGAAATAGCAAGAAGATGGATTGTTCTGTCAAAGAAACTCCAGACTGAAGAAGAGGATTCAACAAAAGAACCAACAATAAGATTGTTAATTATTATTTATTAATTTTGGGAGATAATGAAGGGGGGATTTTTGTGTATATGATTTTTCCGAATATTAGCTGATTTTCTGTTCTATATTATTTATTTTCTTTTGCTGCATTCTGTTTACTATCTTTTTGATCATATTTGTATTTATTTATTTATTTATATAAGGGCCTACTTATTAATGGTCGCATTTCCCCTAGTTAAAAATCATTCCTTATGGGGGTTCGACGTGCATGTTTCATCCCCCTCGGAAGGCTCATGCTGAGGACCCCCTCTTTTCCTCTTCCCTCTCAATGCTTCCCTCTCTTTTCCTTTCTTCCCCTCTATTACTTCCCTTTTCCTTTTAATAAAATCTTGGAAAAATACAACAACATTGGTTCTCCTAATAAGGGGATTCTCGAAGGCATAAAGTTGGATTACACCAGTTATACTTATTTAGTTATTTTTTGGGTCTATTGCAAGTGACTATTAAAACAAACCGTAATATTATTAAGGAGAGTTCCCTTCCATTCCCCCCCCAAAAAAGCGTGGGGGTAGACTCTCAAACCTAACACATTCTCAAAGGGAAGGCTTATCGGTTTGTGGTGTCAGTCTACTAATCGTGTTTTGTCTATGTATATCTTCAGTGTGCTGTCTTGTTTAATGTACCCCATTATTGTCATTACAAATTGTATGTAGCTCATGTTGTTGCTGAAAATAAAGAGTTTAAAAAAAAATCATCCCTTATTGTATCGAAAATGGATGATATAACACAGCCATTTATTACATGTGCTGCTAGACTAGGCTTTTTGGAGTTTGATAAATTGGTCTTGACTATAGTCCTCATTGAGAATTATGGTACTGCGGTATAATGCTTAGCCTAATGCAGGAAATATCTATATTATCTCCTGAGTTATGCTTTTGTTAAATAGCTATAATACTAAATTTAGCCTAAACCATGCATAAACAGCCCCATCATTTTATTAGCATTTTTATTTTAGTACAGCTGTTGAGAAAGTGGGAGATGATTATACCATTGTGGCTTTGAAAATGTATAATGATTATACTACACAGTTTGGTTTCTGATAAAAAAAATTATAAATAATTTCCTCAACCTTGAAGCAAATATAAAATTTTGTAAATAATAGATTGTGACGATTATGTAGTATATCTAATGACAGAATGTTATTTTCTGTTGAATTCATGTATGACAAAGTACATTGTATATAACCTTGTAATGTAATTTAAACGTGTGCTTTGCTAGATGATATGAGTTTGAACCTATGCAAGTCTTTTGAAACTAGCCAGACTCGGGATAGATAAGGATCTTGGAGGAGTTTGAAGCCCCAAGTTGTAAACCATCTAGCTACTCAAGCAGAGCAGAGGTGAGAGATTCTCTGAGGTGCCCAAACATATCTTAGTGAGAGATAATTTATTTCAGAGCTCTGTGTCATTTTGGGAATCAATCTGACTTAATTAAAAATGTAATTCCTAAGGTGGGGGTAAAGAGCCTGTAAGAAGGGTTTAAAATCTTCTACCTTAAACAAAAACATGTGCATTTTCATGAGGGGGTCTATCAAGATTGAAATGCCCTATTTTTCTCAATTGTGTTCCCTTACACACCGGGGGGGTAAATGTATCATAGTGCGGGTTGTACAAGTCGCCGGAAATCGTCGAGATGACAGCTTAAATTTAAAGCGGCGCCGCCTTGTAAAGGGAAGCTTCCCTTTACAAGGCAGCGCCGCTTTAAATTTAAGCTGTCATCTCGACGATTTCAGGTGACTTGTACAACCGCGCACTATGATACATTTACCCACAGGTCTTAACTAGTAAGTAGTGACTCTGATTTTATTTACTATTTTATTTTCTGAAACTTATTTGTGCAATATATTGTATGTCTTGTTATTGATTTTTGTAACGAAGCCTTGGAAACATTTTTCAGATTAAATAAATTGAATCTAGTGTGTTCTCCCTGATTCTTTGTGAACGTACGAAGGCCATTCTACATGTGTATGTGATTTAAGTGTGAAACATTAATAAGTGGTTCTGGTGAACATAAGGACACCATAATAAATCCTTTGTGCTGGCAGAAAAGGTGTATTCATTGCTAAGTGACCAAGGTGACGCCAGTCATGGCCAGCTGTTCAGATTGCTGTATCTGGGACATACTGGGTGTTTGTGACAAACTGGTTGGTAGCTCGGTGTGATTGATAATATTTTTCTTTTTATCATAAGAACTTAAGTGAATTAGTGGTGTATAATTCTAGAGAGAGTCAGCATCCTAACTGACCGTAGATTACACTCAAGACTTGCAAAATTTTAAAGGACATACTGCACATATAGTTTCTGTTCCCTCCTTTCTTGTTTTCTTTTCTATTCTTTTATTTGATGTAAGTGTGAGGTCCAGGATGGCCCCTAACTATAAACAGATGAAAAAGGACGAGCTTTTAGCTTTGTGTGTCGAAAGAGGACTTGTTCTCATCCCGGACAGGAACCGAGATCAACTGATTCAAGCGCTTATGGAGGCTGATCAGAAGCTAAGTGACGGAGGAGGCAGTAGAGAAAACCTCTCTGCTTCAGGAAAGAAGTCAGCACTGGACATTACCACAGGTACCTCCGTTGAACCAAGTGAGGAGTCTATCCTGGACAGTTACCTTCACACTGATCTCAAACAGATGAAGGATGCAGACTCAGCAACATCACTGTGGCTGATCCAGCAACTCCAAGAGGTTGCAGAATGCTGAGCAGACCGGGAGGCTGCTGAATCTTGTGGAGACAGTGATTCTGCTGCTGCAGAGCATCAAGCAGAACGTGAACACCAGCTGCAACTAGCCAGGCTCAACAGCCAGTCGGCGGACCGAGGTCTGGGTAGGAAAAAACCCAGGCACGACCAATTCCCTGTGTTGGAAAAAGACGGCGACCTTGATACGTTCCTAAAGAGGTTTGAAAGGACTTGCCGACAGTTTGAACTGGACCTCAGTGAATGGGCCTGATATTTAAGACCTGGACTGAGTGGTAAAGCTTTGGAAGCATTTGCAGACCTTCCCTGGGAACTGGACGGCGATTTATGTGGCAAATAAGAAAACTTTACTACTTTGTTTCAACATAACTCCTGAGGCTTAATGGCGGAAATTCCGAGACCCAAGGCGCAGTACCTCTGATACCTATGCCGGATTGTTAGCGCAATTATCATCTATAATGCAAAGATTAGCAGAGAAGCAAGTGGCGCTGGATACCAGGATAAGTAGAAAATTTAAGGATACAGGATATCAGGATACCAGGATTAGCTGAGAAGTATATGGTGCTGGATGCCAGAACCTGAACAATAGACATGGATACAAGATATCAGAACACCAGGATTAGCTGAGAAGCATGTGATGCTGGATACCAGGATTTGATGAACAGATACTGGATACTAGGAATCCAGTAGACACGGATACAGGATACCAGGATTCAATGGAGCCAAATACTACAGCAGCTTAACAGGCTACATGACTTGAAGATCTAGCACCATCTTGAAGGTGCATGAAAGAGTTTGTGGAATGAGAGGGAGTGTCATTCAATCAGCCAGTGACTGAATATCGATTATGTTAAAAGACAAGTATGAATCCAAGATGGCTACCAAAATCGGAGGAGCCGCAATAGCATCAGTGCCTGGTGGAGGCTGGATGGAAGAGGTCTGCTTATGTACTGAACTCCATTAAGTAAGCCAAAGGGTCTGGTGCGTGGCAGGTAGTCAGCACAGCACCTGGAGTTCATCGGTATAGACTTCAATCAGGTGAGAGAACACTTTCATTTCAAAGAGGCACACAGTGATCTCTGCAAATTGTCTGTAGTTACATGACAATTTTCTAGACCGGCCACTTCCATAACATAATTATGCATGAAGAGCAAAAGAACAGAAAACATCCTTTTTATATGTTCACTATATTATAAAAAGATTGCGTTCACATGATGTTCAAAAACAAATAGATGTAAAAGCATAAAAATAGTAGTTTAAATAACCAGCCTGAAGCAAATCAGAATACAAGCATCACTTCATATACAAATGAACACTAAATTCTAGTATCCCATGCAGTAATTGTGAACAAAGATATGAAAGGCAGAAGAGTCCTCAAAGGCCATGAAACATCAGTTAAACCAGCTCCACTAACACATTTCTACTAGAAAGTCTTGTTCAATGTGATAAGCGGAGGACCCATAAAGCAAGGTTTTTATACCAGAATCAAATAGCAACACAAATGTGCAAATTTAGCAGAAGAACATAAAATATTACATAAAATCAGTTGTCAGACATAATCATCAGTAATAATCGTTCCTTCTTATTCCTTATGAAATATTTATCAAAACATATTTGCTAGTTAAGCACAACAAGTATATATGTATAAATAATGTTACAAAGTATATTTCTGAAGCATTCTAGAATCAATACAACTTTGCAATAAAAATCATTGCTATTAACGGAGATAACAAAAAATTATACACAATAAAAACAAAGTAGACAATTTATTGTAACTTCAAGTATTATATACACAGAGATACATACTATATTTTTGAAATGTACTGAGAATCATTACAGCTTTGTGATACAAATGAAGGCTAGTTCTGACGGCTAGCTGTATTTTGATTTATCTTGATATGATTTTAAAATCACAAAGAAATGATTTTCAGAATGAAAATGTCAAAAAGAATACACACATAAAATGCATATAATAGTCTTAAATAAGCATCAAAGGAGCAGACTAATAATTCTAACTACAGGAATAAGTGCATAATTCTGTGTACAAATGGATAGCAATGGATAACAAGCCTAAATTAATGATTGTAAACAGATAGATTAATGATCTTAAAACTAAACATCATAAAACAGATGATACTAAAAACATCATAGTTCTGACCATGTCCATGAAAAACGGGAGCACCATCTACAAATTAATTAAAAGTGAAAGCAGTACTATGTAGAGAAAACTACAAAGTCCCTATTTAAGCCTCCTGGAGACAAGGGGCCCGATTCATCGAGGCACGCATACAATTATTTGACTTCGACATTGACTACGGCAAAATGCTCCTTCCCTGACCCGTTCATTTCCCGAAATCGTAGGTTGTAGTAAGTTAATTAAAAAACGGAGTGGACAGGGCAGCGTTTACTCTGCGTATCTCCAAGTTCTGGGCTTGCACTGAGAGATTTTGCATACGATGCGCTCAAAATCGGCAGATACGTGCCCTGATGAATCAGGCCCAAACAATATATCAGCTTAGTCTCATTTTCACTAACGTCACAGGTCAGTCATTTCTTCCCCATTTATTATCATTCTTCTTTTCTTAAATCCCATATAAAAAAATGGCCTTGGTAGAACAACCATGACAAGTCTCAAAACTGGCTTAAACTGAGTGAATTTCAAAACCCTTCTTGATATTTTAACAGTGTTCACCAACATAATTTTTAATGGATGGGAGGTCCAACCTACATAAAAAAGGCCACAAATACATTCTAACAAGTATACAACATTAGAGTTGTTGCAACTAACAAAGTCTTTAATCACATAGGTACGGTTATTGACTAAAAACTGAATCAGTATGTTCTTTTTGTCAACAAAAGAACCACACCTAAAGAAATATTTAGAGGTAATGCCCCCTTTCCTCTTTACCTCCACAAGAGAACTATTCACCAATTTATCTCTAAGGTTGTGAACTCATCTGTTTCTCCATGATGTCTCTTTTATATTTAAGATAAGATATGCTTCCAGCGACTAAGGATTGTAAAAGAAATCTATGATTTCTGACCAACTAGCTAGTGGAGATTTTGTACCTGCTATTATGGAGCAGCCAGGGGGATGCACTGCATCGTTATTGATCTTAGTTAGTATTAAATAACTGTCGTAGTGGGATAAGGAATTGTCAAGCAGCTTATTTTGTAGTTTCTCAAGATGCCATTCTCCATATGCTTAGTGAAGAGAGATGTCAATTTCTTGTTTATATTTTCTTACCATTACAGAAACCTGGCTTACTTCCATTGATACTGCTTCCCCTGCTGCTCTCTCCTATGGGGTCCTCTCTTTTACCCACTCTATCAGACCTGGTGACCGCCCAGGTGGTGGGGTGGGCATCCTCCTACCCCTCAGTTTGTGTCATCTTCCTTTGATTCTCCTCCTCTGAAGTCCACTCTATCCATCTTTTCTACCCAATCCATCTCCGTGTCTCAGTCATCTACCACCTCCTGGTCCTACCTCCCAATTTCTTGATAATTTTTGCTCCCTGACTTCCCCATTAGCTCTCCTAAGACCTCTCCTCCATCATCCTAGGTGACTTTAATATCCCAATCGACAACCCAACAGACCCAGCGCGTATCAAATTACTTGCCTTTTCTACCTCCTTTGGTCTCTCACAATGAATCTCTTCCCTCACCCACTGTCTCAGTCGTTCCCTTGACCGTCTCTTTTTCTCTTTTTTGCTCTTTCTAACTTCTCCCACTCTCCCTTCTCTCTAACCACCATCTTCTCTTCTTTGCTGTTTCCTCATCTTGACACCCCCCTCCTCTGCAAATCAAACCATTCTATACACAATCTGTATGCTCTTTATCCTGATATTTATACCTCTCCTCTCCCTGCTGTCCACCATGGCCTGCACCAACCAAGTGGCCTCCATCTACAACCACACCCTCTGTTGCCCCTGCCTCTTCTGTCCACCTTCACAGCTCTAAACCCTAACATTGGCAGTCCAAATTTTCCATGTTCCTTAAAAAATTCATATGCACCACTGAATGCTACTGAAGGAAATTTTTTGGCAGGCTTCCTTTATTTGAAGTTCAACCTCTCATCCTACAATTCTGCCCTCTCTCTCTCTCTCTCTCTCTCTCTCTAAAGAATCATAATTAAAGCCTCTCATCTCTTCACAGTCCGCCAATCCCTGCAGCCTTTGTACCACTTTCAAAACAGTTCTTTGCCTCCCCTTCTCCCCTCCCATCCTCTCTTACAGCCACTGACTTTGCCTTCTTTATTAATTCCAAACTACGGCTATCTGACACAAAATTTCCTCTTCTCCTCACTCTTCTACCATCTCTACCACTCCACCCTCCTCTCCCTCCTGCCGCCCTTGTGTTCCTTCCACCCGACTACGAGTGATGAAGTCCATTCTTTTTATATTATCCTCTCCACACTCAATAAACCCCCTGGGTCTCGTCACTTTTCACCTACTTTGCTCCCTCTTCACTGTCTGATCCCACCTTGCTCACCTCTTCAATCTGTCCCTCTCCACTGGAATCTTCCTCTCATCCTTTAAAAATGCTTTTGTTTCAACCATCCTTAAAAACCACACCTCACTGTCTAACTACCGCCCTATTTCTTTTCTCTTTTTTGCCTCCAATATACTTGAGCGACTTGCCTGCAACTGCTCCTCTAACGACTCCATCCTTGATTCTCTCCAATCTGGCTTCCGCCTCCTCCACTTCAAAAAAACTGCCTTGACCAAAGTCACCAATGATCTTCTTTTAGCCAAATCCAGTGCCCATTTCTCCCTGCTTATTCTTCTGGACCTCTCTGCTGCCTTTCACACCATGGACCACCTTCTCCTCCTCCACACCCATCACACCAATCTTTATGGCACTGTTCTTTCGTGGTTCACCTCCTACCTCGCCAATTGCTCCTTTATTGTTTCTACCTCTGATTCCCCTTCCCCGCCATCCATCCATCCTTCCCATCGGAGTCCCACATGGTTCTGTTCTTGGCCCTCTGCTTTTATTCTCTGTACACCTCCTCTCTGGGTGAATTAATGAGTTCCTTCAGCCACCAGTAACACCTCTATGCAGACGACACTCAAGTCTACCTCTTATCTTACCTCCTCTCTCGAGTGTCTAGTTGCCTCTCTGTCATCTATTCCTCGATGTCCTTATGCTTTCCCAAACTTAACATGGACAAAACTGAGCACATTGTCTTCTCTCCATCTAGAGGCACCTCCCCTCCCAACCTCTCTACTGTTGACAACACCACTATCTCCTTTGTTCCCCAGCTCCGCAACCTGTTGCTATTCTTGGCTCTGAAGCTCTCGCCCAATTCTGTGTATTCCAGCTTCACAACATCGCCCCTTCCTCTCTCAGCATGCCACCAAAATTCTTATCCACTCACTGATCATTTCTCCTCTCGACAACTGCAACTTTCTCCTTACTGGCTTTCATATCTCCCATCTTGGTCCTCTTCAATCTATATTTATTATAGCAGCTAGACTTATCTTTCTCTCTCGCCTCTTTATATCTGCCTCCCCTCTCTGCCAAAGTTTACAAAGGCTTGCCTTCCATTACAGAATCCTCTTCAAACTCCTCACCTTCATGTACAAGGCCTTCTCCAACTCTACTGCTCCCTAATCTCCAACCTAATCTTCATACATACTCCCTCTGCCCTCTCCAGTCGGTCAATGATCAGCGCTCTTTCTCCTCTCTTGTAATCAAATCTCACTACCTTATCCAAGATTTTTCCTGTGCTGCCCCCACCACTGGAATGATCTCTCTCATTATATCAGACTATCCCCTAGCTTGTATAGCTTGAAACATTCATTGAAAACACACCTATTTAGAAAAGCCTTCTTTCATCCCCCATCTCTCCGACTCCTGCTTCTTGCCCTTAGATCTGCTTACATTGGCTCACTCCCATGTGACTACCGTTTGTCAGCCCCTTTTCCTTTGTAAACTCTAGTGAGCAGCTCCCTCTTCCTTCCTGTTTTCATTATCTATGACATTTGCTCACCAGCAACACTACACTGCTCCTCCTTTGGCTCTCTGCCCATTAACTCCACTCCTCCATTGTCTTTGCACCTCTTTCAGTGGCTCTGATCCTGTTATTTGCGCCTATGCTAATGGACACAGGTTTTAGCCTGAGCTGCATATACCCCCTGCACCCCACTAGCTCTGTTGAGAGTTGCAGTGTTATTTATTCACTGGATTGTACTATTATACCATATACTGTTTTGTTGTTTTTCCTCTGTACAGTGCTTCGGACCTCATGTGGCACCCTATAAAAAAATATTCATAATAATAATTCTTAGTGAGATTTAATTTTTTTTCAATTCATATATATATAGACTCAGTTTTTGTCAGGATATTTTTTCTAAATCTCTCAATGAAGCAACCTCTGTTGAAAGTGGAGTTGAATGTAACATCCTTATGTTAAAAAAAGAGTTTTGCTAACTTTCGTATAGCAGCCGCTATAAATTTGTTAAAATGCTGAAGTTACATTGCTATGTCATTTAACTGTGAGCCCACACTGTGGGATCTCAAGTATGTCACCACATGATGATACACTTAAAGTGCATCTTGATAATCTTTAAACACATATTCATGTGAACGCATGTATGTGTTTATTTTGATTTGCACAACATAATTTGCAGCTGTACTTTTGATGCAAATGTGTACAACTCTAAATGAACCCCACAAACATTAAACTTAAGAAAGAAACCTTAAGTCAGTTTTATGGATTCAAATTTATGAATTTAGAATAATATTGTATGACTCTAAGAGAAAGATTAAGTCCAAATGCTGAATGGCTGCATACATTGATTCCACACTTGGCTACTGTAACAAAACAAAATATTTAGACTGTCGCAACTACTGTGTTCTTTGTCTTACAGGTCACAAGCATAGGTCATGGTTACTTTAAGCCATATGTTTCTCAGAGTCCATATGTGCATGTGAGGTGAGTACTTGTCACTTTTAGTGAAGGTTCAGTCTGTCTGCGGTAACCACATGCCAATACCAGAAGATCTAATAAGTGCTTATTTTTCACGAGCATTGTTAAATTACATGTATTAAATTATTATTGTGAATTACCCCTTGCCTACTTATATCCATATATAATGTAATGATTGCTATGTCTATGTGTGCATTGATAATTGTCTATTCAGTGTGTTGTCTGTTCAACGTATTCATTTTATTAAAGTCAAATTATTTGTCATGGCTGGCGATACTGGCATGAACTACCAGAACGCCTATAGCAGCCATAGAGCTAGATATGCTCACAGGCACTTGGATGCCCCCCAGGACTTAAACTCAGCATAGAGGGAGCTCATGCACATAAACTGAAGCTCAGTAGTTGGGAGAAGATACTGAAGTTCAGGAGGCCAAACGGAATCAGGCAACCAACTGTGATCTGGTAAACAGGCAGAGGTCAGGGCAACAGGCAAACGAGCAGAATCTGGTAAACAAGCAGAGGTCACGACAACAGGCAAATGAGCAGAGACCGGTAAACAAGTAGAGGTCTCAACAGGTATCAATCAGAACAACAGACATTGTATCCATAAGGAGCAGGTCAGCAAGTGAGGAGACAGAAGCTACAACCGGCAGGCAAGCTAAGTTATATACATAGAAGGACCAATAAACAAACAGGGGCACAGGAGGAATAATCAGTCACAAAGGTTAATTAATTAGATAATTTGCGCACATGCCTGGCTGCCATTCATGCTGGGACACGGTGACTTAACATCAGGGTATCCCGACCGTTGCATTGGCGACAGCCAGCGAGAAATGAAAGTGATGTCTTGGTCATCATGGAGACGGCCGGGACACAACATGGGCAGACATAGGTGAGTGGCGGCGGCTTGAGGCACCGCCGCAGCTCATAACATTATTAGAATTGTATAAAAGATCTATCTGAATCAATGTATATTTATGATCATGTTGTGCACAATTTGATCACAATTAAGCACACACATTTGCAGTTAGTTGCTATCGCATTGTACACTGTTGTGATCACATCTGATTTATTAATATTATTGTTTCATTGTGTGTAAAATCAGACATTATATCTCATTATACTAAGCACACTCATGTAACTCTATAATGATGGGAGCCTGAGAGGAATTTCTTGCATAACCATTTAGTACGGTTATGCAAGAACCCTCCATAAGTATTTGGGGAAATGAGCAGTTGGTCACATTCTCAGTTACAATGACAAAAGACCCAAGACTCAAGAACATAGAAATGAAGAAAGAAAGAAAGGAAAGTGACCAGTGTAACTGTGACTGAAACTCCTGATATGCAATTGACCCCTCTGCATCCTCTTGTGTATAAATGACTCAGCTCTGACCTTTGAACAGCAGGGCATTCTGGACAGTATGCTGGTACTAGCCACGCTTGTGCACTATAATGACGCTACTTTTCTACTTACTTTTCTACTTTATTTTGTTCTTACTTTTGAACTTACCGTATATACTCGAGTATAAGTCGACCCGAATATAAGCCGAGGCACCTAATTTTACTACATAAAACTGGGAAAACTTATTGACTCGAGTATAAGCCTAGGGTGGAAAAGAGCGCTAATTTAAAAACCTAAATAAAAATGATAGGTTCAATCTATGAAATCATTTTTAGCTAGATGACAAGGAACATTCATAAATGATTATAAAATCATTGGGTACAACCTAACCTAAATAAAGGGGTATATAAGGGGTAGGGATATAAATGTATGAACATGGTGGCTGTATTGTTTGTTTCTTTATGTAATTGCACTGTAAATTAAACAAAACAAAAAGGGGAGAGAGAGAGAGAGAGAGTGCGAGGATGAGAGAGAGAGAGGGACAGAAAAAGAAAGGGGTAAAAAGGGAGGGGGAGAGAGAGCGCATGGGGGTGAGAAAATAGAGATGGTGTAAGGAATGAGGGAGTGAGAGAGAAAAAAATGAAGAAAGAGAATGGGGTGGAGGGTTGTATTTGTAACTTGAAAGTCTTATCCTAACTCAGCCCACAGTTTTATTTCAATGTCAATCAAACTGACTTAAGAAATGAACATATTTTAAGTATGGTACTTTTTTTTACTGAACACAGAAATTGCTATTTGCATTTGAAAACCTTTTCAAACCTGACAACCTATATATCTTTCAGGAACTTGCCTTACAGTTTCCCTTTCAGAGCAGGTACTGTAGATCTTCATTGTACTGACATATCTAGAACTATCGAACCAACCCGAGTAAGATACTGAGTGAGATCATCAGACCTATGTTGAGAGGTGATAGAACTTCTTACGCGCATATTAATAGCTAACACGATAGGAAATAAACGTTACCATGTTCTGGTAGAAGATGGGAGATGGCTGGGTGGGTCCTTCCGGGAAGCACAGATATTGATTCTGGAAGACGCTAATGCTGGAGTCTGTGACAGTGACAGGTTCAAGAGTGGCATCCAACAACAGCTGATTCAAATAACTTTCCTCCTGAGCTTCATAGACTGGAAACTGTCTGGTCTGTTGGTAGCTGTGTACAGATGGTGCAGGTTCACATGCTCTATACATTTCTAAGGATTAAGAAAAGGCCACGGTTAGTTTCACTTACCCGGCAGTGGAACGCATATGCGTTCCAACAACAGGAAGTTCGGCATTTGGAACGCAAGTTTGCGTTCCAAATGCCGAACTTCCTGTTGTTGCAACGCATATGCAGAGGTTGACAGCCGACGGACCGGACACCAGGTAAGTTCACCCGTGTATAAGCCGAGTGCCCTTTTTCAGCATACAAAAGTATGCTGAAAAACTCGGCTTATACACGAGTATATACGGTACCTTTATTTGGAGAAACCTTTTGTGCTTTTGAAGCACAACATTCACTTATTTACCTTTAATAAATGGGGGCTCATGAGCATAAGGACTTCTTCATCTCATAACTTGCGGACATTCAGATTTTGATTTACCAACGAATGGGTGGAAGATGTATCATTAAGGTAAGAACATTTTTTTTTTCCTTTCTTTTTTTTGCTGTCTGATGTTGGTAATTTGAAAATACTGCTTTGTGAGTTGATAAAATGCTGGAAGGAATCTGGGACTAAGGATAAACTTGGTTTCTTCTGATTGTTGTTTAGAAACACTTGTTCTTAACTGTAATATATTGTTTGTGCTCGCATGCTCGCATATTATTGTGCTCCTTTACTGTCAAATTGCTAGTGATAGTATAATTAGTCGATTGTTTGAGATATATATATATATATATATATACACAAATTAACCCGTGCATGATACTCATGCATTCTAGTCAAATCAAGCTACTTAAGGTGTTAAAAAGGTTCTTGTCATGCATTTGGGGCTAGGCCAGGCCTCCTCAGGGGAAGAGCGTTACTTCCCGACGCAAGTGCCCTTTTTTAACGTGGTTTTGTCCACATGTCACCACCTCATCATTTTTCTCCATCACCTCACCCTTCATCTTCATCGCCACATCCTTCATCAAGCTACTTAAGGTGTTAAAAACTCCCCGGCAACCATCAACCACTCCCAACTGTCACTTCTCCTTCAAGAAATATATAGGTCAGTGCAGTCATATGCAGCAAAAGTATCACAAAATCTCCCACTACCTACATCTGGCTAAACAATAGAACAATAGTTAGCAAGACTTGTGTAGATACCACATTCTATTTTTGCATATGAAGAGAATGTACTCGAATTTCAGTTAGTTTTGAATTTGTTAGAGTGTGAATCACAGCACTCACATTCCCATCAATGGAATATATATATATTTTTGTTGGGACTATGGAAAGTTAGGAATGGTAGATCCGTAGCTCCAAAAGCATACTTTCCAAGCTTAGTGGAAACAACGCATGGGTTACCGCATTTAGGTAGAGATGGTATATGTAAATTAGTAGGTGTGTACTCTAATACTTTTGGCTTCTTCTCTCATGCTAGTACTAAAGCTGCTTAATGTCTTACTTAGCCTGAGAAAGAATACACAGAAGGCAACACCAACAGAATCGTCCTGTAGGTATGGTATCCCCAGGGTCATTGAAAATGATCGGGTTACCTATTCCTCTGGTGATGTGTTTCAAGCCTTGTGTAGCCTCATGGGCAATGATAGTAAATTACACACTCTCTATAGACCACAAGCCAGTGGGTAAGTAGAAAGGGTTAATGGCACTATCAAGAATAACTTGAGCAAACGGCTGGCTAAGAAATGGTTGGCATGGCCTAAAGCCCTGCCACTAGTATTACATAGTATCAGAACCACTTGATGACCAGCGCCACATATCCAGGGCCGCCGAGAGGGGGTTGAGCGGGTACTATTTACCCGGGCCCGGCCATGCCAGGGGGCCCGGACCGGGCCCCCACCGCTGAATTTTATTTTATTTTTTACACTTTTCTTTATTGCAATTTTTTTTTATTTTTGTCTTCTTTTTTTTTTTTTTTTCCCCGGGGAGGGGGGGGGGGGGGGGGCTTGGGGTGTCCGACCCGTCCGTTGGTGGGGGGAGCTAGCTAGATAGTTAAAAAAAAAAAAAAATTTACATATTCACCTGATCGCGCCGCCCTCCCTCCTCTCTGCTCGTTTCACACTGACTGTCGGGCGTGACGTCATCAAGTCACGCCCGACAGTCAGTGAGGAACGTCGCAGAGGGGACCAAGCAAGAAGAAAGAAGAGAACACAGAAGAAAAGAAAGAAACTAACAAGTAAGTAAAGAACAGAGAGTCAAGGGAAGGAAAGTAGAAAGGGAGAGTGTGACAAAGAAGGGGGAGAGATGTACAGAATGAAAAAAAAAGTGGGGAAAGATGTACAGAATGAAAAAAAAAGTGGGGAAAGATGTACAGAATGAAAAAAAAAGTGGGGAAAGATGTACAGAATGAAAAAAAAAGTGGGGAAAGATGTACAGAATGAAAAAAAAAGTGGGGAGAGATGTACAGAATGAAAAAAAAGTGGGGAGAGATGTACAGAATGAAAAAAAAAGTGGGGAGAGATGTACAGAATGAAAAAAAAGTGGGGAGAGATGTACAGAATGAAAAAAAAAGTGGGGAGAGATGTACAGAATGAAAAAAAAGCAGGGAGAGATGTACAGAATGAAAAAAAAGTGGGGAGAGATGTACAGAATGAAAAAAAAGTGGGAGAAATGTACAGAGTGAATAAAAAGGAGGGGAAGCAGCATGGAGGGCGCAGTGTGAACATAAGGGGGCACAGTGTAGTGATGAAGGGGCACAGTAATGTGCACAGGGGGCTTGTTGCAATGTAGTGAGTGTGAGGTAGATGGTGGCAAATTAATGGGTGCTATTTTGTTTGTAGGGTGATGGGGAGGCAATTTAATAGTGGGGACTTAATTTAAGATGGGGTGGTTTGGGGGCTATTGAATGTGGGGATGAGTTTGGGGAGAATGAGGTCTATTTATTAAATGTGACTATGAGTTATTTAATGGCAGTGATGGTTGCGGGAAATAGGTATTGCTGTTTGCAGGAAGGGAATAGGTTTATTTATTAAATGTGAATACTATTATTTTAATGTTGGGGCTGGAGGAATGCCTAATTATTAATTGTGGGTGCTATTGATTTAACGCCGGGGCTGGCTGTAATTTTCTAAGTGTAGCCATTTTTTTTTCCAAATAGGTCCTTCAACATTCCAGGATCCAGACAAGCCACAACTAAAGAAACCAGCAGCCACAGGTGGAGAAAGTAAGAAGAACAGGTAGGAGAGAGCAGCAGAGTGTGTGAAATGTTGTGATTCTAGTAGGGACAATACCAATTTTTGGTGAGTGTTGTGCCCAATGTTAGGTGCAGGCCAAGACTGAACTGTTTGTGTACACACTGCATTCTTTGTATACTACACTGTGGTGGTAGATGTCCTGAAAGTCAGGAGTGCTTGGACATATGTGACGCTCCGGCGAATTGAGTGCCTAGTGATTTTGATGTTAGCCACGCCCCCAAATGCCTAACTACAACATTGAAAAAATTTGCGCCGCCGTGAGGCGGCGCAAAATTTTTTTGCATGCTCAACTATAAGGGGGGGCCCCACAAATTTGTTGTACCGGGGCCCTGAATTCCTCTTGGCAGCCCTGCACATATCTAAAGATAGCGGAAAGAGACACTTGGATCCACTCCACCCATTGCAAAAGAGCCACCAATTTCCAGAAATGGTTAGTGACAAGGCTACAGATGAAGCTACAACACCGTCAATTAAGAATCTATTCCAGGAGACTTGACTTGCTTAAAATCCAAAACCTGCCAAAGTCATAAAGACTGTTGTTACAAATGCCACGATTTTTCTCCGTTATATTTTTTGTCAGTATCTCCTATTTCTGGTAGAAACATGAAGAACAAAAAAATCGGTTCTGTGGATGTGTTTGATAATATAGATAAAGCAATAATCAGATAGCCTCCTCAGATCAGCCCTACTCCTTTTTCAGGGGTTAGAAAAAGGTCTGCAAGCCATAAAATCCAGTGTGAGGGGTTATTGTCTGAAGAGCATTGTATTTTTGAGAATTATGATAATATCATTGAGGGAAAATGCATCCAGTGGTGTCACAAATGACAATAATGATTACTAGTAACAACCGTTGGATAGAAATCATTCTTTAGTGTAAAAAATACTGTACCAAAGTAATTGTTGGGTATGTTCTCACTTGCCTGAGCGCCAGGATAATGTAGAATTAGTTCCCATGCCATTAAATATATCTGAGGTCCTTCAATTGTGAGAGGGGAGACCTACTGATGGGGAATTCAATTCAGCCAAGTCCCCAAATTTAAAACTTCTCCAATATTCAGTGGACAAATCTTCGATATGCATTAATATTACTAATGCAAAGAAATCTGGGTACAGGAGATTAACTGGCTTAATCAGACTATAATCTATTCTGTAAGGGCAGATGGCAAGACCATCGATACAGATAATGTCACCTGGTAAAAGGCGCTTAGCCACAAATCTAATCACGGTCCAAAGGCTATCAGTTCTTGGAAGGTTTGGCCATAACTTTGGGTTGACCGAGGAACAACTAATTATAATTACATCCAGGCCTTAGCTAAATTAATTGATAATATTACAGAAATGTATGATAATACTTTTAGGTACACGGGTCAAGAGCTACAAGTGTACAAGAAAGAATTAGTGCAGCACTGAATGGTTACCAATTATTTGACAGCTGTCACTGGGTGGGTATTGTGTCATTTTAGCCACTCAGTTTGGAGATAAATGTTGTACCAATATAACCAATAACACTGACAATAACAAGGAAATTATTGACCATGAGATGGATGAGATCCTGCAATTGAAATGGTAATTTTGAAAACTACATAATTCCTCTCTGACCAGAGTTGGGGAGAAAGTGGCAGGATGGGTCTCATGGTTGAATCCAGTAAATTGGTTGTCAGGACTTGGTGAATAGAAAAAAGAACTGGTGTCTGCATTAGGAGAACTCTTGGGGCCTGATTCATTAAGAATCTTAACTTAAGAAACTTCTTATTTCAGTCTCCTGGACAAAACCATGTTACAATGGAAGGGGTGCAAATTAGTATTCTGTTTTGCACATAAGTTAAATACTGACTGTTTTTTAATGTAGCACACAAATATCAACTTTAAATTTCAGTGTACAAATTCGCTATCAAATTGTCACGGGCACTAGGAGTCTTTACCCAGGGATCACCAGGTGATAGGCTTACCAGAGCAGTATAGATGGTAATATGGTACTCTGGTAGCAGGGTGATCACGGAACAGGAAATAGTAGATGATAGAGATGCTCAGGAAAGTCTATGACTAGCAGCACTGGTAATATGGATGTAGTAATACACGAGGAACTGTATGGACAAAGGACACGTGAGGGTAGTCAGTGGTCTGCGGTAGCAAGTTGTACCACTGCTATAGTGAGGAGGAATGTCCAACAGAAACGAGGAGGTGATGAGAGTCAGCGGTCTGCGGATAGCAAGTTGTACCGCTGTCTGAGTGAAGGAATGAAATCCAAGTGGAGGTATCCGGGGAGTCAGTGGTCTGCGTTAGCAAGTTGTACCACTGCTATGTGAGAGGATACTGGAACAGTTGACACAGGAAACAGGGATCAGTGGTCTGCCACTAGCAAGTTGTACCACTGAATATATAAGTGAGGAGGAGCACGGGGAGAGACTGTAATACAGGGGATACACGGGCACCTTAAACTTGATCCACAATAACATGCACAATATATTAATGACTGAACAGCACTGCAATAATAGAAAGTCACTTGAGGTAATCCGGCACAAGATAACACAGTCAATGATGGCAATAGTCTCAGCGGATAGTAAACTCCAGAGGAGAACAAACTCAGTCCAGCAAGATATGCAATACACCAGCACAGTCAATGAGAAGTATGCATACCGTGGTTCAGAAGCAGGCTGTCAGACAGGAGTGCAGAGATACCTGAACGGCTGGAGGCCGGCAGGATGCGAAGTCCCTGGAGGGGTGAAGCGGTAATCAAGTAGGTGCAGCGCACAGGTAGGTAGACCAGCAGGGGAACAAATACTCAGGAAGCAGTAGTATGTAGGACTGGACTCCTGGAGGACCCTGAAGAGTAGCGATGATCTAGATGAGATGAAAACAGTGAGGCGCAGATCCGATGCAGACTGGCGAGTAGAGACCAGCGGGAACACGAAGAAGCACGGAGAGCGGGTCAGCTGTTGAAGGACGAGTAGAACTGGGAAGTAGCAGCAGCAGGACTCTGCAGATACACGGAGGTAGCGGATAGCAACCAGCAGATGCAGCAACGATGAAACACGGGAGAGCAGAGCTGAGCTGGAACTGTTGAGCACGGAGAGTAGCGGATAGGAATCAGCTGTAGCAGTCTCGAGGAAACACGGGAGAGATGAGATGAGCTGAAGACTGAAGCGCACGGAGGCAGCGGATAGGAATCAGCCAAACAGTCACGATGAAACACAGGCGAGTTGAAGTAGATTGAAGACTGTAGTGCACGGAGGCAACGGATAGGAATCAGCTAACAGTCATGATGGCACACAGGTGAGTTGAAGTAGATTGAAGACTGTAGTGCACGGAGGCAGCGGATAGGAATCAGCTAACAGTCACGATGATACATAGCAGAGTTGAAGTGGCTTGAAGACTGTAGTGCACGGAGGCAGCGGATAGGAATCAGCTAACAGTCACGATGATACATAGCAGAGTTGAAGTGGCTTGAAGACTGTAGTGCACGGAGGCAGCGGATAGGAATCAGCTAACAGTCACGATGATACACAGGAGGGTTGAAGTGGTTAGGAAACCACAGGAGTAGAAGTGGTATGGAAACCACAGGGGTAGAAGTGGTCTGGAAACCACAGGAGTAGAAGTGGTCTGGAAACCACAGGAATCAGCAGCGCTGAATACACGAGGAAACACAGGAACACCTTCAGAGGCTCATG
This sequence comes from Mixophyes fleayi, assembly GCF_038048845.1. Lineage (NCBI taxonomy): Eukaryota > Metazoa > Chordata > Amphibia > Anura > Limnodynastidae > Mixophyes > Mixophyes fleayi. The sequence goes on from NC_134405.1 coordinate 223,064,171, forward strand.
GGGAATGAGACTCCAAGATCAGGCCACGTGGTATTGACCACAGGTGCTTAATATAGGGAGTGTTGCCTGATCTGCCAATTAAGTTAAAGGAACAGGTACTGAAGGGTTTGAAAGGGCTGCGCATGCGCAGACCCTCAGGATGGAGGACGACAACGGTTCCTAAATATACGGGAAGAAGCACTCACAGTCCGGTGAGTGACACAAATATTTGTGTGCTACATGAAAAAACAGTCAGTATTTCACTTATGTGCAAAACAGAATACTAATTTGCACCCCTTGCATTGTAACATGGTTTTGTGCAGGATACTGAAATAAGAAGATTCTTAAGTTAAGATCCGTAATGAATCAGGCCCTTGATCCTTATCTTAGGTATTTTACTATTAATTTACATGTTCTGTAAATGTGTTACTCTGGAAATGAAGTGGGGAAAGGGGTAAAATAAAATGAGTCTAAACCGGTAAATACTGAAATGGTTTTAATAAAAGCATACAAAACAGAACTGGACAATCTGCAATATGAACCCACTCAGGAAAGAGTCTTGTCAAACACCAGGCTCTCAGGTTCTGTCACTTACATCTTCGCTGCCTTTCCAAGTTGTCCCTGTGGGTTTCGGTCACATGATTCCTCTCAGCCAATCAGGTGATAAAAGCCTCCATTTCAGATTCCCTCCACAACCAGTCCATGGGAGCTGCCATCTTGGATATAGTCACCTGATCCATCTCAGCCTGTGCTCTTTCTCGTTCCATGGTTCAAGATGAGGATCTTTACCTCACTCAAAAAAGTCCCATCATCGATCCTGTGTCATTTTCTATCGCCAATATTGTTTCTACCCTGCCTCTGGAAAAAAAAAATTGTAGCTCCAGCACTTCACAAGAAATAACTTCAATGGGCTTATGCTTCCCGATTTTCCAGACATTCTGGAGTTCAGAAGACTTTCAAATTTCTCCAAAGATCCTACTAATGGCCTACTCTCAAGCAAGACATCCAAGAATTAATCGCTTCCTATTGATTCCTGTTCCAGATATGCCCAACATAAAATATCTTGCCAGACACCTGCCTGCCAACTTCAACCATTGTCAATTCCTCACCAACCCTGGACTCATCTGTCTATGGACTTACTTATGATCTACCTGTTTCTAATGGGTTCAACACTATCTGGGTTATAGTTGACAGGTTCTCCAAGATGGCCCATTTTGTTCTTCTCACTGGAATCTCCGATCGTGGGGTCCACTTGTAGCCAAGTTGTGGTGGTCTTTGTGTTCAGCTCTTCAAGTAAAGCTCAAGTTATGGTCTACCTATCGCCGCCAAACAAATGGCCAAACTGAAAGGGTGAATCAGGATTTAGAGACTTTTCTTTGCATAATTTTCTATCTCATCTTCACAAGAGAAGTGGAAACCTGGGCAGAATTCTCCCACAACAATCAGTACAATTCCTTCTCTGGGTCTACACCCTTTTTTACAGTCAATGATATTCATTCCAGAACACCTGAGTTCCAGCCTCTTCCTTCTGCCATTGTACCTGCTGCTAATAGCACCTTACATAGTTCTCCAAAATATGGAAGGAAGTCCGTTCTTCCCTGTTAAAGGCTTCCTCCAATTACAAAAAAATTGTTGATTGCAAACATTGAGCAATACCCAGTCTCAAACCAGGGGATAGAGTCTGGCTCTCTAATCGCAACCTGATGCTTAAGGTACCTTTCATGAAATTTGTCCTTCGCTCCATTTCCCATAGCACGAGTCATCAACCCAGTAGCTTACAAACTCAAACCTCCTTCATATCTACAAATTCCAAATTCCTTCCACATATCCTTGTTGAAATCTTTGGTCCTGGATAGGTTTCATTCTGCACTCTCTAAGACTCCTAAAATCCAAACTCAACAAGGAGTCAACTATGACTTGGAAAGGATACTCGATTCACTGATTCGTCACGGTCATCTTCAGTACCTTATTGATTGGAGGGGTTATGAAGAATGAGCCTGGATTAAAGCGACTGATGTAAATGCTCCACGCTTGGACTGTATGTTTCATGCACAATTCCCTCTGTAGCCCAAGAGGTGTCCAGGGTCCACCCTCAAAAGGGGGGGGTACTGTCATACACCAGGCTCTAAGTTTCTGTCACTTCTGTCTGTTGTCCCTGCGGTCCTTAGGCTCTGCTGGTTTCAGATCTCTCTGTAAGATGCTGTCCAGTCTGTCATCACTGGAGAGATCCCTCCAGAATCAGAGTATGGGCATGGCCATCTTAGATTTGGTCACATGATTCCTCACAGCCAATCACAGGATAACAGCCTCCATTTCAGATTACCTCCAAGACCAGTCCATCTTGGGTATTGTCACCTGGTCCATCTCAGCAACTCAGAGTGCTGCTTCTGCCCAGCTGACTGCAGTCTCCAATCAGGAATTAACAACAACTATAAAAGGACTTCCTGCAGTCCTTACCTGTTGCCAGTGGAACGTTGTATTCCAGACGCCAACCTGGTTTCCAGCAGTTTGCAGTCTTGCTATCTATCTCGCTACAGTCTTGCTATTTATCCAGCTCTGGCAGTACAGTCTGCATTCTGGCTCCAGTCCGATTCCTACAATCTGGTTCCATTTCGGGTACAGCAATCCTCTCCCATCATTCTGGTTAGAGCATTCTGTCACAGCATTCCGGTTCCATTCTGGTTACAGCAAACCTCAACCTGTATTCCGGTTACAGCATTTCATTCACAGCATTCCGTTTCCATTCCAGTTACAGCAATCCTCTTTGTCACGAACATGCTCCCAGCTGCTGTGACTTTGGGGTGTTTGCTGTATGAGGTTACACACGATTCCAGCCCTCAGTCTCTCTCTACCTATCACACAGGTTCTAGACCTCCTAAATCGCCCCCACACAGCGCTCTCACAACCCTATACACTTCAGGTTTGCCACCATTTATTGAATACGGGCAATAGGAATCCAATATACTGTCCCACACTGGCACCTAAGGCTTTTAGCTACCAGAGGCTAGCAAAGCCCCCACCAACAAACAAAGGGTTAACTCTTCACACCTCCAGACTGTTACACAAATTTAAATGCAAGCACACACTAAGCTTGTTAATCAAATGTATCAACAAATCACACTGGCATTCAAAGGGTTAACTTGGTTGATCTATTTCCTCTTAACAGGCTAATGGATTCGTTAGAGTATCAAGGACGCAACATATTAAATTTTAGATTTAATATACAAAAGGGCATTCAGATATAAAAATAATTAATAAACATTTAATAGATTGACATAACATACACAAGCAAAAAAGTTTAAATTAAAAATAATTAGATTCCAAGTATAACTTACATTGAAGTGGTATATTCTGGCCAAGGGAAATTGGCTTGGAAGCTTATCAATGTGAATTGATTTCCCAAAAGTATGAAAATTTGCTGTACCTGGTCTCAGCCTTTTAAAGACACTTCCACACCTCTTCCTACCCCCAGAGGGTTGTGGCCTGTGACACTTTTTTCAATCATCATTTGCATGTTGCCTGGTTTACTAACCAGTTCTACTATGTGAGATAACCTTTCTGTGAAGCGTCACACAGATCCAATTTTATCATTAATAAATCCCATATGAGCTGGTCCATTTTTTGATATCAAACACGCCCAGGTACAGTGTAATCGTAGAGCTTATACTTATTTACTTAGCTTCTCTCTGGGGCAGAATTCTGAATTTGACATATGAGTTGCCCTTCATCATGCTATGGAGGAATATGTGGTTGATCACTACTTCTATTGATTTTAAGTGGCATATTTTAAAACTGAATTCTATTTGTTTATACAAATAATAGCCAAGTTAATAGATAGGCTTTGTGATCCAGACACCATTCTGAGTGATTCCTAAAAGTCTATTCAAGTGTCAAACGCCATCCCTGGCCTGGCTATATTTCACAGCAGGGGCTCTTTGAAGCTGCCACATGTGATACTCCTATCTTCTCACACTGGAGTGTGCAAAGCCATCAAATAAGACTTTCTGTCTTCACATTTTATACTTTAATAGCTAAATTTATCAATGGATTAATTTGATATAACATATTTATACTGCAGTTATGCTTTATCACTTATTCCCCACAATTATGTGATGGGTTATCCCTTATAAATAACTGTAATTTCTCTACGTTCACAACACTCTTCCAGTTTTCCGGTTACAGCAATCCTGTTCCGTTACAGTTACAGAATTCCAGTTCCAGTCCGGTTACAGTAATCCTCTTTCAGCATTCCGGTTACAGGATTCCGTTTACAGTCCAGTCCAGCATTCCGGTTCCAGTCCGGTCCAGCAATTCAGTTCCTGTTTGCTCTCCCCTGCTAGTGTAATCACCATCTGCACCAGTCCATTCACTACATGCAGAGGAACATTGTCAGGCTACCCAGCTTTATCCATGTAGTCCCCAGTCCAGCTCCAGAGACACAACCTTTGCCCCTGCACACAAGGTTATTTTAAAGTTTGGCATACAGACACAGTTGTTGCCATTATTAGAGGGTTTTTATCAGAAATTGACAAGAAATAAATAAGACATTAGTCAACATTATTATTTATTCTTAAATTAAAGGCTTTGCCATACCTTTTGTCTTCTGTTCCCTTCAGCTTGCACAGCTGAAGCCTGATGAAGTGGCTGCAAAGAGATAAGGTTCCTGTGCCAGGACTATCTTCTTATGAGGAATCTAAGGAGTATTGGCCACAATAGCATTTATTTTTATTATTTAACTTTATTTATATAGCACCAACATAAATCTTTTAACAATACTGTTAAAAGATTTATCTATTCACTTTGATCCTTGCAATTTAGTTTACAGTATAATTTCGCTACCGCAGGTACACAAACATACACACACCAAGGTAAATTTCAGCTGTCAATATGTTTTTGGACAGTGGGTGGAATCCAAAGCAACCGAAGGAAAGCAACACAATCAGTTAACGTAATTTATCAAATAATAATAGAAATATACACACAAACTAAAGATAGTGATTAAAAGCATTGTGGAGATGTGGTTTTAATATTAAAGTCTTGTCCGATACTTGTGCAGTGCGTCCAGAGTTGTAATTGTGAAAGCCGATAAGATAGGGGGAGGTTGACACTACAGTGGAGCTTACAATTTTATTTCCCTTCCACATGTATACCTGAGGGCAATTTCATAGGAAACCAATTAATCTATCAACACATTTTTGGAAACCAAAGCACCTGGAGAAAATCCAAGAGGAGACATAAAAAATCCATAATGTCAGTGCCTAGGATCAGAATCAAACACAATGCCCAAGTGCTCATGAAATACATCCATCATTTACAGATAACCAATAAAGTCAAGGTAATGATAAGTGCTACATTGTCTATTGGTAACAGTGCACCTTTTATAGGTGTGAACTTAATGGCAAAAAATATCAATGTTCACAGTCTAGAAATTTCCTTGATACCCCCACAAAATCACATAACTCTTTATTTCTATTTTCACAGTACTATGTGAATTGACCTTCAGGCAGAATATGTTCTATACAATGACATAGTTTTGAGTCTCTGTACAAGTTTCTTGATCTTGCTAACTCCAATGCCAGCACTTCCATCGGGTGAACCCATGCAGCTCCTAGGGAGCTAATGGTCAGGGGACACTTAAATCACAGAATGAGTGACATAATGGGCACAGCCTAGGCACAGTGTGTTGTGTATAATGTGGAAATCTAAAGAGATGTTTTTCTTAAGTGAATACATTTAAGAATAAAAAGGATGATGAACGTTTGATGAACATGTATATGTATATGTATATGAAATATTCCAAATGTTCCCTAACTTTCAAGAGTTATTTAAGGCCTGAATTAGAAATCTAGAGAAGGATGAGGCCAAAATCTGTAAATGTACCTACCTTCATATTTGCACTAGTCTAAATACAGGCAGGTCTTGATAAAGTTACTATACCATTGCCACAATGATGTTATCCCATACATGTCATCTCATAATTGCACGTAGAATATTCAGTGAACAAATTGCTCTTGTTGTTGTATGTGTAACATGCATATGTAACTTTATTACACATTTTGCCTGTAAAATGTAATGCAGTAACAAATACTGAAAATGAAAATATACAATGACACAACACTGACTGTAGAGACAGCATAAGAAGAGAATTTAAATCTGACTTAAAAACCAAGACATATCCAGACACAATGTATGTTTGTTCTATGCAGTGGGTGTGTCTATCATAGCACCGTCTTAGGTTCAGATAGTAAAAGGCAATAAAGTATGTCATTTTGAAATTCAGTTAACAAAGCTAACTGATTGATAAGCATTTAATACTGTCATTTTACTGCTTCACTACTAACCTAGAAAGCAAACATTGTTAAAACATGCTCTTTTAAAACAGTGTGCAAGTTTTGGAACTTATTTGAACAGCTTGTTCTAAGTTTAATGTGTTAAACTACCTAATCTCTTTTCAACAGTGTGACCTAAGATGAGAAATGCACAGAGATTACTTTCTTTGATTTTAAATTAAATGGATTTCACTATTAAATTGGATTTTATTATGCTCTGTGAGAACATATTTGATAAGGCAGACTAGCTTGCCTTCAGTACCTTTATTAATTGATGCAGATCAGAAGAGAAGCTTCATTTCATGCAACCTTTGAAATAACCATTTAAAATGTAAAATGTACTTCTGCATAACATATTTGCTTCAACAGTGCTGTCTCTTGAAACAGATTAAAGTGGACCTGTAACAAGTATGGAAATGTATGCCTTAAGCATTCCAGTATCAATGATAGAAACTAACTTACTGTTGAATCATTCATCTATGATAATTAACCAATAGGAAAGAAACATGATTTTGAATGATTCAATGCTTCACTACACAAAACATGTATCAATGTTTCTTGTTGAAACTATATTTAATTAGTGAAATTTCATAAATATTCGTTTATGAAATTCGTTTAAGAAGTTCCTCAGTGATGTCACTGTTTCTAGGTTACACTCTGATGACATCACTGGATCTGATTTAGAGATGAAGGATGCAAAATTGTACCCAGAAGGTAGGTGCAAAAATACTGCACCAATGCACACTTGTGTTTTTTAATATCCGTATTTTGAGTTGCACTCATTTTAAGAGTGCAACTTAAAATCCGGGCTATAAATGTGGCCAGAGTGTAAAAATATGGCTGATGATTGTCCCAGTCCTAATACCTAAAATCAATAACCAGCCACAGTGCTAGGAAACCTAGGGGTAAATGTATCAAGCTAAGAGTTTTCTGGCGGGTCTGGAAAGTGGAGATATTGCCTATGGCAACCAATAAGATTCTAGCTATCATTTTGTAGAATGTACTAAATAAATGATAGCTAGAATCTGATTGGTTTTTCAAACCCGCCTTAAAACTCTCAGCTTGATATATTTATCCCCTAGACTGGTTACCACTTAAACAGAGGTACAATCACTGCGAGATCGCCCCCATATGTTCAGTAGAAAGATGCAGTTTCTGTACTAGCTTACATTAAAAACATTTATTTAGGCAGTAAATAAATAAATGATGATGATGATGATGATGACAATTAAAAGCTACATTACTTAAAATAAACTATTCGAAAAAGTCACAATTATATACTGCATTTATAAGGATTTATTGATTGATCAAAACTGAAAAAGTATGAATGAGGTTTTGATAGTACAGAAAAAATATCAGTGTACATTAAATTTACTGGTGGATTCAGATAACCATAGATCTAAGAGTGTTAGCATATACGATGTATCAACCATCAGACCTTATCTCTAATGAGTCTAATGATAATAACATGATAATTTCCATACAAAAGCATTGTCACATGGCACTTATTCGGCTTTCACAACCGAGGACCAAGACGCTCACCTGTTCCCCATTGAAGCATACTTCAGCTGCTGGCGTCCTGGCTTTGGTTCTGTGCATGCGCAGACCCTAAGCCTTTGTGTCCTCTGCATGTTTCTCATTGGTTCTCGGTTCTGGCTCCAAACTTGAAAAGGCACTTCCTCTTTCTCCTCAGTGCCTGTTGATCAAGTTACTTGCCTGATTAGACTTAGTCTGTCTCCTGTACGTTTACTTGGATCCGCAGCGCCTCCTTGTCCTCGTTGCCTTGCTGGCTGGATCATCCATGCTGCACCTGTCTCTGCTGTGCTGCTGTACTACGGGCTATATTGCTCAAGCTGCACCTGCCTCTGATACCTTGCTGGCTGGATCATTCACGCTGCACCTGTCTCCGCTGTGCTGCTGTATCACGGGCTATACTGCTCAAGCTGCACCTGCCTCTGTTACCTTGCTGGCTGGACCGTTCATGCTGCACCTGTCTCCGCTGTATTGCTGTACTATGGGCCTACCCTAACCCTAACCCTAGTTCCAGAAGTTCTAATGGTATCAGTGCACTGATAATTAATAGTTAACTGCTGTTTATATTTTATATTTGTTTTATATTTGGTATAATAAATTGCCTTGATATTGTATTAACCACACATGGATTTATTTATTAATTCTGGGTGTAGTTTGGAGCCTCAGCGCTGATTCAAATTGTATATAATGCCCACTTCAGCCTGCTAGTCAAAGAATGTCCTCCTTCACACCCACCCTCCAAAATATATAGAGCATTTCATTCAGTACACATAGTAAAAAATAAAAAAATAATGCGTTCCTTGTAAAACTAGCTGATCATTAAATATGTGTATCGGTCTAATAAGGAAGCGGCAAAATCCTTCTAAAGTATGATAGAGTTAAGAAAGCTTTTATACAGCATATAACCACACTACTTGGCATTTATATATGTGTATTACAGAGCAGAATAATACGCATGAATTGAGTAGAGTTTTATACTTAAACAAATATGTCTATTGGTTAATTCATGCATAGGGACATGGCCAGTGACGTCAAAACAGTTAAAATGACTGCAGTCTCAGGTTTTTGATCTGTATCATATCCCATTAGTATATGATTAGTAAAGGGCCATTTCTCCCTTCTTATCCTCCTGGACCTTACAGCAGCATTCAATACCGTTGACCACCCCCTCTTGCTTTACACCCTCCAGTCCATTTGTCTCTCTGGCACCATCCTTTCCTGGTTTACATCCTACCTTGCCAACTGCACCTTCTCTGTTTCCTCCCTCTCCCTCACTTCCACCCTTTCAGTTGGGGGCCCACAGGGCTCTGTTCTTGGCCCTATACTCTTTTCACTATATACCTCCTCCCTGGGTAAACACGCAACTCTACCTCTCATCTCCTGATCTCTCTACATCCTTTCTCTCTAGGGTATCCGCCTGCCTCTCTGCCATCTCCTCCTGGAGGTCCTCCAATTTCTAAAACTTAACATTGCTAAAACCGAGCTTATTGTCTTCCCTCCATCTAGAACCCCCTTCCCCTCTGACCTATCTATCACTGTTGACAACTCCACTATCTTATCTGTTCCCCAACTTCGTTGCCTCTGTGTCATCCTCCACTCCTCTATCTCCTTTGCCTCCCGCATTCTTTCTCTTGCCAAATCCTGCCACTTTCAGTTATGGCCTCTCCCAGCACGCCACCAAATCAAATAATGATTTTCATAGCAAAGCTGCAATGGTAAGTAAAGTTAACACTGAATAATGCATTTTATTCTTAAGGTTTATATTTGAAAAATTATATGCTGGGATACAGTTTTACTTTAAGTCATCAGGTTGCTTGGCCTGATGAGCAAATATACAAATCTCATAGTATAAATAGATTCCTAGTACACTGGGATTCTGAGCCAGTGTATTCACGAGCAATACAGTTTTAACAGATCACTCCAATGCTACAATGCACATTATGTAATGTTTTCTTAATTTGATTTTAACTTACCTTGCTTCAATGGTTCCCAACCTTTTTTTCATGGAAACCCCCAAGTGTTTCACAGCACAAACAACACACTGTGGTTTTGGTGGCTCTTAATGTTCAATATTTGTAAAAACATTTTATGTAATCATCAGCATATTTTGTTTTCTTGCATTTTGAGAGATTATTTTTTTGTTGGTCATAAAGATGCTTTGGAGGGGAGTTGACAATTCAGCACATGGTTCTTCAGATTCAGAAGTTGATGCTGCTGCATTTGTGTGTTTGTTTTCAATACCAACTTTACTTCCCTTGTTTAACCAACCATCCATTGTCGATTTTAGCCAGAAACAAGTGATTAGCTTACTTTGTTTATATTGGTTATTAACTAGGTAGGAAACATGGTTTTATTCTTGCAGAAAGGTATGATTTTTTTCTGGTCAGTGAAAGCATGCACATTTTAAGAAAGGTGCACACATATTCAAGCTAAGCAAAACCTATCCATCCCACTTAAATTGCTGCAAAGAAGAATGTACTTCAATTTCACTACAAATCCATGGATAGCTACAGAAAATCTGTGGCAACCTGCAGTTCTCTTGATTGCAACAGGTCCTTCTGATAATTCTAAAAAACCCCTTCCTGGCTCTCTGGCCGGACCTGATATGCTACCTGACAGGAGACACATCACGGGTAGATCGTACTCCCAAATCCTTTTCCATTATAGATTCTCCTAAATTTATTCCATTTAATTTATAGATTGCATTCTTACATTTATCTATGTTAAACCTCATATTGCATTTGGCCGCCCAATCCTCCAGTTTATTTCAGTCCCTCTGTAGAAAAGCTACATCTTGCTCTGATTTTATTACCTTACAGAGTTTAGTGTCATCTGCAAAAATAGAAACTTTACTCTCTAAACCATCACCAAGGTCATTAATAAATATATTAAAAAGGAGTGGCCCCAGCACGGAACCTTGAGGTACTCCGCTTCAGACTTTTGACCAATTAGAAAATGTTCCATTTATAACAACTCTCTGATCCCTATTCTCTAACCAGTTTTCGATCCAAGTACAAATGTTGATTCCTAGACCCAGTCCCCTTATTTTGTAAATCAACCTTTTGTGTGGCACTGTATCAAAGGCCTTTGCAAAATCTAAGTAGACCACATCTACTGCCCTGCCCTGGTCTAAGTTCCCACTAACTTCCTCGTAGAAACTAATTAGATTAGTTTGACATGACCTATCCCTCACAAATCCATGTTGATTCCCACTAATAATTTTATTGCGTACCAAGTAATCCTGAATACTATCACTTAAAATACCTTCCAGTAGTTTCCCCACTATTGATGTCAGGCTTACTGGTCTATAATTCCCTGGTTGTGATCTCGTCCACTTTTTAGACAACGGCACCACATCTGCTATTCGCCAATCCCTTGGTACTGAGCCTGATGAGATTGAATCTCTGAAAATTAAGAATAGCGGTCTAGCTATTTCCGAGTTTAACTCCATAAGGACCCTTGGGTGTATCTTATCTTAATATATATCTTTATAGATATATCTTATGTGTCACACCTATATGTCTGCAAATATATTATATCAGGCTTGAAATTAGTCGGCTCATAAAACTAAATGGCCAAAAATTACTTTTAGTCCAATCATATACTATATAAACACATTTATTATGTATGTGCATATGACTGGCTCTTGTGTTTTTAAAAGGGGATCCATTTCACTACGGTATAAGAAATATATCTATGCAATAATAAATGTACAATATACACAGATATATTATCTTAGCTCATTGACTATGTGGAATTTTGTTCATACCTTTGCAATCTGACATAAATATATTTGTATACCATTTTGCTATATATCTATAGTGTTAATGATTCCAAAAAGTAGTTCAACATGGAAACTCAGCTCTATTTTACTAATATTTATTTACAGTTATACAGATTACCAAAATATGAAAAGGACAATGATAATACGTATTCTAATTACTTATGCTCCCTTTAGCTACATAAGAAAACACAAAACACAAGACTATTTGACAAAGCATTTAATAATTAATTTGCATATTGTATCCTTGTAAGAAAATAATAAGTATAGCTTCCTGATGTTGTTGCTTGTCTTAACTCCAACTGACTCTCATGTCCTCCTGCCCTTTACTTGCATTTTTCGAACTAAGCTAACAATATCCTGGCGTCTCATATATATTCAAACTTAACCCCCACTCCAAACATGGGATTTGATTTTCCCACCATGTGATCTCATAGCCTTGTTCTTTCCCAGCATAAAATCTCACTGAGCTATTTTTTCAGAGCGACCTTAGAAACATAAGGGGTCATAAATATGAGGAGCTCCTTTGTATGTATGTGTAAACATTAATATTATTTTTAGTAAATTAATATTATATTTATTGTATATTAATATTATCGTCTTCTATACATCCTTCACGGCGGTCACGTGATCGCTACCAGGGCGGGGAATTCAAATGGGACACTGTATATAAACCTAGCTCTGACACTTGGAGAGTGTCAGAGCAACTTACCAGTTCCTGGCTCCTGATTCCTGGCTCCTGATTCCTGTGTCCTTCCTTGTTCCTGCTTCCTGTGTGTTGACTCCCAGTGTACCGACCCGGCTTGTTCACTCTTCTGGATTCCGTTGCCCTCCGTGTACCGACCTGGCTTGTTGACCTTCCTTATTTCCTGTGCTCCTGACCCGGATTGCCTCCCGCTCCTTCCTCTATACGTTATCTGCCTTCCTGTGTACCGACCCGGCTAGCTTACTACGCTTCTGTTCTGGTGTCCCGTGTACCGACCCAGTTTGATTGACTCCAAGACCACTTCCTGATTCTGTCTACATTGGCTGCCTGTGTACCGACCCGGCCTGTCCGACTACTCTCAGCTTGCTCCTACTCCGCTGTACTACATCTTGGGGCAAACCTGAGGACCGCGACCTGCGACACCCGGCAGCAAAGCCCATCCCACCTTGCGGCGGTTCTTGGTGAATACCGGGGAGATCGTTAGACTCCGCACCCCAGGTAAGCCAGCGTTAATCAAGATTAGTAGTGAATCCAGTAAATCCGTTACACACTATTTGTTTGGGATCCCAGAAGGCTCTGTTCTAGCCCCTTTACTTTTTTCATTGTACATCTCTTCTCTTGGGGCACTAATTTGCTCATTTGGCCTCCAGTACCACTTCTACGCAGATGACACCCAAATCTATATCTCTTCCCCTGACCTCTCGCCTTCTGTATTATCTTGTGTAACCAACTGTCTTTCTGGTATCTCCACATGCATGGCCCAATGCTACCTAAAGCTCAACATGTCCAAAACAGAGCTTATTATCTTCCTTTCTGCCAGAGTCAACACCTGCACTCAAATCTCCCTCACTGTCAATACCACCACAATTTCCTCAGTTCTCCAAACCTGCTGCATGATGTCACACAATTGACTCCGCCTTCTGCTTTATTCCTCACATTCAAACTCTCGCCCATGTCTGTCGACTCCACCTTAAAAACATTGCCAGAATATGCCCTTTTCTTACTCGTCATGCTGCCAAAACTCTTACCCATCCTCTCATCATCACCTGTCTTGTCTATTGCAGCCTCCTGCTATCTGGAATTCCTGAAACCCATATATCCACACTACAATCCATTGTAAATGCTGCTGCAAGGCTGAGTTTCCTCTCTCACAGCTCTACATCTGCTGCACCACTTTGCAAATCCCTATACTGCTGTGTTCTCCAGAATTAAATTCAAATGACTCACCCTTACCTACAAAGCCTTGAACAACATTACCCCTGCGTACATCTCAAATCTCATATCAAAATACTCTCCCTACCGCCCTCTTGAATCTGCCTCTGACCTGCACCTTGTCTCGTCTCTAGTAACCACCTCTCACTCCCGCCTACAAGACTTCTCCCTTGCTGCTACTCACTTATGGAATTCCCTACCACCCTCAATCAGATTTTCCCAGAGCCTTCAAATCTTTAGACACTCTTTGAAAACCCATCTCTTTTTTAGTGGTGACCTTATCCCTGATAACACTATTCACACTAATGCACCCTCACAACTATCCCAATCTGCACTTTGAACCACATTTGCTCCTCTTGTTTCAGCTGTGCTCACTTCCAGTTAGAATGTACGCTCTCTAATGAGCAGGGTTCTTCATACCCTTTGCTTTCATGTCTGCATTTATTTTGTCTATCTTGTATGCCCCTGTTTTTTGTATGTCCTGTTTTCCCTACTATATTGCACTGCAGAGCACTGTGGCACCTTACAAATCTACGATAATAATAATAATATTAAAATTAAAATTAATAATAATGATACTAATAAAATTGAAAATGAGTATATGATAAAAATCAACAAGTGTTTAAATATTATGTGCCTGCCTGATTTATTAAGGAACACATTTTTTTTTAAAAACGGATGTAAATTCTATACATGTAGGCCCGTATTCAAGAACAAAGCGGATCTCAAGAAATTACTTAATTTGAATATTGAACTGCATGCAGTTGCTTTTACTGGCTTAAAATCAGTTTCTGCGCATGCGCAGTGCAATTTTACACGAAATATTACACGCAGCGAGACTTACTTTCCTTAATGAAACAGACCCTATGTAAGTATGCATAAATAATAATATTATATGAAAATTAAAAAAATATTACATGCCTCAGATTAGTTATATTAGAAGAAATAAAAAGGATAGAAAATGTGTATACAAATAAATTTAGGGATCACATATCTTTTAAAAAGTACATAAAAATCAAATCCTTCTATAAAACCATGTGGGGTTAGTGTATTGAGGGAGTATATTGCAAATGTTGCACTTTTCTCATTTTGTTTAGTAAGTTAATTATAGATTTTAGGCTTTTGCTTTAAAAATGATTTATTATTATTATACTGCTATATCCATTAATTTTGCATTGTATATCCATATTTGAGAGCAGGGATTTGAAGGGTGTTATCCCCTGAACGTCACAAAAAATAAACATTGCTATGCATAAAAGAAAAATTCAAACAAGCATGTTTTTAAACTATGCAAAAATTTAAATCAATATACATTATATCTTATAGGTTGCTTTTAAGTCTTTTGATTTATATAAGATAATTTATTCTTTAAAAATCAATATGGGATATGTTAAAAATCCAAAAGATATTACATAAGCCTCAGTATGTTTACTAATCATAAAATTAACACATATAAGTTTTGCATATACAGAGATACCTAGAAAATGACACTACTAATTATAGCTATTAATCAATTTTTGGCGTAACATTAATTTTATATTTAGCAACTATCGAGTCCCAACAAAGGTGTCACTAAAGGAGGACAAATATTGAAGAAATATAAACAAAAAAAACAACGTGCCCTCCCTCTCCCAAGATTAACCAACCCTAATGCTGCTAGCCACGGCTGGTACTAGCAAAATCTGGGGTGACAAAAATATTGGGGTCCCCACAATTTTACTACTACAAGCACTAGTCTTTTCCAGTCTGGGCTGGTAGCACTATAGCAGGGAAAACAAGTACGTGGAGTCCCCCTGTAATAATGCCAAACCATCACCAGGCTGATCAGCACGGTGCTAAAATCTCTAGGGAGATCAGGTCCATAAAAAAATGCTGAGCACCACCACCTAGGTGTATCTAGCCCCATGCTGATAGCATTAGTTCTCTTCCCACATCCATAGGTGGTGGGAGTAGGGTAATAATAATTATTTTATAGTAAAAAAGCATTTTGTTCCTGGTGCACTACAGGTCCCAGCATGCCTAAGAGGGGTGGATTGGCCATTAACCTCACCGGGATTATCTTGAATAGGCCAGGGGGGTCATGGGAATCCTGAAGACGTTTTTTGTGTTTTGTTATTTTTACATTTTCCCTGCTATATCTATATTTAAAGAAGGGACTCGGCATGGAAGTATGTGCAGCCCAATATAATGGGGCTGGCCCAAGTCTATTAGTGGCCTGCCCCATTATCATTCACTTCCTAAGGTACTATGCGGATCAGCCCTGGGCTGATCCGTCCCTCCTTTTTTTGATCCTCGCCTCCTCATCTCCATCTTCAATCTCTTCCCTGCTCTTGGTGGTTGCACACATCTTGCAAGACTGTCTGTCTCTATGATCAATGTGCTGACAGCTGTGGGTGCCTCCTCACCCAGTAGGAGATTAGAGCACAGGTTAATAGATGTCATCCGTAATCAGGTATGTTAATATATATTCTTGCATGCAATGTATGTTTGATTGCTTTTCAACCATCTTTTCTTGAACTGGGGGCACTACTGTGTGAGATAATATGAATTTAGCGACACTATGGTATGGCATACTATGATTTGGCGGTACTACTGTGTGGCATAAGTTGAACCAGGGGCACTACTGTATTGCATAATATGATTTTGGGGCACTATTATGACATATTGTGAACTGGGGAACTACCTTGTGGCATATTTATGATTATCATTATTATCTTTTATTTATAAGGAGCCACAAAAGGTCATATGACAACATGACATATAAAGAAAGCAGAGATCCATAACACATAACATCATACATGAAGAACAAAATACAAAGACCAGACATATAGAATGAATAAAAACACAGATAATATGGTAATGCAGATCAAATTATTTACAGGACAGTGAGAGAGAGTGCTGGTAGTAACCAGCGAGAGGTAGGACTATGTTTAAGAAAACAGGGCTAGGGAAGCATGCCAAGAGGTACAGAGGGTGATGGAATATTAGAAGAAGAACGCAAGTAAAGAGGGCCCTGCTCGTGAGAGCTTACATCCTAAAGGAAAGGGGGAGACACAAATAGTGTGGTACTGACTGGGAAGTGGGGGTGAATGCCAGGACAAGGGAGTTAGGAGGAATGCTGATAGACTTGAATGAAAAAATGAGTCTTAAAAGCATGTTTGAAGCCTTTGAGAGTAGAAGCTAACCTGATGGAGCGTGGGAGATTGTTCACAGCTAGGGAGCAACCCGGGCAAGGACTAATTCTGTAGGATGTGGGGAGAAAATGTATAGATTAAGGGATTGAGACAGCAGAGATAGTGCGGCTAGAGAGAAAAATGAGGCAGGCGCAGCATTAAGGACAGACTTAAGAGGGGCAAGGTGAGAGTCAGGCAGGCCAGAGAGAAGGAGGTTACAGTAGTCAAGGTGAGAGATTGCAAGATAGTGAATAAGTTTTGGTGGCTTTCATGGTGAGAATAGGCCATGTCTTGGATATATTCCGGAGGTGGAAGTAGCAGGATTTTAAGAGGGGCAAAATGGGAAGTTTGAAGGCGAGGGAGGAGTCAAGAATGATCTCAAGGCATTGGACTTGAGGAACAGAAGGAGGGTAGTATTGTTAACAGAAATACAGCAGGGGGAGGTGGGAGAGCAGTGGAAGAGGAAGGGGGGACGATTAGTTCAGTTTTTTAAATACTGAGTTTAAGAAAGAGCTGGGACAAAATGAAATGGCTGAGAGACAGCAGGAGACACAAGTCATAGAGACAGGAGAGGTCAGGGGATGAAAGATAGATTTGGGTATCATCAGCATAGAGGTGGTTCTGAAGGTCAAATGACCAGATGAGGACACCAAGGGAGTTGGTGTAGAGGGAGAAGAGCAGGGTATTGGAGTGGATTGGAGTGGGTCAAGGAATGAGTGAGAAGATAGAAAGGAGGAGACATGGTTATAGACAACCCGTTTGAGATGTTTGGAGGCATAAGGATGGAGGGATATTAGAGAAAGAGGCAGGGTCAAGGGATGTTTTTTTGAATATGGGGAGAACATGCCTCAAGAGAGAGTGAGCATAGGAGGTGGGAGAGGTTGGGGTCCTGTCACTCACCGGACTGTGAGTGCTTCTTCCCGGACATTTAGGAACCGTGGCCGTCCTCCATCCTGAGGGACTGCGCATGCGCAGCCCTTTCTAAACCTTCAGTGTATGTTCCTTTAACTTAATTGGCAGATCAGGCAACCTCCCTATATTAAGCACCTGTGGTCAACACCACGTTGCCTGATCTTGGAGTCTCATTCCCCATGAGTCTCTGAAGGTGTTCCTGTGTTTCCTCGTTTATTCAGCCCAGCTGATTCCTGTGGTTTCCAAACCACTTCTACCTCTGTGGTTTCCAAACCACTTCTACTACTGTGGTTCCCATACCACAGCTACCCTTCTGTGTATCATCGTGACTGTGAGCTGATTCCTATCCGCTGCCTCCGTGCACTACAGTCTTCTAACCACTTCAACTCTACCATGTATTATTGGGACTGTTAGCTGATGCCTATCCGCTGCCTCCGTGCACTACAGTCTTTCATCCACATCCACTCACCTGTTCATGATTGTGACTGTTAGCTGATTCCTATCCGCTGCCTCTGTGCACTACAGTCTTCAACCTGCAACTCGTCTGTGTTTCATCATCGTGACTGCTAGCTGATTCCTATCCGCTGCCTCCGTGCTCTACAGTCTTCAACCTGCAACTCGTCTGTGTTTCATCATCGTGACTGTTAGCTGATTCCTATCCGCTGCCTCCGTGCACTACAGTCTTCAACCTGCAACCCGTCTGTGTTTCATCGTGACTGTTTGGCTGATTCCTATCCGCTGCCTCTGTGCGCTTCAGTCTTCAGTCCTTGTCAACTCTCCCGTGTTTCCTTGAGTCTGCTGCCACTATTGCTACCCGCTACTCTCCGTGATCAACAGTTCCAGTTCAACTCTGCTCTCCCGTGTCCCATCGTTACTGCACCTGCTGGTTGCTATTGGCTACCTCCGTGTTCCCGCAGAGACCCGCTGCTGCTACTCCTCAGCGCTACTCATCCATCTACTGCTGATCCGCTCTCCACGCTTTCCTGTGTTCCCTGCTGGTCTACCTACCTGTGCGCTGCACCTACTAGACCACCGCTTCACCCATCCAGGGACTTTGCATCCTGCCGGCCTCCTGCCGTTCAGGTATCTCTGCACTCCTGTCTGACTGCCTTCTCCTGAACCACGGTATGCATACTTCTCATTGACTGTGCTGTGTATTGCATACCTTGCTGGACTGTGTTGGTTCTCCTCTGGAGTTTGCTATCCGCTGAGTCTATTGCCATCATTGACTGTGTTATCTCGTGCTGGATTACTTCAAGAGACTTTCTATATTGGCAGTGTTGTTCAGTCATATATACATTTATATTGTGCATATTACTGTGGATCAAAGTCAAGGTGCCCGTGTATATCTTGTGTTACAGTCTCTCCCCGTGCACCTCCTCACATATATATTCAGTGGTACAACTTGCTAGTGGCAGACCACTGACCCCTGTTTCCAGTTTCACCTGTTCCAGTATCCTCTCACATAGCAGTGGTACAACTTGCTAACGCAGACCACTGACTCCCCGGATACCTCCACTTGGATTCCATTCCTTCACTCAGACAGCGGTACAACTTGCTATCCGCAGACCGCTGACTCTCATCACCTCCTCGTTTCTGTTGGACATTCCTCCTCACTATAGCAGTGGTACAACTTGCTACCGCAGACCACTGACTACCTTCACGTGTCCTTTGTCCATACAGTTCCTCGTGTATTACTACCTCCATATTGCCAGTGCTGCTAGTCATAGACTTTCCTGAGCATCTCATCATCTGCTATTTCCTGTTCCGTGATCACCCTGCTACCAGAGTACCATATTACCACCTATACTGCTCTGGTAAGCCTATCACCTGGTGATCCCTGGGTAAAGACTCCTAGTGCCCGTGACAGTAAGATCAGGCCATGACAGACCCAGATACGGAACCTACCGCTAAAGAGATGCTGCAGCATCTGGTCAGCCGTGTGGAGCAACAGGATGCTCGCCAACAGCTATTACTTCAATGTTACCAATCGTTAACCTCCCAAGGAACATCTGGACAGACTGTTACAGCTAATATTGAAGCTCCTGTGCTTTCCTCCGTTTCCCCAGTGCCATCCCAGGTGTCTACAGCTCCTACGCTTCACCTGCCTACTCCGTCAAAATATGACGGGGACCCCAAAACTTGTAGAGGTTTCCTTAACCAATGTTCAGTCCATTTTGAACTCCAACCTCAAAATTTTTCTACCCATCGTTCCAGAGTGGCCTATCTTATCTCATTGTTTTCTGGACAAGCCCTGGCTTGGGCCTCCCCTCTGTGGGAAAGAAACGATCCAATTCTACAAGATAGTGCCAAATTCATTTCCACGTTCCGAAGTGTGTTCGATGAACCAGGTCGTGTGACCTCCGCTGCTTCCAGCATTCTTCGTTTGCGACAAGGCTCCCATACGGTAGGCCAGTATGTCATTCAATTTAGGATCTTAGCCTCTGAACTTCAGTGGAACACTGAAGCATTAGTTGCCGCCTTCTGGCAGGGGCTCTCCGATAAAATTAAAGATGCACTGACTACCCAAGAGCTTCCTTCGTCACTAGAAGATTTGATCTCTCTTTGCCATCGTGTAGATATGAGATTTCGTGAAAGAGAGTCTGAGAAAACAACGGCTGTCAAAGCACCTCTTCGTTCAAACCCTCAATTTCGTCCAGTTCCACCCTCTGTGATTCCCATGGAGATAGGACGTTCCAAATTATCTTCAGAGGAGAGGAAACGAAGAGTAAAGAATAGACTCTGTATCTATTGTGCTGATTCCACGCATATGCTCAGCTCTTGCCCTAAGAGATCGGGAAATGCCAGGCCCTAACTAGTTCTGGAGAGGTGAAGTTAGGGTCCCTGGAGTCCTCTCCATTGTCTATGAAATCTAAAGTCTGCGCTTTTGATGTTACGATTTCCTTTGCTACCAAATCCTTTGAGTCACAGGCATTGATTGATTCCGGAGCAGCAGGAAATTTCATTTCTAAATCACTAGTGAATCAATGGTCCCTACCAGTGATTACTTTAAAAACACCCATTACTGTGACGGCTATAGATGGATCACGTCTCATCAATGGTCTCATCACCCAGAGTACGTCTCCAGTAACTCTTCAGATTGGTGTACTACACCATGAAGAAATTTCGTTTTTAATTCTTCCAGTTACGACAAGTCCGATTGTCTTAGGCCTTCCATGGCTTCAGCGTCACTCTCCCCAGATTGACTGGCACACCCCTCAAGTTACGTCTTGGGGGTCTGAATGTCACCATCGTTGTCTTTCTCAAGTTATTCCTCTTAAAGTACAGCAATCTTCCATCTCATCTTCCTCCCCGGGACTCCCTCCTCAGTATGCTTCATTTGCCGATGTGTTTGATAAAGCTCAGTCTGAACGTCTTCCTCCTCATCGTTCTTGGGATTGTCCGATCGACCTTCTACCTGGCAAGACTCCTCCCAGGGGTCGGGTCTATCCTCTCTCGTTACCTGAGACTCAAGCCACATCTGAGTACATACAGGAGAATCTCCAGCGTGGGTTCATTCGACCTTCCACCTCTCCCGCTGGAGCTGGGTTCTTCTTCGTCAAAAAGAAGGATGGATCATTACGCCCTTGTATAGATTTTCGTGGACTCAACGCCATTACTATCAAGAATCGGTATCCCATTCCGCTGATCACTGAGCTATTCGATCGCATCAAGGGAGCTCGGATATTTACTAAGTTGGATCTTCGTGGTGCCTACAATTTATTTAGAATCCGTTCCGGTGACGAATGGAAGACCGCGTTCAACACCAGAGATGGGCATTACGAATATTTAGTAATGCCCTTCGGGCTGTGTAATGCCCCCGCTGTTTTCCAGGGTTTCATCAATGAGATCTTTCGGGACTTATTATATGTATGTGTCGTTGTCTACCTGGACGACATATTGATCTTCTCACAGGACCTGCCTTCTCATCACCAACATGTGGCAGAGGTCCTCTCCAGACTACGGAAAAACTCATTGTTCTGTAAATTGGAAAAATGTTCATTCGAGTTACCCCAGATTCCATTCTTGGGGTATATAGTTTCCGGAGTTGGCCTGAAGATGGATCCAGACAAAGTAAATGCTGTACTACATTGGCCTCAGCCAACTACTCTTCGTGCCATCCAGCGTTTTTTAGGTTTTGCCAATTACTATAGACGCTTCATTCAAGACTTTTCATCCATTGCATCTCCTATTGTGGCCCTAACTCGGAAAGGGGCTAATACTAAGCAATGGTCATCTGAGGCTATCCAAGCCTTTCAAATTCTCAAAGAGTCCTTCTCGTCTGCTCCCATTCTTCGACAGCCTGATGTGACACTCCCCTTCTTCCTAGAAGTAGATGCCTCTAATGTGGGCTTAGGAGCCATTCTCTCCCAACGCTCGGAGCAACAAAAATTACATCCTTGTGCCTTCTACTCTCGGGGTCTTCTGCCCGCAGAGAAAAATTATACTATCGGGGACAAGGAGTTGCTGGCCATCAAAGCTGCATTAGAGGAATGGAGATACTTGTTGGAAGGAGCTCGCCATCCGGTGACGATCTTCACGGATCATAAGAACTTGTCATATTTGCAATCTGCCCAATGCTTGAACCCTCGTCAAGCAAGATGGTCTCTTTTCTTTTCCCGTTTTGAATTAATTATAACCTTCAAACCAGCCGCTAAGAACAAGAAAGCTGACGCTCTATCTCGAGCTTTTGTGACGTCCTCTGATGTAGAAGAGGTTCCCAACCATGCTATTCTAGACCCCAAATGTATTTCTCTGGCTGCTTCATCCACCAAAATGCTACCATTTGGGAAGACCCTCGTGCCTCCTACTCTGAGGAGGAAAATCCTTTCGTGGTTTCATGCCTCTCGTTTTTCTGGACACGCCGGTGAACACAAGACCTTTGAGATTCTCTCTCGAAGTTACTGGTGGCCTTCAATGAGGAGAGACGTCAAAGAGTTTATTGCTTCCTGTGATTTATGTTCTCAGTTCAAATCCTCCCGCAGAACTCCAGCAGGGTTGCTGCGACCACTACCCATTCCGTCCAAGCCTTGGACCCATATTAGTATGGATTTCGTTACTGATTTGCCACCAAGTAAGAATCACAATACTATTTGGGTAGTGGTAGACAGATTTTCGAAGATGGCCCATTTCGTCCCTCTGTCTGGTTTACCTTCCTCGTCTACTCTGGCTGAACATTTCATTAAAGAAATCTTTCGCATCCATGGATGTCCGTCTGAGATTGTGTCAGATAGAGGAGTACAATTCGTTTCCAGATTCTGGCGGGCCCTTTGTAAAACCTTGGGCATACGATTAGCACTCTCATCTTCTTACCATCCGCAATCTAACGGACAAACGGAACGAGTCAATCAAGATCTTGAGACTTTTATTAGGATGTTCTCTTCAGCCAACCAAGACAACTGGGTAGAATTGCTCCCTTGGGCTGAATTCGCCCATAACAACATGTACCATGAGTCATCATCCAAAACTCCATTCTTTGTGGTCTACGGTCACCATCCGTCTTTTCCGGAATTTCCTGCCCTCCCGCCCACCCAAGTTCCTGCTGTGGAGACTGCTTGTCAGACCTTCAAAAATATCTGGTCTCAGGTCAAAACCTGTTTAAAGAAGACATCTAACAAATATAAGTCTTTCGCAGATAAGAAGAGGCGGGCTATTCCACCACTAAAAATTGGAGATCGTGTCTGGTTATCTACCAAAAATATTCGTTTGAAGGTTCCATCTATGAAATTCGCCCCTCGTTTTATTGGTCCATATAGGATCATTCAAGTTATCAATCCAGTATGTGTTAAACTTCTTCTTCCTAAGAATCTTCGGATTTCCAATGCCTTCCATGTGTCCTTGCTCAAACCTCTCATCATCAACCGTTTCTCGACTCCTCCCTCAGCACCACAGCCAGTTCAAGTTCATCAGGAGGAGGATTTCGAGATTACTGAGGTATTGGATGCAAAAATTTCGCGAGGAGTCCTCCGTTTCCTCGTTCATTGGAAGGGCTTTGGTCCTGAAGAGCGTTCATGGATCAAAGCTGAAGATCTTAATGCTCCTGCCCTTCTGAAGAAGTTTTATTCCAAAAATCCGGACAAGCCCGGTTCCAGGCGTTCTGTGCCCACCTTTAAAAGGGGGGGTACTGTCACTCACCGGACTGTGAGTGCTTCTTCCCGGACATTTAGGAACCGTGGCCGTCCTCCATCCTGAGGGACTGCGCATGCGCAGCCCTTTCTAAACCTTCAGTGTATGTTCCTTTAACTTAATTGGCAGATCAGGCAACCTCCCTATATTAAGCACCTGTGGTCAACACCACGTTGCCTGATCTTGGAGTCTCATTCCCCATGAGTCTCTGATGGTGTTCCTGTGTTTCCTCGTTTATTCAGCCCAGCTGATTCCTGTGGTTTCCAAACCACTTCTACCTCTGTGGTTTCCAAACCACTTCTACTACTGTGGTTCCCATACCACAGCTACCCTTCTGTGTATCATCGTGACTGTGAGCTGATTCCTATCCGCTGCCTCCGTGCACTACAGTCTTCTAACCACTTCAACTCTACCATGTATTATTGGGACTGTTAGCTGATGCCTATCCGCTGCCTCCGTGCACTACAGTCTTTCATCCACATCCACTCACCTGTTCATGATTGTGACTGTTAGCTGATTCCTATCCGCTGCCTCTGTGCACTACAGTCTTCAACCTGCAACTCGTCTGTGTTTCATCATCGTGACTGCTAGCTGATTCCTATCCGCTGCCTCCGTGCTCTACAGTCTTCAACCTGCAACTCGTCTGTGTTTCATCATCGTGACTGTTAGCTGATTCCTATCCGCTGCCTCCGTGCACTACAGTCTTCAACCTGCAACCCGTCTGTGTTTCATCGTGACTGTTTGGCTGATTCCTATCCGCTGCCTCTGTGCGCTTCAGTCTTCAGTCCTTGTCAACTCTCCCGTGTTTCCTTGAGTCTGCTGCCACTATTGCTACCTGCTACTCTCCGTGATCAACAGTTCCAGTTCAACTCTGCTCTCCCGTGTCCCATCGTTACTGCACCTGCTGGTTGCTATTGGCTACCTCCGTGTTCCCGCAGAGACCCGCTGCTGCTACTCCTCAGCGCTACTCATCCATCTACTGCTGATCCGCTCTCCACGCTTTCCTGTGTTCCCTGCTGGTCTACCTACCTGTGCGCTGCACCTACTAGACCACCGCTTCACCCATCCAGGGACTTTGCATCCTGCCGGCCTCCTGCCGTTCAGGTATCTCTGCACTCCTGTCTGACTGCCTTCTCCTGAACCACGGTATGCATACTTCTCATTGACTGTGCTGTGTATTGCATACCTTGCTGGACTGTGTTGGTTCTCCTCTGGAGTTTGCTATCCGCTGAGTCTATTGCCATCATTGACTGTGTTATCTCGTGCTGGATTACTTCAAGAGACTTTCTATATTGGCAGTGTTGTTCAGTCATATATACATTTATATTGTGCATATTACTGTGGATCAAAGTCAAGGTGCCCGTGTATATCTTGTGTTGCAGTCTCTCCCCGTGCACCTCCTCACATATATATTCAGTGGTACAACTTGCTAGTGGCAGACCACTGACCCCTGTTTCCAGTTTCACCTGTTCCAGTATCCTCTCACATAGCAGTGGTACAACTTGCTAACGCAGACCACTGACTCCCCGGATACCTCCACTTGGATTCCATTCCTTCACTCAGACAGCGGTACAACTTGCTATCCGCAGACCGCTGACTCTCATCACCTCCTCGTTTCTGTTGGACATTCCTCCTCACTATAGCAGTGGTACAACTTGCTACCGCAGACCACTGACTACCTTCACGTGTCCTTTGTCCATACAGTTCCTCGTGTATTACTACCTCCATATTGCCAGTGCTGCTAGTCATAGACTTTCCTGAGCATCTCATCATCTGCTATTTCCTGTTCCGTGATCACCCTGCTACCAGAGTACCATATTACCACCTATACTGCTCTGGTAAGCCTATCACCTGGTGATCCCTGGGTAAAGACTCCTAGTGCCCGTGACAGGTCCTGTGAGAAGGTGGAGGGGTTGAGGAGGAGAGAAGGAGCTGACTTCATCTGCAGATATCGGAATGAACGAAGAGAAGAAGGGTGGGCAAGCCAATGGGGTGGATGGGAAGGATATAACTACTACAGATAAGGTTGGGATGGGGGGACCGACGAAGCTTGATGGTGACAGTTGGAGCAACAGAGTCAAGTATGGTGATAAGGGTGTGATTATAGAAGGAGACAGTCTCATCGTGGCAAGAAAGAGTAGTGATGGGAGAAAGGAGTGAGACCAGGGAGAACGAGAATGTGGTAGGATCAGTGGTGTCAAGATTACACCTGGTGAGAGTAACCTTAAGGGATGGGGAAGATGAGAGGAGTGGAGAGATGCTAAAAGAGAGGAGATGGTTGTCAGAGAGGAAAAGGTAAATTGATGATGTCCGAGACAAAACAGAGGTGTGAAAAGACCAGATAAAGGGAGTGGCCATGGCGGTGGGAGGGAGTGGAAGTCCATTGAGACAAACTGAGGGAGGAGAAGAGGGTGAGAAATTTGTAAACAGCAGGAACTGAGGGATTGTCTGTAGGGATATTAAAGTCCCCCAAGATGAGAGAGGGAAGGTCAGGGTAGAGAAAGTGAGGGAGCCAGGTGTCGAAGTGATCAAGGCATTGAGAGATGGAACCAGGAGGACAGATAATGGCAATATGGAGGTGAGCTGGCTGGAAGAAGTGGATAAAGTGTACCTCAATGTAGGAGAAAAATAGGGAAGAACCCTGAAAGAGCAGCAGGGGGAGAGAAGTATGCCAACACTACCACCTTGCCGATCCCCAGGTCTGGTTGTGTTGGAGAAGGGTAAGCCTCCAAAAGAAAGAGCAGCAGGAGAGTTAATGTCCTCAGAGGATAGCCAGGTTTCAGTGATGGCAAGCAGGTTGAAATGTCTAGAGATAAAGAGATCAGGTTTAGAGGACGATTTATTACAGACAGACCTGGAATTCTAGACACCACGGGATAGAGAAAGAGAGAGAAGAGGAGAGATGTGGATGAGGTTATTGGGATTGTGAAATAGGGATGCAACATGACAAAGAAATGGTTCAGGAGAAGCTAGTGACAGGACACCCATGTGAATGCAGAATTGTTCATGCTATTATGCTAACATTTCTTTTTAACATTTCTTTTTATTTCAGACAGGACACCCAAATAAAATGCAGTCTCATTTATGCTATTGTTCGAACACATTTTTGATTGCAGATGGGTAAGGTAGAAAAGCACTGCAGGCAGTAGCCATGGATGGTCGTGCTGACAAATTAGATTTAGGCACACAACACCACCCTTGTCGGGAGTTCTTGTGCAAAGCCAGGCAAAGCGAACTGTGTCACAGGGGTGTTAGGGTGCCCCTAATGACCATGGTTTTTATGGCTAGAGTTGGCATTTGCAGTACTGTTCTTTGTCACCCTTTTTTAAAATGTTTATTAAACAAAGTTGTGACCTCTTGTTTGCTACATAAGTCTCTCTGTCTGTATTGGAATTAAGCTCATGGGCTGGTGTAAAATGGGGCTTGAGAGGGAAGGGGAACAACCATTATTTAGCTTTTAAAATTGATTGGGAAATGTGGGCAATCAGGGAAAAAAAGAGAAATGAAGAAAGAAAAACAAGTGTACATATGAATAAAGTGAACAAAAACCAAAATAATAGTAATAATTGTAAATATTAAATTTTGAACGTGAATGGTGTGTTTTATACTAATAATGGTATGTCTCATAATCAGAAATTCTATAAAAATACCACATTCTTCAACCAAAATCTTTTATAAAAACACAGTGTCCTTGTAACGCAAATCATTCTTATTAAAAAAAAAGACCACTAGGGAAGAGACAACCAGTGACGAAACACATTTTGTACTATTTCTATACCGACAATTACAGACACAGCACAGTGGCTAACTGGTTAGCACTTCTGCCTCACAGCACTGGGGTCATGAGTTCAATTCCCGACCATGGCCTTATCTGTGTGGAGTTTGTATGTTCTCCCCGTGATTGCGTGGGTTTCCTCCGGGTGCTCCGGTTTCCTCCCACACTCCAAAAACATACTAGTAGGTTAATTGGCTGCTATCAAAATTGACCCTAATCTCTGTCTGTGTGTTAGGGAATTTAGACTGTAAACTCCATTGGGGCAGGGACTGATAAGAATGAGTTCTCTGTACAGCGCTGCGGAATCAGTGGCCCTATATAAATAAATGGTGATGATGATGATGATATTATTTTCATTATTATTTTTTATTTCACTGTATTCATACTCACATTTTACTCACTGCTTTATTTGTTTTCTATAATTATATACTATAACGCATGTTTGTGCCCCATACCTTTGCTTTTTTTAACTATGTGACATTTCCTTGTTAGCTATAGTCAATATGAATTCTAAACTATCACCACCTACATTATCTAATTCTAGCAATTAGCATTCATTGATCTAGACAATGAATACAAGTGTCTGATTTGTGCTATGGCTTATTTCACATTTTGTACCTAAACTTAATTTTAGTAACAAGTACTTCCCTTTCAAGTCTATCTAGAACAAAATACTATACACACAAAATGTACCTCAATTTGCAGTTATTGAATAAATATAGAATATGCTGTACATATAGCAGCAATTTAGGCTATAACTGCATTTGATCAGTACACCTTAACATAAATAACAAAAAAAAAATAATGATGTATACTATAACACGTAAAAAAGCTATTTATATGGCAGCAAAACATGAAATACATTCATTCAGAACATGCCATATCAAAGTCAACACAGTAATATCAAATAAAGTCAGGTGATTACCAAGAAACTTAAATTCTTGTCTATAAGGTTCAATACCCAGAAATAAAGCTGTCAAAGACATCATAGCCGTACAGCTAATGAGTCCTATACTACAGGAAAAAAGCATTGAGAGGGAGACTGCGACTTAATGATTGACTAAAAGATTAACTAGGGTTCCAACTGGCTTTCTAGATGTAAAGAATTTATACAATGAATTTTATGAATAAGTGAACAGTGAGGCTTACAAAATGTGTGAAAGGGTTATCTGCAGAGACTGTGAGAAGATCAGAGCACATTCTTGGCCATCACTAAAAGTAGATCTGATCATTCCCAGTACTTTGAAGTTATTATGGGATTTCTTTAAAGTCCTACCTACAACTTGATGTGGTTACCAAACTAATAGAAATCTGGGTGCAGTAAGATGATATGATCTACCTTTATTGCACTATTAGTGTTTTGATATTTACAGAATAAACTTCTTTTCAATTTACTTGAAATTCAAGATATTTGATTCATTAATTCATTTAACAGTTATCAAAATCTTTATATATAAAGTTTGACATACAGAGAACATATTTTCTTTTCACAGTAACACATAGTGGGGGAACATTTCAAATCAAAGTATAGTTAACTAAATTACAGACATTTGAAGGTGAGTATATTTGACAGTCATAAATTTTACTATATGTGTCACACAGAGTACATTGGTTTTTTTTTACTCATAAGAGAACTTATAATTTTGAGTTTGGACGCTGTGTGTCATGATGCAAATTACACAGATATATTTTCCTTGAAGTTCTGTTTCACCTACTTTAGGTCAACAAATTCACAGTTATTTTTGAAACACACTTCACACAGTGTACACTAGAGTTCTCTTTATTTCCTTGTACATGATATTTCACTGAAGTATCGGTTACAGATAAGAGAAGAGAGCTCAAGCCTGTAATCAGTTATTTAACAAATAATAATAAAATATGAAATTTTGATATTGAATTTGTATTATGTGGGACTCACAGTGCCCCCATATCTAAAATACATACATAAACACTCTTGGCTTTCTTTTCTGTAATTTGTTTTTTGAGAGAGCACCCCGCACACAATTTAATATGTAAGCATGAGGAAAATACAATAAAAAATAGGGTAATTAGTATGAGGTAGGATTCCTTTCCTGTGTGGGTATATTTTTCTGGTTTTTAAAATGCCAAGGTCTTCAGAAATTATTGATTGCGTTAAAAACAGTTTTTTAGCTCCATATACAGTAAAATCATCACAATTATAAGGAAAACACCCATCAGACATCTTAAACCATAGCAACTTCCATTTGAAATGAAAGAAATAACTTAAAACTAATACTTTGTAAATAAAATAGTAGAACTTTCGGAGGCATGTAAAATATAACATGTATTCCATTATTACATTTGTAAGGTGCATTTGGCTAGTTGACCTGTCAAATAAGTGACACATAAAATTATATACATTAAAATGTTACCTTCTTTATGATCTCCACAGAATAAATATTTGCATACTGATATTTGTCATTTAATTGGAAAACACCAATTCACATATTATTATTATTATCATCTATTTATATAGTGCCAATTATATTACAGAGAATATGTAATTCACATCAGTCTCTGCCTCTTTGGAGCACACAGTGTAAACACACACACACACACACAACACACACACACACACACACACACACACACACTAGAGTCCATTTTTTGTGAGATGTCAATTAACCTACCAGTATGGTTCTAGACTGTGGAATGAAACAGAAATACCCATAGGATAGCAATATAAACATGTGGAGAAAATTGGAGCTCCACGCAGATTGGACTCTGGTTGGAATCAAATCCATGACCCCAGTGCTATTAGACAGGAATGCAGGGGAAGGCTGGGCTGGGGGCAGGAGGGCATCTGCCTCCTGGGCCAGTCCTATAGTGGGCTACCTTGGGCTGGGTCACTGGGCCACCTGCATTTTTTTTCTTAAATGTCCCTAATAGGCTGCTGAGTCGAGTCTTGGATCCAGACTACAATTTGTCAGTCCTCCCCTGCAGCAATGCTAACTTCTGTGACATCATAATGCCCCAGGGCAGGATAAGGCAATTCATCCAGTTGTTTATAAGTTACTTCTAATAAGTAGCATATGTAATGCAAGCTGTCAATGCATAGGGATATTTTCATTTTATCCTGAGTGTAAAGACCAACAAAATGCAAATGTTTCAGCTTGTGACCTTGCTTATACTTCACACCAGAGTACAATAGAAAAAGGGAAAAGTTTTAATCATATAGAAGATTGATCTGACATATGAAGGTCAGGTCAGTTGCATAACGACAAAATAAAAAAAAAAGCTGGGTGCATTTTAAAAATGGCTAACCTTTAAAAACATCCATTAACTTTTAGACTCTAACTGCTTTTTTACATAGAAAGTAATCTGCGTACATCTTGCTGGAATTCAAATGAGCCCAATACACTCTGCATTTTGGTTTTTCTGCATAAACTGTAATTTTTTTTTACACAAAATTGATATTTAAATGCAAAACAGAAAAGTTATATTGAAATAGTTTTGCTGTTTTTAGAACTTTGATGTTCAACAGCCAAATGAAATAGTTTAAAGAGGTTGTTTAAGGTAAATTTCCTTTTTTACACAAACCATAATAAACCTTCACTGTGAAATGCAGACACTATATTCTTAAATGGACTGAAATTCTTTAAAATGATTTCTTACTTGCCTTCAAGCTTTGTACACCGATTTTATACATTTATAGTAACCTAAAGTATCTTGTTGCAATAAAAGAATTTGAGAACACAACAAAGATGCTAAGCCTGTGCAAGATTATTTAATTTTATTTATCATTTGTCCTATCACATTTTGTTTTTGCTGCAGACACATTTCTTTTACCATAAAAAAAAAATGCAAACATAATTTCAGCATTGTGACCTGAGGCAACCTGAGGATACAAGTAATTTGTAGAAAATTGAACTTGCCGAAGAAATATTGTTTCTCATTTTACCTATTGTTTAACCTACAATCAAAGAAAGAAAGAGCAACTATTTCAGTATTTGCTTTTTAAAACAACTATACTGTGCTATGCTAAGGAGTGTGGGAAATAATAAGCGCAGATTTCAGTGCAGTAATAAACGGAAGTGCACGCTGGAGCATATTGTGTGAGGCTATTGCAGCACTTTAATTAATACAGTTAATTGAATCTCCCCCGTACTGTCCATCGCACTCCTGATGTGTAGAACATTCACTTCAGCCAGTGTGCATCCATTACAGTCTCTCTCTCCAGGGATCTTCATTCAGTGAGATAAACTTCTCTAAATGCCTTTTAATAGCAGCCTTTTCTTCTTCTGTTCACATCTCTTTTCAATGGCTGGAATCATGAACTGTATCTAAGAAAGAAAGATACCAGTAGTACAACTCCTAGGCAATAAGCACCACAGCCTACAAGTGGAAAATACATATTTGTATTTCTGCTTAACATACAATAATATTATTGCAGCACTTAATACAGCCTTGAACCATTAAACTTGGCTGTCACTGCATTTCCACTTGGCAAGTCTCACTTAAAAATGCTTTGTTTTATTCCACACCTTCAGCAATAATGGTGTTGTCATCAACATCTCTGTACACATTTGAAGACAGTAGCTCTTAAACAAAAATAGACACAGGTGCATTATTAAACAATTAGTGAATTACACTTGATGCATTTCAATGTAACTGCATGACAATCTCTCAACATCCTCGACTCAAGGTAAGAATATGACCTTATGTAGGAAAATACACCTCTTCAAGAAATTTTCCTTTGTATGCATTAATTGCCCTTTTCCATGGTAAGTAAGAACTTGCTGATTACTGCCAGATGTAAAATATTTTCTGACAGTCTGGAGTACTCTCTGTATACTCTGATATCATAAACCTGCCAACTTGATCTTCATTAATTGTAACAGTGGGGCTACATGCTTCCTCAGTTTGGTTGAGGTGAGGTGATGAGCTAGTTAGCTCCACTTGCAAATGCAATCTTTCTTAGACTGTCAGAACCTCTTATAGAGATTGTTGCCCCCAGCCTTGTAAAAACATAAGGAAGGTCTTTTGCGCACCAACCTTGTCATGCATTTCAATAAGGATCTCCAATGAAGTGCTCATCTCTTTAGTAAGGCGTACAGGCAGCTTTCTAGCCCTTTTAACTCTGGTTCCTAATATTGTCAAGTTATAACTTTTCCTTTTCAAGCTAGTCTATCATAAATAGCTGTGTTGATAGATGTTCTGGTTCTAATTGTGTACATATTCAAGAATAGCTTTGCTGCTTCTTCCCTTGTCTTTTGTTGAATAGTATGTTTTAAGCTAAATGATCCTGACTCAGCATTTTCCAAATAGAAGAGGTTGACTTTTCTTCTAACTTTTGAATTGTCTTTTCTTCAGAATTTTTAAGGCGCTTTTGCAATGTCAAAATGTCTTCTGAAGTCTAACTTAATGACTGCACAAACAAATTGTGCTAGTTCTCTCAGTTTCTGGGCAATGTAGACATACTGGGCCTGATTCATCTTTGGATGTAAGTACTGTTGTGTGCCGTATGTTGCGTGAAATATTTTATGTAATTGAATGTAAAAGTCCTGGAGTGCCCTTAGTTGACACATTTTCTTTTTCCTCTCCCATTCTTAATAAAGATGGTGGATCCCTCTAATACCTCCCACAGGGATCTCCCCTAAACGATAAAATAGATACCTAAGTGGCTGGATTTTTTTTGTTACCTCTTCAGGGAAGTCTTTGCAACATATATTCAAGAAACCAGAAGTGAGTACTGCAGCCTACTAAACTGTATTGTCATCACCAATTCTTCTTTTCTTTATAACTCGTGTACATTTTCTTATGTTTGGCTCTTTCAGTGGGGAATGATGTATTTAATTTCAAATTAAAAAGTAATTAAATCAGTCGTTTAGCATCAACATGTTACTTTTTAGTTTAGAAAGTGTAAAACACAGAAAGATACAATATAATGGGAAAGTAGAGAAAAATGTCTAATTAGGACCAGTTAGGCTGAGGTAATGTACTTTGTAAAATGCTGTAAATTGCCATAATGACATAAACATTAATTTTAAATAACCAATGTTAGCATTCTTAAGACCTCTGGAATCCAAATCACACTGGTCATTATACTAATTTAACTATATTATTATCCTCTTTTACATAATAATAATTAAATTAACCCCTTATTTGGCCAAGATGCATATCACAAATACCCATTTATTAAAAGAAAATGTTACATAAAGAATTCTTAACCCCTGTATATTCGAAAGCATGCCAGATTACTATTTAAAAGGACAGGGAATCATAGGAAACATTCCCCCAATATATAGTGGAAATATATTAAGCCAAAATTTCAAAGGTCAGTTACGAACAGGTTTAAGTAACAATATTGCAAAAAAACTATTTTAGTTTGTGCACTTATAAGATCTAGGTGAAAGGACTGAACAAGGCAATGTTATTTAAGGAAAAGTGTATAAAAGTGCAAGTGCATAATGAGTGTATCATGGAACAGAATAAGAAAGGTAGAATGCGTATCTAAGGCATTATGCAGGATCTTTTACACTTGCAAGTCGGGCCCAACTGTTTTAATTGTGATTTTCATATTAGGATATAGTGATGAAATTATTGTTATATTGTAAACCTAATTCGCATAGCATAGGTACATGAAGGAGTTGAAATTTGTGTGTTATTACTGTATGCATTATCATAAAGCTGTACAGACAAGTATCACTGTTTCATCTAAGGCCTAGAAGAAATACAGGTAATTGCAACATATCTAGTTTAAAATTGAAAGTTTTTTGGATACTTATTGTTCCATTGTTTCTTTAAGAAGAAATGGATTGTCCCACAGTGAGCATTGGTGAGAAACGGGAATTCACTTTTCAGTGTTACAACAGTCCTTTGGAAGAGTCCTACTCAGGGGAGGGCTGACAGATTTCAGCCCGGGGGGCAAGCACACAGCAGCGGCCCATCCTTAAAGGGTGGTATTTGGTACAATGTATAATTATATATATAAAAAGAGGCTATTGTAGTGTTGCTTAACCCATATAAATATTTTTATGCCCAGGCCCAGAGCTGGATTAAGGCTCTGGGGGGCCTGGGCACTTTAGACTGGGTAACCCCCTATGATGTAGCATGGTTATCATTTTAGACAAATACACAGGCAATACTGTGTGCACTACTGTTAGGTGCACACAGTTCTGCCTTCACAAGCAGTACACGGTGAAGCGGGACATACCACCCAACTGTCCTAAGTGAAACAGTCACCCAAGTTCGGGACTGTCCCACCAGATTCAGGACAGTTGGCAGACAGCCCTGCTCTCTCCTACCTGTCTTGTCACTGTCACCACTTGTGGCTGCTGGTTACTTTAGCTCATTTGCTGGTTGTCTTGTTTCTGGAATGTTGGAAGCCCTATTTGGAAAATAATGGGTACATGAAACTCAGAAAACTCCAACCAGTCCCGATGTTAAATCAATAGCACTCACATTTTATAATTAGGCCTCCCTCCAACCACAACATTAAAATAATATTCATATTTGCTAAATATATCTCTTTCTCTCCAACCAACCCTGACATTAGATAGCAAAGACATTTAATATATAAAACTATTTCCCTCCCTCCAAACAGCCCCAACAATAATTTAAATAGCATTTACATGTAACAAATATTACCATTTCCCACAACAATCACAGGCATTAAAAAAAACATAATCACATTTAATCAATAGACCTAATTTTCCACATCCAGCCCACAATTAATAAATAGCTCCCAAACCACCCCAGCATTAAATTAATGGTCTAATTACCCCATTATAAATTCATAGGCCCCACTATTAAATGAAATTGCCCCACCATCACCCCACAAACAAAATAGCACACAATAATTAGCCCCCACCTGCACTCCGCAATTAAATTAATGGCCTACATCCAACATTATATTAAGACCCCCCTCCCTTCCACACTACATTCATTTACTGCCCCCCCCCACACACTACATTAATTTACTGCCCCCTCCCCCCCCCCACACACACACAGCATTCATTTACTGGCCCCCACACACACAGCATTCATTTACTGGCCCCCACACACTTTGCATTCATTTACTGGCCCCCACACACTTTGCATTCATTTACTGGCCCTTCACTCACACACACACACACACACACGCACAATATACTGGCCCCATACTCATGTGTATATATATATATATATACAATATGCTGACACACACACACACACGTAAAATATGCTACCACACACACACATACAATATACTGGCCCATACTCATATATATATATATATATATACAATATGCTGCCACACACACACACACACACATACAATATACTGCCACACACACACACACACACATACAATATGCTGCTGCCACACATACACACATATAAGATGATGCTGACACTGACACACATACATACATACATACATACATACATACATACATGCATACATACAAGATGCTGCTGACACTGACACTCATACATACAAGATGCTGCTGCGGCCAACACTGACACTGACACACACACACACAACCCTGCACTTACCTTGTTCTATCCGCGTTGCGCGCTCTGCTCTGCAGTCTTCTGACATGGAACGGCATCTATCACGTGGTGCGCATCCCATGTCACAACAGAAGCCATCCTATTGGGAGGGAGGATGGGTTTTCGGCAGCAGCCAATGAGAAGGTGGCTGGTCCCGGAGAAGGGGCCAGCCACCGAGTAAGTGAAGTTAGGG
The DNA here is from genome assembly GCF_038048845.1 of Mixophyes fleayi. NCBI lineage: Eukaryota > Metazoa > Chordata > Amphibia > Anura > Limnodynastidae > Mixophyes > Mixophyes fleayi. Next base: position 223,100,389 of record NC_134405.1, read on the forward strand.
CCGGCCCAAAATAGTGTTTTTTGGGTCCGGCCCGGGGGACATCTGCCCCCCTGCCATCCGCCCCAGCCCGCCCCATGTCCTAATGAAAGGAAAAAGACGTTTCTGAACTATAGAGGATCTTTCAGGAAGTGGCATTTTTAAGTTGCTGAGGCTTAAGGGCATCGCTATTACCACGGTGAGAGGTAACACTGAACGCAGAGCAAAAATGACTTTTGTATCTGACAGGCCAATGAATCTTATTACCATTAAGAAGTTGACAGTAAATAGTATGTTTAACCCAGTGGTACCCAATAATTACACATCTGCTGAAAATTTATGGCTGATACTTTTAGGAAAGGATACTCCAGGCTTGGCTAACCTGTGGCACTCCAGGTGTTGTTAAACTACAAGTCCCAGCATACGCTTCCATCAATAAGCTGCTATATATTGGCAAAGCATGCTGGGGCTTGTAGTTTTACAACACCTTGAGTGCCACAGATTAGCCAAGCCTGGCCTACTCTGTGTATTAATAGGTGAAGCATGTTGAATAAAAATTCTAAACATCTCCAAATATTATATAAATTGGTACACGCTTATGAAGATACGATTTGGAAATCTGAACATGCTGAGATGTTCGTTATAAACAAAAAGGGAACTTAAAGAAATTTTCATTGGCAGTGCTGCATTGTAAAGTTTAAAAGTGTTCACATACTTCATGCACAATTGGAAGACAAAGATGTATGTAATATAGATAGGTGAGGCAGATTTGCTTGATTCAATCTCACTTATTGGAAAAATAAAAATATTACGCAGACATTGATAAGGAATTAGCAGTATACGGAGATCAATGTATAAAGGGATAAGGTAGCATCTAGCGAAGTTCTAATTGCTGAATTACAAAGCAAATTAATCAGTAGAACGCAGATGATAACAAATATGTAAAAAACTATTAATCCAATGTGAACTTATTCCCCAACACATAATATATTTATACCTACTAAACAAGTATGTATAACAGTAGTGAAACAGGGATTATTGAATATAATATGTCCATACTTACTGCAGTAGATCAGAGAGATCTAGTACACTCAGTGGCTGGCCCTAGATACCCTCTAGCGCGTACAGTAACTTAGTCCAATACACATGGGAATGGATCCAATGTACATTTTGCAGATGACCAAGTTTTTGGCCTAGGCAGTGGTTGGGAAACTGTACATCTTGTGCTCCACAAACAACCATCCTGCAGAGGATTGCACATTCCACATCAAATATATATTATGGAGAAGACTCAATTTCTAATGAAAATTTGTCAGGAAATTCCTAAATATATATAGACCCTTTTACCTCTTGCAATTCTTTTGAGAAACATTGTGACAAATTTAGCGTCGCTCCACAATATCGCATGGAGTTGTTTAAATTATGGTTAGCCACTCACCTCAACCAGAGCTATGCAGCAACTTGAAAAACTACTGTAAAAAATGGTAAATTTCACAATGACAAAGAGACTTTCTGTACTCATGACATTGGCAACTGGTCATTGGGAAGTTATCCCAGATATTCTATCTAACTTTAAACCCACCATTCACAATGAGCCATTGTCTTTATGTGGTAGGTTTAAAGCCAATATATAAAAAATAACCAAAAATCAAGGTACAGAAGTTCCATAAGACATGATATGAGTGTTGTGGAAAAATTCCCATATGTAAATACAGAAATGCGACTAGAGAACAAACGGTTGCAGAGGCAACAATGGTTATAGAAGAATACAGACAAGATTTGCAGAAAAATAGGAAGTCTCTAAAGATCAGGGAATATGTTGTGGTAAATGGCAGATCAAAAGATAATTGTTATAGAACATATTTCAATAAGCGCAGACAGATACATCTTACCCCTACAGTTCCGCAAAGCAAGCAAGAAAGAATATATAGGATGCACCAATGCTCTGAGTGATTATCATACTCATGAGAAAATAATGAAACTAATATATAAACCTTTATTGGCTGTTAATTTCAGCGAAATATAAAATCAAATAAACCTTAAAAACAACTGTGTGCTTAAAATCCGCTGGATGAACCATAGCCAAATATTTAATTAGATACTGGGGATGATAAAGAAGACTTAAACAATTAACTGATTGGTAATAATTGTATGCATGATAGGTCTCAGATAAAGCAATCGCTAATACTGGCTACCAATGAGCACATAAAACCTAATAGGTAAAAAAAACTGTGTATTGCTATCTGCCTATCTCATGCTCCATCTAGCTGTGGGTCTATTAGAGCTAGAGATGGTCACTGACCCCCGTGTTTTGGTTTTGGATTCGGTTTTGGATCTGGATTACCGTCGTGTTTTGGTTTTGGTTTTGGTTTTGCAAAACCGCCATTGCGTGTTTTGGTTTTGGTTTTGGTTTTGTTTGGTTTTGTTTTGCTATTTTTTGGGAAAATCCATGTTTTTGGGCCTAAATTAACCCAATTTAGTGCTCCAACTGTTTTAGAGACAAGTAATCTAATTGTTAAAGTAATAAATCATCCAAAAAAACAGTTTAATTCTTCGTTGGTAGGCCTATTCTACACACAAAACAGATTGTCTTCCTCTCCATCTATGCATATTGGCAATGCAGCCATCGTCTTTGAATGTATATTACACCCTACACTTATAGTTAAATATGTAAAGAAATGGAAAAAGCCAGTTTGGTTTCTGTCTCTCAAGGCCCCCCTCCACTTGTATAAAATACCAAAAAATTCAGCCATTATAGACTGTACAATATTAATTGACATGGAGAAAGCCAGTTTGGTTTCTGTCTCTCTAGGCCCCCCTCCACTTGTATAAAATACTAAAAAATTCAGCCATTATAGACTGTACAATATTAATTGACATGGAGAAAGACAGTTTGGGGTCACTCTGTCTCTCTAGGCCCCCCTCCACTTGTATAAAATACAAAAAAATTCAGCCATTATAGACTGTACAATATTAATTGACATGGAAAAAGCCAGTTTGGTTTCTGTCTCTCTAGGCCCCCCTCCACTTGTATAAAATACCCAAAAATTCAGCCATTATAGACTGTACAATATTATGAAAAATGGACAAAGCCAGTTTAGGGTCACTCTGTCTATGACACCCTACCCTTAAGGATAAATTGCCCTAACAGCAGCCTTTCAAGATGGTATGTGATATGGAAATTCCACAAGTCCCTTTCCTCTTTGGGGGTAGATTGCACCCTACACTTACATAGAAAGTTTTAAAAAGATGTTATCGGCATCATCTTCAGCTTAATCCTCACCCTCATCAGTGTGTACGTCATCATCACAGACTATCAATTCATCGCCGCTTGAATCACCCATTAGAGAACAGTCAGTGCTTGGATGTCTTGGATGGTGAAGGCCTTCCTTGTGGAAGATGTAGTTCATTTTTATAAACATCATTTTCTCCACATTTTTGGGAAGTAACCTTCTACGGCGATCACTGACTAAGTTCCCTGCTGTGCTGAACACTCGTTCAGAGTACACACTGGAGGGTGGGCAGCTTAGGTATTGCAAAGCAAGTTTGTACATGGGTTTCCAAATGGCCTGCTTTTCTTCCCAGTAAGGAAAGGGACTGTCTGACATTTCCATATCAACTACCTCTTGAAAGTAATCCTCCACCATCCTTTGCATGTTTATACTCATATTGGATGGACTTATGGGCAAAGTGACACATTTTTTTGAAAAATCCTTCAAACCAGCCCAGATGTTAAATTGTTCTGGTCTGCCCCCTGTGTCTTCCCTGCTTCTTTTTTGGAAATTTAATTTTTTACGAGCAACAGCTTCAGAAAGTGAAGGAGGACACGTCGTCAAGCCGAGGCCCAGTTCAGCGGCCAATTTGCTGAGCAATAGCTCCTTGCAAAAGTTCACATCTCGCTCATTTACAAGTAAAGACTCAATGTAGGTTTTAAACCTTGGATCAAGCACAGTGGCCAAAACGTACTGATCCGAGTTCAAGATCTTAATAACTCGAGGATCATTGTGAAGCGAATTAAGTACTTGATCGACAAGGCCAACATACTTTGCTGAATTGCTTGCTTTCAGCTCCTCCTTCATTTTCTCAAGCTGCTTTTCCAATAGTCTAATTAAAGGAATGACTTGGCTCAAACTAGCAGAGTCTGCACTGACCTCACATGTCACAACTTCAAATGGTTTCAGCACCTTGCACAGCACTGAAAGGATTCCCCACTGTGCAAGAGTGAAATACATCCCCCCTCCTTTCCCAATGTCATGACTTGTGCAATATGCTTGGATGGCTTTGCGCTGTTCCTCCATCCTCTGAAGCATGTACAGGGTGGAATTCCACCGAGTTACCACCTCTTGCTTAAGTTGGTGGCAGGGCAAGTTAAACTGCTCTTGGAGCTGCTGTAATCTCCTACATGCTGTGGCTGAATGCCTGAAATGGCCTGAAATTTTACGGGCCACCGAAAGCATCTCCTGCACCTCACGGTTATTTCGTAGGAAGCTCTGCACCACCAAGTTGATGGTGTGAGCAAAACAGGGAATATGTTGGAAATCACCCAGCTGTAATGCTCGCACTATATTGTTGGCGTTATCTGAAATGACATACCCTGGGGAGAGTCCGAGTGGTATAAGCCATGCATCAATCACATCTCTCAGTTTGCGTAACAAATTGTCAGCCGTATGCCTGTTAGTGAAGCCGGTGATACAAAGAGTGGCCTGCCTGTGACAAATGTTACGTAATGGTGTACATGCTGCTGCTGTTCCTGCTGGTGAAGGTGAATGACCAACCCAGTGGGCTGTCACAGTCATATAGTCTTTGGTTTGGCCACTTCCACTTGTCCACATATCTGTGGTTAAGTGAACAGTGGGCAGAATGGCATTTTTCAGCGCAATCTCTACATTTTTACACACTTTTTGGTATAGTTGTGGAATAGATTTACGGGAGAAATGGTGTCGCGATGGAATTCTGTAACGCGGACACAAAACCTCAATTAACTGTGAAAAACCAGCTGCGTTTATTGTGGAGATTGGACGCAGATCTAACACTAACATTGCAGCCATGGCGTCTGTGATTCGCTTGGCGACTGGGTGACTGCTGTCATATTTGCTTCCCCTCGCAAATGATTGTTTCACAGTTAATTGCTGAAATGTAGGACTGCTCATTTTATTAACCTGCCTCTGGGATGACGATTCACCCCCAGCAGCAGCAACAGCAGCAGCAGGACTAACGCTTTCTTCAGAGGAATCAATAATAGTGCCGGAGTCATCCAGCCTTAAGTGGGATGCCGGGCTAACTCCGAGCGCTACTGCGGATATTGATGAGGATGGTGTGGTGGGTGTATTTTGTAGCCGTCGGTATGTCGGTGAGCGGAGGGTCTTAGCTGATGAGGGAGTGCTTGTATTCTTTTGGGAAGAACTTTCAGCTTTTCCCAACACTTTGCCATGAACTCTCGTTAAATGGCGTAACATAGACGAGGTTCCAAGATGGTTAAGGTCCCTCCCTCGACTGACTGTGGCTTCACATACACTACAAATGGCTATACAATTGTTGTCTGGATTTGGGTAGAAATAATTCCACACATAAGAAGTGGATTTTTTTGTTTTATGCCCAGGCATGACAATGGCCTTTTTCTTGTCACGTGCCAGAACTGCTGCCACTGGTGCAGGACTTACACAAACAACCTCATCCTCATCAACATCCTCATTAGCGCCCTCGTCGCCTACACAAATCTTCCCCTCATCCTCTTCTAATTCCAAAGTGGCATCCTCAATTTGGGTATCACCGGCTACACTCGGGCTATTAAGGCACACATCAGCAGAATGCTCACGATTAGACATCCCACTGTTGGATGGACTCTCCACAGGGATTGTTGTCATTTGTGAATCAGAGCAAATATTCTCCTGTAATGCCTCACTGTTATCTTGCAGCACGGCTTTGACGCGTAACAGTAGTTGTGCACCAATTGTAGGCTGGGTAACTTTTTGGGATCTGCCACTAATAGCCAAAGGTGAAGGCCTCATTCTCTCTTTGCCACTGCGTCTGTAGAATGGCATGCTTGCAATTTTTTTTTTATCGTCACTTAACTTTTGCTCAGTTACACTTCTTTTTCGCTTCAATACAGTAAATTTTTTTTTGGTTTTTGTTTTTTGCACTAATTTGAAAACACTCTGTTGTTTGACATCGCCTTGGCCAGATGACGTACTGGGAACACTAACATCAGGACTGGTGACAGAACCTGGTTGCTCATTCAGATCATATGTGGACTGCTTTGAATCCATTCTGAGCGCAAACCACTGGGGAGTGCTAAAAATTATTTAGTAGATACTGCTGACAGATATGACTTTTGACAGTCAGAAATATTAATGCACAATTAGGGTGGACACTCCAAAAGCACTGAGGAGTGCTAAACATTATTTAGTAGATACTGCTGACAGATATGACTTTTGACAGCCAGAAATATTAATGCACAATTAGGGAGGACACCCCAAAAGCACTGAGGAGTGCTAAAAATTATTTAGTAGATACTGCTGACAGATATGACTTTTGACAGCCAGAAATATTAATGCACAATTAGGGAGGACACCCCAAAAGCACTGAGGAGTGCTAAAAATTATTTAGTAGATACTGCTGACAGATATGACTTTTGACAGCCAGAAATATTAATGCACAATTAGGGAGGACACCCCAAAAGCACTGAGGAGTGCTAAAAATTATTTAGTAGATACTGCTGACAGATATGACTTTTGACAGCCAGAAATATTAATGCACAATTAGGGAGGACACCCCAAAAGCACTGAGGAGTGCTAAAACTTATTTAGTAGATACTGCTGACAGATATGACTTTTGACAGCCAGAAATATTAATGCACAATTAGGGAGGACACCCCAAAAGCACTGAGGAGTGCTAAAAATTATTTAGTAGATACTGCTGACAGATATGACTTTTGACAGCCAGAAATATTTATGCACAATTATGGGGGACACCCCAAAAGCGCTGGGGAGTGCCAAATATGAAGAAAAAATAATAAACCTCTATCCTCCTCTCTGCACTAGCGATTTTGGTTAGAGCAATTGCAAGAACAATATTGTATTCTCTGTCCCTGCTCTAATTAGCCTATGACTACACCCTGCTCTCTCCCTCTGTCAAATGGCGATGGATTGCTGTGGAGGCGTGTATTTATAAAGTTGAAGTATCGCGAGAACCGAGCCCCGAGATCCGACGACGTCACAATGACGTTCGGCCTCGATTTGGATTCGGAATAGGCGGGAGAGTACCGAGCTGCTCAGCTCGGTACTCAGATACCCAAAGTTCGGGTGGATTTGGTTCTCGGAGAACCGGACCCGCCCATCTCTAATTAGAGCAAATGCTGCATATGTGCATAGATGATTCTAATAAAGAAAATAAATTGTGTCTTGCTAACTACCTATCTGTTGCTCCCTCTACCTTTGGATCTAATGGAGCAAACAGATACGATAAATCCCCCTTAAGTAATGAAGGCAAAGATTACAGCCAGCGGAAAGCCGACGCACGTTTCGCTGTATGCTTAGTCGTGGCAAGGCTAAGCATACAGCGAAACGCACGTTGGCGTTCCGCTGTCTGTAATCGTTTGTTGCCAACCTTGTAATACGATTCCCCCCCCTCCTTGCACACACGCACACACACACTCAGGAAAGGTTTTGCCAAATTTCCAATTAGAACTCCTATTTATCACCACAAGATATGTTTATTGCCGTGGGGTCCATAATGTTAAGGACAATTCTATTTTGGACCACACAGAAAAAAAATATATACCTGAAATTACTGCTTATTTAAGCAGTTTACTCTCCACTGGTGTATTCATTTACTATTATGAACACTAGATCATATTTAGTCCATCATGTAACATTCCTTACTAGACGTAACACCTCTGCATTTGATTAGACAATAAAGCTCAGATGAAACCCCTGTAGTTTGATACACCACTATAAAACAGCAGGGGAAACACCAATCTACCTTTCATTCATTCCTTGAGAAAATCTCGCATAGGATGCAACACATAGGAAGCTATCATTGCAACCCCACAACAGAGACCATCAACTGTCTGTTTTCAGACTTATCGAGATTAAACTACTAAACTTGTTATATCTACATGAATGTAAGTTCACCTTGAATGTCTAATAAACACACTGCTTGAAAGTACTTTACTATATCCGCCAATATTTGTATTCAGAGTTGCTGACTCACGCATGAGTGGGGGAGAATTCTGTGACCTGCACAAGGAAAAGTGGTTCAGAGGTCGGCTAGAGGCAACAAGCGGCAGCACACACCAGAGGACAACGACACGCAATTGTTACACCAGCAAGGTAATTAGAAACCTCTCACCTCAACTAGGGGTCCTTTCAACACAAAGTGTGGATTGAAACTTGATGACATAATCAGCAACTGTATGACATGTTAAGCACTAATCACATCCTCACCAGTGACCCCTGGGGATCACAACTAATGGCCTTATTGTAACTGACATTGGGACCACCCTACATCAATAACTACATTACTTATTTTGTTGTTGTTTTGCATTGTTTGTGTCATCCTGATACAATTGTTTCTGATACATATTGCTTGATACACTCATCCAACCTAGTTCTATATGTGTTTATTGACACAAATCTACCATTATAAGCTATGGTTTGTAAATTTTTTAGTGATTCTTATTATACTTGTCCATATTTAGAGTATTGAGTGTTATTTTCTTTATTATAATGACAATCGGAGTTAAAGCAATATCAAGTTACCTAGACCAATTACCCTCCAAGACTTGTACAAGTTTCTTGGGTTTTCAAACCTCATGAGCAAGTTCATAAAGGAGTTTGCTACAAACCCCCTGTATTTATTTACTCAGAGGTGAGAAACTTTCATTGAAAGAATGGACAGAAGCACAGGAATAGGCATTGTCTATCCTGAAATTAAACTACTCTTCTGCCCTAGTTTTGGCCACTCCACACCCAGAGAGAAAATTGGCAATTCAGGATCACGCCCAGCTCAGAACCTATATCAGCAGTCTTGCAACCACAAGTAGGATCTGTAATTAGACCACTAGGATATTGCTCTAGGCTGTGAAAAGAGACTTTGATGAATGTGCAAAACAACTGGCTGAAATACATTACGCTGTCAAAATGGTTTTAGACCCCTTACTGTACAGTTCCTTTACTCTCCATTGACTTCTTACTCTGGCACATGCTGCCTACTGTCTCTCAACAGAGGTTTTGTAGATGGATAATGGAATTGAGTGGGCGCAATCTCACAGTAAGCCACAAGGCCAAATATATTTTATATCAACTGCTAAACACAACAGGAATAGACAACAACTGTGGACAAATGCCACATGTAAAAATTAAGTCTTTATTTAGACAGACAGCCATCCAGACGACCAAGTCATTTTAATTGATGGGTCCCAGTTTCACGCGGATAGGAAATATGTAACAAGTTATGCATTCTTGGATAAGACTACAGGTCTTCAGAATCTGGTTAAACTACCTTGTCATCTGCCAGCAAAATGGGCAGAAATTGGAGGCTATCACAAAAGCACTACTTCTTCAACCTTTAGGACCACATACTATATATAGCGACAGTTGTACAGTTGACATATGCAGTTTGGTCCCTGACCATTCACTTGGATAATTGACAGAGATTTGTGGCAGCCAGAATAAGCCCCTGGCACACATCTCAGTGCTCAAAAAGTATGGGAATGGTGAATGACGCATCCTGAAGAGTCTGTGATCACTAAAGTTCCTAACCACCAGAAAGGGAATGATTCCATTGTCAAGGGTAATAACTCTGCAGATGAAGCAGCTAAATTGGCTGTAGTATCTGGAATTTTTCATGACCTAGATGACAAAAATATATCATCTTTCAAAGTAATAATATGCAATAAGACACTTGAAGAAGGATCATAGTTATTTGAGGTGGAACATGCAAATGATCCTCTTCTAACACCCTACATTATCATACCACAGGGTTCCTGGTCAATTAAACAGGAAGTTATGTATCACACCAGCAATGAGGGTTCAGGGCTTCTGAGAGTTGTTACTGCACATCTCCAGGTAGAGCTGACAAGGCTCAATCATCAACTCCTTGGACACCCTGGCCGAGAAACTCATGTCACTCTTAAAGGAAACATTATGCTGGGCAGGGATATCAAATACAGTTGAAATTGTCACACAACAGTGTCTTGTGTGTGCACAAGTAAACCCCAGAGCACCAGCTCTCAAATCAGTACTACAGCATGCGCCCCCTGCGAAAGGGCCATGGGCTGCCCTACAAAAAGATTTTATAGGACCACTACCAGCTGGCAGTCACAAATGTCAGTATGCCCTGGTAGTTGTACATGTATTCTCAAAATGGGTTAAGGCCATCCCAACTGTGAATGACTGCTAATACCACAGCAAGGGATATGGCAACAGATTTTGTCACATTGGGGAAATCCCAGTATCACTGAATCAGATGGGGGAACACACTTTACGGGCAAGGTCATGAAAGCACTTTGTGAACTACTGGACGTATAATAACGATATTATGTACCTTATTATCTCCAGTCAGCAAGAATAGTAGAACAAATGAATATAACGAGTTTTCCTCTTGGGTGATGGCTCTACCTACAGTACTCATGGGTGTTCGGGCAACTGAGGTAACTACAACGGGGATCACTCCATTTGAACTCATGACAGGTTGCAAAATGACACGTTGCTTCCCTAATGAACCACAGTTGTCAAATCCCATGAAAGAAGTGATAGTGGGATTGGGGAATGACCGGATGGGTAGTTAACTCTCAGCCCTGTACAGCTTCAATAGATTGGACCTGAAGTGCAATTTATAAAAGTTATCAAACAAAATTATAACATAATATATAATAAAAATAAAATATAATATATAATATTATAAAATAATATATAATAATATAAATATATCACTGTATAATGTTTATAGTGACATAGGTAGAGATAGGTGTTAATTAGATAAGATGTTTGATATGTTATTTATGTGATGTAACCAACAAATCTCAATAAAAAATACTTTATTAAAAAAAGGGGTGATTGTCAGAGATTTGTTACAAAAAGTACAATATAACTGAAAAAATACAGACTGAATACAGTCCCAAAGCAACATCATTCTTTAATCTTCTCATCCATTCCATAATAGTTCTCTTTCTCTTTGTTTTGATACTTCTCTACAGAAAATTAAAATACTGGCTAAAAAATTAAAAGACACAGTGAACTTACATATTGAAGAACAAGATATTAGGACTAAAATACAGCAAATGATGAACTATTAAGGGAAGGGGGGTATGGACTTTGCAGAATTTGTGGACTTTTTAGTAATTGCTCTACATTAATTTTTTTATTTCTTTATTTTCTCTTCTTTTCTTTCTCCCTCCTTCTTCTCTCTTCTCCTCTCCTCTCCTCTCCTTTCTATACCGTTGGGGAAAGGATGTTTTTCCACTATGGTTCCCCTTCTAGGAGGTTTTTTCTATTGTGTGACAATAACACAAGAGGTATCTTTTATTTCCTCCATAGTTGGTACAGAGAGGAAGAGAGAGTTGAAAACTATTGGGGTTATCTCATTCTCTCTCTGTATTTTTTTTCAGTTCAAAAACAAACTAAGGTCAGATAAGTGATTGGTAATTTTCTACTTGTAGTGTCAGATTTCTGGCAGTAGAGGGACTGTGGGAGAGCGATCCGGGGGTGGGGGCATGGCTAGACCACACGCTGGTCTGGCACATGCATGAATAGTGCATGCACAGAGATTTATACTAACTGTGCTTGTACCAATGGAACACAAAGTATGAGTGTATCTAGAAACAGAATAAGATGATTGCATGCTCAGTTAAGGTATAACATGTTATTTTTATCGAAAACATTTTGTTTTGAATTAAAGAGAAACGAAATTCTGAACTATGTTCTGCGAATTATAAGCAACCATGTCTGTAATCATATATACCCCATTGTTGTACCTCTATTCTATAACAGAATACAGGCTGTTGACAATCAAAAACTTTCTTTTCTCATCTTTTTTGCTTCCTTCCTCACTGGCTTCTCTGGCTTATAGCAGCAAAGAATGTGAAAATCCCTTCTTTGTTCTTTAAACTTGACTACATATTTCATTGAAAGTGTATAATGTTACTGTAAATTTTTAGTTAAGCGTTTCTGTTAAGTGCTAGTCTTACACTGCATGGGCTGGCCACCTCCCTCAAGTGGGCCCCTACCATTGGTGGGCCCTACATACCCAGTCCAACACTGAGTTCAGGAGTAACAATACAACTTGTCATTTGATTTACACCATCATCTGACCACAAAATAAACCAGGTGTACAATTCAACATAACTAAAACAATGTTTAAAAAGGTATATCCTTGTTTGGATAACCCCTTCTTAATAAAATCATTTCCCTATGTATAGCAAATTGTTGTGTGTGTATCCCACAGGAAGCTCCAATTTCCAAAGGAAAGTTCCAAAGGTCAGTGCTTAATTAAACTTATATTTAGTGCAGTGGAACATCGCATGTTATCCTTAGCTCTACAATAATGTTTTATGCAAGAGCTTCTGGTAGGAGGTGTTTCTGGGGAATAGGGTTTGCAATACATTGGGAGACAGTTTATATAATAAAGGGTTTGCAAAAGTGGTCAACCTCTTTAAAATGAGACAATTGATTTCATTTTTAATAAAAGCAGTCCCATTATTTCCTTACTTTTATAAATCCTAGAACAGGTTCAATAATCAGTACATCGGGAAAAATAGTATAGTTAAGTGTAAGAAGATGGGAAGTCCAAACAAAGATCTAGAAAGTGCCGTGAGCTGACTTTTTCCCTTTGCCACTGATGCACATAGGAAGGGTACAAATGTTTTTAAATACAACAAACAAACAGTGCCACTGTGGCTTTTATATCTGTAATTCAAGAGAGAAAATCTTTGGCATAGAGAATGATAATTATATTTTAACACCAAAGAAAATTGACTGAATATATATCTTAGTTCTCTCAGACAATACCACATGTTATTATGAACACTTCTGTGACACGCCCACCGTTAATTCCATGATTCATCCTATAATTCTCACTGCATCTCTCCCTTATCCATCTCACTTTTATGCCCTTAGGTTTTAATTTGCATGTTTTTACCCTGGTTTGTAAAACTCTTTTATATGTGATTCAATAGTTTCCATTGTGAAAGTAAAAAATAAACTAAATATCAAAATATACAGCAGTACTAAAACCTTTGTTTTATTTTCCACAAGGGCACTATTACAGCTACAAGCACCTTATCCACCTCAGAAATAGAAACTAATTTCAGGAAAACACCTAGAATCGCTACTATATTTTGTTACAGTTTCTATTTAAAAAAAATAAGCATTTGGAAAAAAGGTGGAACCACAGGTCTGAATATATTGACCAATTCTAGCACAAAGTTAAAGTTAGCAGGACACCAGTGGGAGTAAAAATTTTAATATGTGCTTTAATATTTTCATAAAAATTGCAACAAAAAACACTTTATATTCCTTCATAATGCCGTAGGAACACTAGATTATTTGAAAGTCAATTTCAGCTCAACATACAGTATAACATCCAGTTCACAGTTCTTTAGACATCCCTAATGACCCTGCTGCTTCCAAACTTCTTTCTTTTATCTTACAGCCCCTCTCAACGGATATCCCCACCCTCTCACCCTCTCACTCTAGTGATCACTTCCTAGATCTTCTTCACACATCGCTGTGATATCTCTGACTTCATAAACTCCCCTTTCCCCTTTCTGACAATCATTCCTTTCTTTTAGCCTTCCCCTACCCCTTTCACCTCCTCCCCCTTCCCAAGCCAATTTAGGTAATCTTGGTGCCATTGACAATGACATTTTCTCCTAATCACTGGAGTCAAATCTCTCCCTAATCTCCACCCTTTCTTTTCCTCACCTTGCAGTTTCTCTCTACAACATCACCCTCAATCAGCCCTGGACCCCACTGTCCCAGATGTCACTTCTAGGCTTCATAGATCCACGCCTCATTCCTTGAATTGAAAATGCACCAGATATCTTCAAAAATGTTCAGGTACTGCTGAGCAGAATTGGAGGAGGTCCCTCTCTTTCACAATGACTTCCTCCACTTCTAATTCATTTTTTCCCTCCACTCTCCTTGCCTCATGTTCACCACCCACTATATATCCAAAATTGACTCCATCCACCAGGACATCGCCTATCATCAGGCTTCTCTTTCCCCCGTCCCATCCTTACCCTCTCGTCTCCTCCGCTCCTTCCCTTCCAGTCTGCCCACCATGATCTCCTTCTCCTCGGTCTCTAGAAGTTTGGACCCTTCTCCTCTCCAACTGCCCCTCTACCCTTATCCCCTCCAGTCTGCTTCGCCTTCTCTCTCCTAATGCCTACTCCAATCTTGACTACCTCTTCAAACTTTCAGTTCATTTAATCATGACCTCATCTCTTCCATCCTCAAAAAGACATATAACTTTCCTCTCCTTTGCATCCAAGCTCCCTAAGCAGATCATCTACATGCACCACATCATCTTCATTTCCTCCCACTTTCTCTGCAACCAATGTCAATCTTGATTTGTTCCTCTCCCTTTTAAATCTCTAGCTTCATCTCTCTCCAGACTTCTATCTTCCCTCTCAATTCTCGCAAAGACAATTGTCACTCCTGCTCATTCACCACCTCCTCACACTCCCACTTCTTTGCTGCCCACCCCAACTCTGGAACTCTCCCTCTCCTCATCCCTCCCTTTATTGTCTCTACCATGTAAATTGTAAGCTCTTATTAGCAGGGCATTCTTCTCTTGTGTCCTCCTTTCATTGCTTATGCCAACGGCACAACTGTCTCTTCTTCCTTTCCTCAATTAGTGTCTCTGTTCTTGTTTGCTGCACTCATCCACCTGCAGGCTTATCTTGCACTGATATGCTCCATTTTCATTCCTCCACTCCTCATGACTTTTTCCTCAAGTTATAGTGAAAGATTGTACACTGCCTTGTACATCATTGCTGCTGGTACAGATTCTTGTTGCTGTGCATTGTTTTGCCTATATTTTATGTCATGTATGATTTTACTGTATACTCCCTATGGCACTGCAGACCCTTTATGATGCATTAATAATAATTAGGTATCTTAAACCATAATGAAATTGCTCTGTGTAAAATTTGTCATAATGCATTCATAGACTTTGTAAAGGAAATAGTTGAATTCTTGTAGATTTACAAATATAAATTTTATTCTGCATAAGAAGAGAGAGACGATAGAAAACAACATTTTAATTGAAAGGCCTATAAAAACACAGGCCTATAAAATAGATTGAATTGCCTTCCGGTGGCCGGAGCATCTGAAATGGGCATGTTTCAATTCTCCTCTTTGACTGATTCTCAATCCTAAGGCACTTAAGTCCTCCAAACTGCTATGTTTTTTAACGAAAACCACTAATACCTGCTTTGAGGTGATTCTGGGTGGCCAGGTCGAACACAAATCACACAGCAAACTTATTTACCACTAGAGCCCAGACCAATGAATCGAATCAAGAAGGAAGTTGTTGCCACTGAAGAGAGAGTTTTTTTGAGATCTCTGCATTTCTAAGGGGACAAGGTCCAACAGCGTCCTCATATTGCTAGTCAACCCTGGCTTACCTCACACTGGAGAAGTTCACAGAGAGCCCTGGGTGCCCAGGACCTGTCAGCACCATTGAGAATGGGACACGATTCGTACATCTTGTTCTGCTGTGGGAGATCCAGCGTGGAGATGGAGGATCAACATTGGAACATCTTTAGCCATGTTCCCATTGCCCTGAGGTGCAGTGAGTTTGGATTCCTTGCCTGTTTAAAGGTCAGTACCATCACATTTCTGAAGTGATATATTTGGTGATATTTCCCCTCTGCCAAGGTTTCTGATTTTCTGTCATTTTGGAAAGAGAGTATCTTACCGCTTCTAAGTCACAACCTGATCTCAAAATGAAAAACTCATGAGAGGAGTCTACAAGAACATAATTGCAGCTCAATTTATTCCTGTCAAATGGAGAACGAATGTACCGATAGACTGTGACCTGAACGACTCTATCCGCATACAATTTAACAGTTTCGACACAGTAGTCAGAGACTCGTGATTTACACTGGGCTATTGAAGCATCTTTTTCTGTTGGCTGGCCTTAGGAATATGTGACTGGACTCAGAGAAATAACTTTGCTAATAGTTGTTCAGTGGTCACTATAACCTTGCTGCATCCAAAATTATACATACCCTTTGTAAGGTGGTGTCTGCACTCCTTTTACATATACTCCAGCTTGTCCTTTGAATTCTATTGACCAATTGACTATTTGGTGTAGCTACTTATTTTATTAAGAGCAGCATCTAGTGTATAAATCACTTAGGGTTCTTTTTTATATATAATTGTGAGGAACTTTAAACCATAAAGTAGATAATATATCCAATATTGGACTAAGATTACCCAGCACTATTAAGTTAGAGAAGTAACTTTTGCCATCTAGTGCCAGAAAAGAGAATTATATACTGTCTATTACTTATATGGATCAGTTTTTTTTATAAATATGGAAGTATAAAGTGATTATCCAATAGACAGTGTCACACGCATATTTTCACTCCGGAATTGCTTATTGTACAAAATTGTATTAACTTTCTAGGTTGTCAGATTTTTTAAAATTTAATATGTTCTTTCTCTTTGGGAATTTCATTTGAGCCCTACAGACAGGTCGCTGATCTTCAGACCATCTGCATCTTTTTTAAAGAACTTTATTTAGAAATTCCATTAAACAATATACAAAGACAAAATATGAACATTGTAGGCCAAAGTAATTATCTTACAAGTCAGTCAGAGAAAATGTAACAACTAGATATAGGACAAATATACAATGTAAGGAGGTAGGCATATTTTACATTCAGACAACTGGCCAAGTCAAAGTACAGATACAACTATACTAAGATGAGAGATGCAGTAGTGTGATGGTTTTATTTTTTTGAAAGGAGGTAAAGGAAGAAGGTGGAAGGGTGGTGGATGGGGAAAGGGTCAACTGAGGATGGACACGGGATCCCCATTGGGCACCCTAGGGAAACAAGATTTGAATTTAACAAACAATTGAACCAATAAACTGGTTATATTTATAAGAAGAGGACTGAGACATCTTGGGTATGATTATTGGAAGAACTGGGAGCAGAGAGGATATTATATATAAACCAAACCAAATTTGGGAAAATTTGTGGGACTTGCTACTTAAGTATGTAGAGATTTTTTCCATGGAGGCCATTGACGCCAAATTTTGTTTAGGATTTTTTGTGTAGAGGGGAAATGTTTTTTTTTTCCCAGTACTTTGCAACCAATCATCTCATCGCATTGAGGATTACGACTCTCTACAACTGAGTGGTTTCAGTTTTTGCTATTAGCAATGTAAAATTAAGATCTTTGTCCTTCATAGCAATTATATATTTTTGGGAAATCTTTGGCATGGACAGTTTCCTGGATAAAAACATGTATTTAAATCATCCCAACAGTCGTTCAGCAAAGATGGGCAAACAGAAAGTTGCTTCTAACAAAACTGTTCCTTCATCTGCTTCTAGAGATGAATATGAAGGCTCCCATTCTTTACAAACCTAACCCCCCAATTATCAGCTATCCACCCTACTTCAATAGCTGAAATGGTTCAAGAAGTGTGTAAAGCTACAATGCCACAGGCATAAAAATATTTAATTTTACAAACCACTATAGATGCAGCAGTAGTTAAAATAGAAACTATCAGTTCCAGACTAACATACTTGGAAAAACGGATTTGTGATACGGATGATCAAGTGCATACGATGCATGACATGTTAGCAACCACACAAGCACTGTTTGTTCACTGATGGAAAATGTTGATGACTTTGAGAACAACACGGCAGAAACAATTAAAGATTTATAGGTATCCCTGAATCTGTCGAGGGAGCTCCTCTAACTGAATACCTTTCTAAAACTCTTAGTCAAATCTTTGAAATACTGGATGAAACAGAAATACCCCATATTGAGAGAGCCCATACAATAGGTCCAGAAAGACCTGGCAACATCAATAGACCATGCCCGATAATAAGAAAATTCTTAGACTACAAAATATAATATAAATATAAGAATATAACATTCTAATGACCTATTTCAAAGTGTCCCAACTTATCTATGTCCAAAATATTTTAATTTTTCAAGGCTTCTTGGTCTTGGTCTCACAGAAAGTTTTTAGAAATCTGCCATAGGCTGCATATTAAAAACAAATGTTTTGCTTTGCTGTATCCAGTTAAGCTGAGAGCATTGCTAGATGGCCAAACTGTATTTTTCACAGAACCGAGCAAGGCAAAAGCATATCTCCATAACCACCTCACACCCTGGACTCAACCATTCATAATTAGTCTGGCTAGCCTTATTAATGATCGCTGAATGTGCACTAATGAATCTTAATAAACTTGAGCCTCGGAACGTAATTGTCCTCTAGGAGACTCAATCTTTATACATTGGTTGTAAAAATGAATGTTTATATATAAAAGAGATTATTTTGGTCAAGATGTGATGCTGAACCTATAGTCCTACTACTTGTTATAACAGAGATAAAATTTAGGCCTTTTGATCATTGGTGAATACCTTTTTTTGTGAATGTTCATTCCTAATATTTGCAATTGTTTTCTGATTGCTCAATATTCAACTGTTAATTAGTTGTTTTGTATGTTTGCCATCAAGCTCAGTAGGCACCTGCTATAAATGTTTGTTTGATTAAAAGAAGTAAATAGGCAATTTTCGTACTGTGCAATCTTTTTATGTTCTGTTTCTTTTTTGGGTGATCATGGCAGATTGTGTTTTGGCTTCTGTGATGATACACTGCTTTAGTGTGGCTGGGTAAGACTCCTCTCTCTTTCTTTGGAAGAATGGAATGTCTCAGTTTGCCAAAACTGGCTCTTTCCTGATGACCTGCCACACTCTTCATATGGTAGGGATAGGATGACCATGCCAACTTGTAATCACATAATGCCCAAACACGTTAGTCCACTCACTTTAAGTTAGTATCATGGAACACGAGGAGACTGTATTTTTAGATCAAATGAAAGAGGGTTGTTACTGACCTTAAGAAACTTCACCCAGAAATTATATTTCTGCAGGAGACCCATTGGGTAGTGAAAGACACAGGGGAGGATTGTGAACTTAAAGTGACCGTGGAAAAACTAAACTACAAGTAGCCTCAAGTAGGCTCGACCAAGTCAATTTTAAGACTGGATAACACAAAAGTAGGCAGGGTTAGCACATTGTTAGCCCTTGCCACGTGGATAGGTGAGGCCAATGCAATACGTAGTGGGCAGATTCAGCACACCAGTGGATGTGGATTAGTGATTGTATTTCAGTATTCTTTAAATTTAGGGTAGCGGCTTTGTATTTTATTAAGACCTACAATATATGTTAGGGGACAGTGTAATCGATCTTGAGAGCCGGTTTATTATTCAAGACATCACTATGATACATACTCAGCATACCTTGGTCAACATTTATGCACCAATCCTGTAGTGATTTTAGATTTTTTTTGAACCCACGATGGATGGAGTTCATCAATGATAATATAGATTACTGGCACAATCTAGCGATCTTCTGGGAGATGTCACTGGCGATCATGTAAGGTCACATAAGTTATGTTTCAAAAAGAAAAGGGAGGCTAAGGCCAGATATCAAGGAATTGAAAGATACATGTCTGTGGCCTTTAAAATCTATGTGGATCAACCAGGAGATAACTCACTGAAAAATTGTAAACAATGCAGTCGTTTGATATAAAAAAAACTTTAATCTTATATAAGGAAAACAAAATAAAGACTTCTCTAAACACAAATACTATAAATGGGGAAACAAAACTGGCAAATTACTTGCCCCAATGTCTAAGGTAGCTAGACCAAAAATTTTTATAACAGGGATAAAATTTAATATCTCAAGGTCTGAACACAAAATCTAAAGATATAGGGCTTGATTCTGAGTGTATTGTATGCAAAATCACTCTGCACATGCCCAGAACCAGCAGAAACGTCTGTGAATGCAGTCCTGTTCTATGCAATTGGTGTCATTTCCAAAACTCATGTATTGAATACCGACGAACATATAGGCTGCAATGACTTAAGTTGTCTGATTTAGTGTTTAACTTTTTAAATTGTTGGTACCACCAAGACCATGGCTCAGCAATGGGAAACATAGTGGAATGCAACTTCGTTATGAGGTGAGAGAGTGACCCAGTTTTAATTGTACTGCAATAGTTTGTAATAAACGTGCCATTTCTTTAAAATATAAACACAGTGGTATGCAGCGCAAAAAGCAAGAATAATAATAGAATATTTCTAGCAGCCACCTATATAATTGCTCCAATCCACTAGAGTTACACTTCTAATGTGTAAAAATAAAAAGGAATTTATATAGGAACGGCTCTCAAAAGTTATCATATGTATAAACAAAGATAGATACATTCAAAAACTGAAGGACATATGATATTTTCGCAATACCTCCCTTATATTGGAGCCTCAAAACATCTATGTATATCAACTAGAATTTATGTTATAATGTCTCTTGTTAAATTGTTCTCCATAGAATGAACAAGAAGTCCATGATATTGATTCAGAAATTGTACTTTCACAAATACGGTCCAAGAGATGGATCCGAAGTTCATTAAAGAAAAGCAATAGACAAAATCATAGCGTAAACTGATAAAACATAATATATTGTAATGAAGACTATGTGTCTTTTAGCATGCAGCACCAAGTTCACCAGGTGTGATTATACCACCCAAACAAAAACTCCCCTCAAGGTTATGCACTTACAAGAAGGCAAATGAGAACAGTGCTTGTAATAAATCTCTTTGCTGTTAGTTTCTTCTACCGACAGCTTTCATTTAATTATCAAAACGATCTTCAGAGACAGCGAATCACAAGCTTGTAAAAAGTTTCCTTACTATTAATGTTTTTTAATGTAGTGTAACACTCTACCATTTAACTCTTCCATTCTATTTCACCTAAAACAGTAAGATACTAGTATGTATAATTTTCAAAGGGTGTTTTCTGTGCATATAGTCTTTTATGACTTACTCATTTTCAGCCCATCGGGCATATAAACAACGTTTATATAGTGTTGGTTTTATATATAGTTTTTATGTAAATATTGATCTGCCTTTAAGACAAATATTTTTTCGTTTACTGAAATCGTATGTGCCATTTAGTATTTCAAGCATGTGTAATAATTATATTGCCAGTTTTACATGTTTCCAGTTTGGATTGTCTTTTCTGATATATATTATATGGTGCTTGTAGATAAGAACCCAGACTCATGGCTACAGAAGGGCACCTGGTATAATTTTTGGCATGTTGCAAAAGGAAAGCCTTTGAAATGTCTCTTTTAGGACAGAGATATGCCTCAAACTCAGACATGCTGACTTCTGAGACTGGATTATATGGTAATGACAAATTGAAGCTGAAAAGGGACACAGGAAAATGCCCTATGATATTCTCTCCAATATCATACTTACAGGAGGCATGGATGATATGCAGACAAACTTATGACCTGTTGTGTGGAGGTAAAATCATATTTGTAAGTCATTCTGGTGAAAACATAGAACAAGATACATAAAACCTGACTAGGAAAGTGTTTGGTTTCAGCAAGAGTCATAAAACCCAAATTTGCATCCACACAGGCCATTCAGTTCTAACATCACAGGAAGAAGAGCTGTGGGCTCTGCAGCATGGTTTTAAAAACTGCGCTGTGACTCTAAGGATTCGTTCACTTTTTAAGAGTCAGTCTGATATTGAAGAGTGTCCCATTTTCTGCTTCTCTCAGCAACAGAAACTTGATCATTCGTGAGTTATCAATTCTGTGTTTATCCTTTTTTTATTTTGCAAGAAGCCATTGCATTATATATTTGAGAGTCATTTTTGTTAATTGGTTTATCTTAAGCATTGTGGATGTATTTTCCAAATTAAATTACACTTAATATGTTCAAGTCTTTGTGTTCTTACGAATTCATGCGACAGTTGGGCACAACGTTACATAGTTGAAACAGGGAAAAACATTGTGACTTATGCTAACTCTGATTAAAATAAATTGTGATAGATTAGTTTTAAGGGAGAACCTTAGGCTTCCTAAATAAGTGTCAGCTCTTCACAAACAACCTTGGTGGTAGAATTATTTGTAAGGTAAAGCTTGTGCGTGACTTAGATAGGGAAGGATTTAATTATTTTAGACAGACCCGGTGGTTGTTTTTGATTAACACTTTGTCACACAAACGTCATGCAGGCTCAGGTGAGTGCTGATCCTGACACCAAATAATCAAACTTTGGAGACTCATGCATTTTCACATAAAACACTTGTCCAGGAGTAGCTCTGCATGGTCATTGTGTGTCACACCATGGCACTTCCAGATACCTTTACCCTGCAGTCAGTTAACTGCCGATGTCATGGGGCAAGGGATTTGAATTAGTTTGATCTACTTAAACCAGAGTTATCACTATTCAGTACTAGAGTATCTTGTCTCCAGCTGACAGCACTTTCTACTCCTCCTTACAGTCTCAGTATACTTCTGGTTCTGACTACAGCATGGCATTTGACTTCTCCCATTCGGTTCCTATTCTGCTCCATGTTCTCCAGCAGTTTCCTGGTTTTTGACCCCGCTCAACCTTACCCCTCTTTGGCTCTGATTTGGTGCTTCACAGTACACTTGTGTATGTGTACCAGAGTTTGACTTTCTTACTCATCTTCTCCATTCTAACTTGGCACTCAGATTATTGTTGTTACCAGCTTGACATGCAAAAGGGCAATGCAGAGGGTGGCACCAAAGCCCAAGTCCCTCGTGAAAACTGAGGGTCGGGTAACATCAGCCAGTGTCCTGTCACTGCTAACTTTGGGTGATGCAAGGACTGGACCAGGATCATGACACTGAGTATGTACTTTTAAATATTCATTAAAGGGATGATTAATGGGCTTATGTAGAATATTTTGGGAGAGCACTTGATATTGGTAGGTGGATATTACATTAACGAAAGTCTGATTGTTTGAGGCCTAAATTAATTTTCCAAGATGAAGTATTCCATTGCTTCCATAAAAACATTAGCCTTCATGCTGTTTTTAATGGCTGTAGTTCTGTTATGAAACCGGTTTTTGCTCCCATAGAACGCAACAGAATAGGTGTCATTACAAATTCAATAAACAAGTATGTTAAAAAGAATGATAAAATTATATATTGAATTATTTCGCTCATCAGAAAATTAATATTTGCATAATGACGATTTGTTCCTGATGTGACACCACCAATCCAACTAATAAATTGAGGTAATGTAAGTTACAGTCAAATAGTTTTGTTGTTTTTTTTATTTGTGATTTTCAACTGTCAAACAATCTATTATAAATATTTGATTTAAGATAAATTAATAGAAATATGTTTATTTTCCATAATAAATCTACATTGTGAAATGCAGGCACTATATACTGTACTTGAATTGAACTTTTTCTCACTTCCCTTAAAGCTTTGAACATTGAGTATATGCCTTTGTAGTAACTTAATCTTGTTTCAATTAAACATATTTGGGAACACAGGGATATTCAACACAAGATTATTTGTGTTCTTTTATTGCCATTTGTTCTCTTACATTTTGTATTTTCTGCAGACTCTTTTCCTTTACCATAAAAAAACACAAAGCTCGGAAATATTTTCAGCATTTGGGACATTTTACAAATTGTGACCTGAGGAAACCTGTGGTTGCAGGTAATTTGTAGAAAATTGAATTTGTTGAAGAAAATAAGAAAATATTGTTGCTCGGTCTACAAGAAAAGAATAAAAAAAAATAAAGAACAACAATTTCAGTCCTTACTTCTAAAAACAACTGTACTATGCTATGCTATACTAATATTTAAATAATTCTCTTTCAGATATGTTTTAATAGATATATACACACACAATGAGCAAATTTCACACTTTGTTGTATGAGAAATTCTATCACAGTAATTAAATATCAATTGCCCTTAGTTTCTCTCAGTCTGTGTGTGTGTGTGTCTGTATGTTAGGGGATTTAGATTGCAAGCTTCAATGGGGCAGGGACTGATGTGAATGAGTTCTCTGTACAGCTCTGCGTAATTAGAGGCGCTATATAAATAGATGATGATAATGATGATCTTGTTGTAAGAGTTGTAAGAAAATTTTTGTTTTCAATAGTTTTACTAAAACCAAGTGTCTTGATGTAACCACTTTGATAACACTGATCATGGCTTTTATAATGTAAAGAATTTTTATTTTTTTGTCTCTTAAAGATCAAATAAAATCATTAAAAGCCTATATTTCCAGCATAATAAACAATAGATAGTATATAACATATATTAGTGTGTGTGTGTGTGTGTGTGTGTGTGTGTATGTGTGTACATATACACCCACACAGTGTAATACAATAGGGAACATTTCCCCTGAGTCAATCATACAATTTATACATATAGTTCACTTTTAACTAGAGCTGTGTTTGTAGCTTTATATTAACACCTGAAAATAGCTTATCGGCCTTTTGACTAAGTTTAAATGTAGTTCTGTCCTGTCATGGTATGAAGAGCCCCTGCATCACTCTTTTGCTTTGACCTTTTGGTTTGATGTCACAAATTTTATAATCCAAGCTTTAAGGCTGAAGCTGTGTTGCAACAACACTTATTTTTTCTGATTTTTTTGTCACTTCACTTATAAAAAATGTTTTCATGGATGGCGGGGAGCAGGCACCCTTATGGCCTCCGATTCACAAAATCTAAGAGCGTTGGTGGCCATGATGAGAAAAAATTCCGATACCCCTCTGTACCCTGCGGAAAAGAGGTGCCTGAAGACCCTTTCTTTCCTGAGGTATCGTATGGTTCCCAGTGGTCAGGAATAGCGGGACCCTTCCTCTTTAGAGGAGGGTCCTGAAGTTGCCACACCACTTTTTCTGTTTTCATTCTTTTTGGTGTTTTCACTTCTTGACACTAGGTTGAAGAAAGCTCTGTACCATTCAATAAAAAGACATTGAAATAATCTTTCATTTTAATTTTGGTACATTGAAAGGATCACGCTAAAACTGATTCCCATTTATTATTAGACAATACATTTTTTTCTTACCAGATTTCCTTACTAATGAACTAATTGTCCTAGAATTGACATCCACTGCCATCCATGCAATGAGCTTTGGTTTTTTATGAAAACACATCACATCTCAATTTCCAGATGTCATAGTCAAGCACTTGATTTGCACATGATGTGGAAACCCCAGTCAAAATAATCTGAAAACCAGAGCCGTAACTAGGGTGGTGCGGGCGGTGCCGTCGCCCAGGGCGCAAGCCTGAGAGGGCGCAGCAGCCGCCCGCTACCTTCCCCTTTGTGGCACATAGTAAAAAAAAATATAAAAAAAATTGTGGCCCCTCCCCCGACTCGTGGCTCCGCCGTCCCGCGACTCGTGCAGGGGGGCGGGGGGCATAATGTTATAGATTATATTGTGCATAAGTGTCACGGGCACTAGGAGTCTTTACCCAGGGATCACCAGGTGATGGACTTACCAGAGCAATATAGGTGGTAATATGGTACTCTGGTAGCGGGGTGATCACGGAACAGGAGACAGCAGATGGTAGAAAATGCTCATGGAAAGTCTATGACTAGCAGCACTGGTAATATATAGGTAATAGTACACGAGGAACTGAATGGACAAAGGAAACGTGAGGGTAGTCAGTGGTCTGCGGATAGCAAGTTGTACCACTGCTATAGTGAGGAGGAATGTCCAGAAATAACGAGGAGGTGATGAGAGTCAGCGGTCTGCGTTTAGCAAGTTGTACCGCTGTCTATGTGAAGGAATGGAATCCAGGTGGAGGTATCCGGAGGGCCAGTGGTCTGCGTTAGCAAGTTGTACCACTGCTATGTGGAAGGATACTGGAAACAGGTGACACAGGGAACAGGAATCAGTGGTCTGCCTCTAGCAAGTTGTACCACTGAAATATATATGTGAGGAGGAGCACGGGGAGATAAATGTAATACAGAGTATACACGGGTACACCGAACTTGATCACACGATGATATGCACAAAGTATAAATAACTGAGCAGCACTGCACAAAATATACAAAGTCACAGGAATTATCCAGACTACAAGGTAACACAGTCAAATGATGGCAATAGTCTCAGTGGATAGGCAACTCCAGAGAAGAATAACTCAGTCCAGCAAGGTATGCAATACACGAGCACAGTCAATGATAAGTATGCATACCGTGGTTCAGAAGAGCAGGCTGTCAGAAAGGAGTGCAGGGATACCTGAGCGGCAGGAGGCCGGCAGGATGCGAAGTCCCAGGGAAATGGAAGCGGAATCCAAGTAGGTGCAGCGCACAGGTAGGTAGACCAGCAACGATGGAAACAATACTCAGGAAGCCGTAGTATATAGGACTGGTCGCCTGGAGATCACTGAAGAGTAGAAGTGGTAAGGCAGAGAAGACAGCAGCGGAGCGTTGATCCAATGCAGACAGGCGAGTTGACACAGGCAGGAACACTGTAGAAGCACGGAGAGCGGATCAGCTGGCTGCAGACACGAGGAGTACTGGAGAGTAGCGATAAGCAGGACACTGCAGATACACGGAGGTAGCGGATAGGAATCAGCAGGTGCAGTCACGATGAAACACGAGAGAGTTGAGGTAAGCTGGAACTGTTGAACACGGAGACAGCGGATAGGAATCAGCTGGTGCAGTCTCGATGAAAGACAGGAGAGTTGAAGTGAGCAGGTAACTGTAGTGCACGGAGGCAGCGGATAGGAATCAGCTAGAGCAGTCACGATGAAACATGGGAGAGTTGAAGTGAGCTGATAACTGTAGTGCACGGAGGCAGTGGATAGGAATCAGCTGGTGCAGTCTCGATGAAACACAGGAGAGTTGAAGTGAGCTGATAACTGTAGTGCACGGAGGCAGCGGATAGGAATCAGCTGGAGTAGTCACGATGAAACACAGGAGAGTTGAAGTGGTCTGGAAACCACAGGAGAGTTGAAGTGGTCTGGAAACCACAAGGGAGTTGAAGTGGTCTGGAAACCACAGGAATCAGCTGGGCTGAATACACGAGGAAACACAGGAACACCTTCAGAGGCTCATGGGGAATGAGACTCCAAGATCAGGCAACGAGGCATAGACAGCAGGTGCTTTAAATAGGGAGTGTTGCCTGATCAGCCAATTAACTCAAAGGAACAGATACTGAAGGTTTGAAAGGGCTGCACATGCGCAGACCCTCAGGATGGTGGACGGCCACGGTTCCTAAACATACGGGAAGAAGCACTCACAGTCTGGTGAGTGACAATAAGGCATGTGTTATATCATGCAGCATGGAGGACCAGGCAGACTGTTACTGAGGAGCACAGCGTAGAAAGGGACTTATTTATATTGATACGTTTACCTGATTTTACACAGCCAAAGTATGACCACTTCAAAGTCCAATTTTATCACCACGTTTGGCCTTAACAGCACGACTTTAAAGGCAGGATCCCAAAAGAATAAGTTTTAACAGTTTTCAAACATTAGGTTTTTGCAGGGTGAGGCTACACAGTTAGCAATGAACTCTGATACCCAGAGTGACAGACAGCACACCCTCTACTGCCCATGTGCTCAGCCTGTGGTGTGGAGGGGTTCAGGTAGTGGAAGATCCAAGGGGGGAGGCAATCGCCTCCCTAGCAGCAGAAGCAAATACTTTAAAATGTAAAGAATAGATGCCGGCCAAAGGGGCGTGGCCAATCGCGACCAGGGGGCGGTCCAGCCGGGACTAGCTAATCAGACTAAAGGGGGCGTGACTAACAAAGTCTAGTTCCGCCCCTGGGTATAGGATCCTGGGAAATGTAGCTGTGCTGTGGGTAACAGAGAAGCCTGGGATGTGGTGGAGCTTTGTCAAGCACACTGATGTCTAAAGTAGAGGTAAGTGCTGCCTGGTGTGGGACAGCAGTGTCAACCATAATATGTAGTGGCTACAAGGAATTTATAGGGGTACAGAGTTTACAAGGATTGCTGTGTGATTCAGCCAATAATATGGATGTACATGGGTTAATTAGTTGTTATTGTTGGGAAGTAAGGGTATAGAGGTACCTGTAAGTTACTTGGGCTTGTCAGCATGGTGAGCAATGGGGTGTCAGGAATTATGGGTCTATAATTGTACCATAGTTTTGTGTGTCAGTTCAGACAGTATTTTGGAAGGTTTAAGGATGCCAGGAGCTAGTATGGAATTATAGATTATCATGCATTAGTGTGGAGGCGATAGGCTGTGTAGGACTGTACCACCAGGATTCCAGTGGCATTCGTGGTGGGCTTCACTTGCTGTGGCAGATTTTAATATGGCTATTTGCTGGTCACACCCCCTTTCATGGGCCATTACCATTGTTTTCCCCTGTGGTACATTCATTCCTCAGTCTGACGAGAGAGAGAGATGCAGGTATACAGAGAGGCCAGGGG
Source organism: Mixophyes fleayi (assembly GCF_038048845.1). Taxonomy (NCBI): domain Eukaryota; kingdom Metazoa; phylum Chordata; class Amphibia; order Anura; family Limnodynastidae; genus Mixophyes; species Mixophyes fleayi. The sequence continues at coordinate 223,128,805 of NC_134405.1, forward strand.
TATATAGAGATACAGGTATATACAGAGGACAGGGTATATAGAGATGTAGGTATATAGAGAGGACAGGGGGTATAGAAAGAGATTCAGGGGGTATAGAGAGAGATTCAGGGGGTATATAGGAAAAGCAGGGGGTATAGAGAGAGATTCAGGGGGTATATAGGAAAAACAGGTGGTATACAGAGAATTTCAGGGGGTATATAGGAAATACAGGGGGTATTGAGAGAGATTCAGGGGGTATATAGGAAAAACAGGGGGTATTGAGAGAGATTCAGGGGTATATAGGAAAAACAGGGGGTATTGAGAGAGATTCAGGGGGTATATAGGAAAAACAGGGGTTATAGAGAGAGATTCAGGGGGTATAGAGAGAACAGGGGGTATATAGAGAGATACAGGGGATATATAGAGATGTAGAGGGGACAGTGTATATAGAGAGAGATACAGGGGGTATAGCGAAAGATACAGAGGGAATATAGGGATTACATAGAGAGGACGGGGTATATATAGATGCAGGTATATAGACATGCAGGTATATAGAGAGATGCACATATATAAAGAGATATAGGGTGTATATAGAGATGCAGGTATTTAGAGAGGATGAGGGGCATACAGAGAGCCCACTGCAGAACCACACTACACCCCTACAGCTGTGCACCTACCACCTCACACTACACCCATACAGTACTCTGCTACACCCCTCGCACTGAACCTCTACAGCACTGCATCTACCCCATGACACTACAGCTCTGCCCCTACCACCGGACACTACACCTCTACAGCCAGTGCCGTAACGAGGGTGGTGCGGGCGGTGCAGTTACACAGGGCGCAAGGCCAAGGGGGCGCAGCAGCCACCCGCTACCTGCCTCCATACCTGCCTCCAAGAGAGAGAGAGACATTAACATTCACTTACAAGACATGGAAGCTTCAACCCTTAAGTCCCGCAGTGGAACACAAATGCCGAACTTCCTGTCAATGGAACGCACATTGGGGGACTTGACTTAAAGGTTGAAGCTTCAAAGTTATGTAAGTGAATGTCTCTCTCTCTCCCCCCCAATGAAACATATCGCAATATATTAAACTCACTTAAATCTACACATATTAACTGCATAAAATATTACAATACCTATCGCTATATATTTTTGAAATATACCACTGTGTGTGTGCATATAACAATTCTTTCACTAAAGTGCTAGCCACCCCCACTTGTCAAATGCCACTCCCACTTAGATGGGGGGCGCCGGTGCCCTGTCTTGCCCAGGGCACCAAAATTTCTAGTTACGGCACTGCTGAAAACAACATAAAAAATGAATAAAAACAGGAGATGTATCCAATCCTGTTCAGCAACAGTCCTTTCAGTGCAAGACTATAGCCTTTAGGGGAGGGGGAGCTGCAAAAAAACAGTTGGCTGGTCCCACACTGAAAAGTGTTGGGGCTCTCCCAGCACCCCTTAGCTGTGGGTACATGACTAATAAGTAAGATTCAGAAACCTAATATAATGGGATAGGGCTTACTAAAACTCTACCTACATAATAATCCATGTGTCAGTGTTTCATTTACTTATTTATATTATATTACAATAATGGGGGGAGGTGTTTTAATGAAGATTTAATTTAGCTTATCTTATTCCTTCCACTTGGGCTTCTGTAGTAAAAATAAAATAATCATTTTATTTATTTTATTTTTCTATATCTGTAAACTGCAACTTACTGTAAACTGTCACCCAGCAAATGTGGAGAAGCGACAGTTTCTGAACTGACCAATCAATCACCAGTTGTACTCATGGCAATCATGGATTGGCTTGCAACATTATCAATGTCTGTGAAAGGAAGTACTGCATTTCTTAACTGTTCTACAAGCTTTTTTGGTGACTTCAATAGGTTTTCCTTTCTGAGCTTTGCATTCTGCTTTGTGATTTTGACAATGGCAGCACAAGCCAGTAGAATAATAAAGTCTCCTTTTTCTGTAGAGAAATTACAGTAAGTGCTCTAAAAATGTCAACGAACTGCAACTGGTTTTGTGATAAATTTGTAAACAACTGTAGACATTGCCTTTATATAAAGACATTTAGTAGTCACAAGGTGTTTACATTTAATCTATTTTGTTTAATTGGATAATTGGATTGGCAAGATGTAGAGACAAAAGTGTCTGCAGGCACCATAGAGTACTTAAATGAAACAACACACTACACTGCATTATAGTATTTGTTGCCCACACACAACTTTCCTTCCAACTGCTGAGAATGCCCCAAAAATTTTACAAAGTATGATCTGTTGTCAGGACCCTCCCCAATACCAGCTACAGATGATAGTTGGCAGCGCACCATTTCACTTCTAGATTTGCACAAGGAAAGTTGGAGTTTAATTTATCTGCTAGTGCTTCAAAATCTTGCTCTGCTTGCCTATTTATTAACTTCAGCTTCATCCCTCATAATTTTACCTTCACCAAACCATCAACTTCAGCTTTGTCCCTTAGAACCCATCCTCTCAGGACTAAGAGGCTTTGCCAGTCTAGGTGTCACGAATTGGGGTCTTAGTCCTGTTTACACCACTCGGCGGTACCATATCACTGTACATGTTCCTCCTGGTCGAATACAGCATTCTATCCTGGGACAAGCGTGACTTCTGTCTGCAGTACTGGAGACTGCCATCTTGGGTGAGACATTTGCTAAACATCCTGCTGAGTCTGAACACCTGATTTCAGCTACATCCTGCAGCTGTGTTATGGACTTTTCTGTGTGAGTTCAACTTCATCTTGTCACGATCTGCCTGCAGCATACTGCTTTGCCTGGCAGCTCCTAACCTGGACTATCAGGCTTTACTATTTGTGTTTATTTTATGTGTTAGCAGCAGTACCTCTGATCACCAGAGGTGCTGCTATTGTGCCTGTTCCTAGTTCCTTAGGAGTTAACACCCCTCACTCATTATTCCATGCACCTGGGTGTGTTCCTTATTTACCTGTCACTCCCAGCACACATTGCTGGTTAATGTTGTCATATCCTGATGTCACATCCTGTTATTACTTGTTCTTGCCTTCTGATATGCTTCTGGTTACTTGCTGCTTGGGATTTGTTCATATTACCTCCTGCTTCCTGCATCAGCTTTGCACATGGTACTTACTACAAACTTGATTACCTGCTATTTGTCTATTTGTACATTTCTGCAAATAAACACAGAGTGTTTTCACCATATTCATGGCTCCTAGCTGTATTCCTGTATGTAACCGTGACAGTATAACCAGCCCACAAAACAGCTTAGGAGTCAGGTGAAAGTTTTGTTTTATTTCTGGGACCTTTATTCTGCAATCAATTTTTCATTTGTTTTTTGCAATATGTCTGTTTCACCAATCTTGGAATTGCCACTGCTACAAACTTTACAGATGGACATTATCTTGCTACGTTCTCAGCTTGCTAGATTTTCCGCTTTACTTGTGGACCCTTTCAGGAGACTGTCTGATTATGTCTCTCCTAATACAGAAGCTGCTGGTCTGTCTCAATCCACCTTTACTGCTGCTGAACCTGTGCACCAGCACCTCTTAATTGTGCTTCTACAAATTTGCTGTTTAGTAAGAACTATGGGGTAACTAATTCCCATTTCACAGGTGGTCCACGCCCCCATCTGACTGAAGAGGTGCGACGGCACAGAATAACTAACAAGTTGTGTCTGTACTGTGCTGTGAAGATACCGGGTTTATCTGGCCCAGTGCTACCCAGTACCTTCTAGGATTCGTATGGTCACTCAGGCAAAATGCAGTTATAAAAATACAACAGTATATTTATTGTTACACAAACAACACTAGAATATTATATACACACAGTAAATAAATGCCAGTCAGATTTACCACATCATCTGTCCCTTACCCCAATAACTTAAGGAGATATAGTCACCTGCTGTCCAGACTTCATGACCCATGGATCCCTCTCAGCTGCATATATAGACTTGAGTTAGAAAACGACAATTCAAAACTCCATCTTGCACCTTCCTGAATGAAATCCAAGCATGAGCACCCCTCCCCCCTGGAGTTGTTCCTTATATCTCACAGGTCTAATTTCCACAGTCTTTCCCCTCCCTGGGCAAACCCCTGCGTCTATTCTACTTAACCATTGGTCAGTGCTGGACTAAAGGGGGGGGGGTTGGACAGGGGAGTGAAGATGAGCTGTCCTTTCAGAGAACCTCCCCTGTTAGATGGCCTGTCTTGACTAGCCTGGTGAGAACAATGGACACTAATTAGTTTTCCTACTCAGGCACATGGCAACCTGATCCCTACCCATAATCCCCCTGGCTTTACTTTAAATACAATGAATAGCAACCTTACTTCAAGTTATCAATATACAATAAACAATATACATATGTACACTGAACTACAATGTCCCCTTAGCCACATGTTATTGGACAATGCAGTTATAGTCTGGTGAGCTGGGGAAACAAAAGAAGGCTATAAAAAGTATTTGCTATAATTCACATATCACCCTCGTTTTGTCACATTCCTCCCCTACTTTTTTTAGCCCTTGTTTCCCAGTGGCTCCCTAGCCCCAAGTAATCATTTCTTACAAGTCCAAAGTTTCTGGCCTGCTGTGGTTTCTCCTGGGTCTGATGGTAAGGTAGATAGCAGTACACAGTTCCTCTTTCTCCCACCAGGGTCCCATGGCTGCAGGCATATCTTCCCACCCAGCTGGAGTGGGGGTTTATGCTGTCCTGTGTCATAAGATGAGTCAACAATAAAACTGGGCCACTCCGGTGCACACATCCATGGTAGGAGAGTTGTAGTCCACCATCCCTTGGGTGCCTTGTCCACCCTTAATTGCCCAACTGAAAATAGTCCCTTGGCCTGTCCTTTGTTTCTGGAGGCCATGCTCCCCTCCCCCACATATCCGAGGGAAAACTGCCAAGTGGCAGGAAAACTTTCTGGCACCTTGTCCGTTTGTTTCTGGCAAAGATCCAATCCCCCCTCCCCCAAACACTCAAGAGACAACTGCCCAGTGGCAGGCAAGCGTGGGGGCTCCATTAATTCTTTGCTTATGGGGAATCCTCTGTCCCCCTCCCAAACCACATGTGGGTGCCCCTGTAAGTATGTTTGTGTGCATCTCCCCTCCCCTGCTACCACATCCAACTGTTGCACTACTTCCCTCGCCTCTGGCGCATCGGGGTAGTGTGAATCCTCATTGGACACAGACTTGTCCTCCTGGCAGCAAAACAAAGTGGATGGTCCAGTGCAGGCCTCTGGTATTGGGTCCTGGATTCCCAGATTTGGAGCTGGAGTGCGATGCATCAAAGCTGGTGGGGCTGGTGAATCTTGCTGTACTGGTGCCCTCTCAGACACCCACTCAGTCAACATCTCCTCATCTGCCAATTCTGCATAGGGGAAGGCATAAGTGTAATTTTCCCAGGGCCCCATGGTAGTGGCCTCTGACATGACAATTCCTTTATCCTCTCCCATTAATTCTGTCCTACAGTCTGTAAACATGATTTCTGCTGAGATCATATGTTGCGCAAGTTTATGATTCTCTTCTGTCACAATTGGGTAAAGCTGTACATCACTTGCCCCGGAGAGCACACATGCGGTATCCTGCGTTACTTCATTAAACAAATTCTTTTCAGGCACAACAGGGATGGATAACTGGTCTTTTCTGTAATTCTGTTCTAACTCAGACACAGTCTCAGGTTCCAATAACACTGGCAAATTATCAGAAGATGCTACTACATGGTACTTACTTGGTAGCTCTTTTCGATCCAAGTCACCAAATGGGAGAATTTCTCCTAATCCTTTCTGAGTAGTCGGAGGTACAACATCCTCACCAAGCAGTTCTTCTCCAGTCTCCCCCAAGATAGTAGCTTGGGCAACTGTATTTAATCCACTGGGATGGACCTCCCCCTGATTAACAGACTGAGCAGCCATCTTTTTAGAGTGTGACAAAAGATATTCCAATTGGCATTTTTCAGTATTCACTCGATAACACTGATCCTGCCACATTTCAGTGTCTGTAAATCCTTGCCGCCATACCTCATCCTCTGCTTCTTCAAAACTCTGTTGCAGACATTGCATTTGTTCCCAGAGAGGTATGTGGGGACCTAAAGTGAGCATCCATTTTCTATAAACACTAAAGGCATTGATGGGATTCTCCTGATCTTTTAACAAACGTTTCAGGATATCCATGTGCGTGCAGTACAGGTATGGTACACCCCGGATCTGGCATTCCACTATCAGCTCCTCCATACTCATTGTCTCTAGTGGATCTGTAGAATCTGCTAATGGGACAGATTCTATTAATACATTTGCAGGGGATTCATCAGGCATGTCCCTGTGCTGTAATAGTCCATTTACGTCTTGTTTGTATTGCTGATTATTGTTGTATCTGGATTCTCCCTTGGCCAGATTCTGCATAATACAAATAACTTCATGTGTAAAATCATCCCATGCTGGTTCATCCCGAAAATTACAGGCACTTGCCTCCTCTTTCAACATTAGGAACACATCCAACAGGTTCTCCAATTTCTCCTGTAGACTGGCTCCTTCCCACATAATAATCTTTGGGCACTCCTCATCCCAATAATCCAAAATGTGCTGCATTGTGGTGGGGTGGTGCAACACATCCATATCCCCATCCTGCAGACACTGCCACAGTCCTTCATCCCAGTACGCCTTTCTCCTGGGTGTACTGGACTGCTTCATCCCTTCCTTTGGGAACTTTTGCAACACTGGGCTGTGACCTGCTCTCTTGTTCCTAGAGCTCACACCCATTTTACTTCCAGGGATCACCTCACTGTGATTTCCTCTCTTTGAGACACGGTTCCATCTTCCGCTCTCCTCTGGCGGGGTGCGCTTCCCCTTATCAAATCGGCACTTAGACGGCATCTTCCCTCGCCTAAAGCCCACAACGCTTTTCGTGACACTTTCTACCTTAAAGCCTTTAGGAGTAAGTTCAGGATAATGTGGTAACTGGTTTCTAGTGCTAACTGCTTTGCAGAGCCCTGGAATGTATCACGATACAGTTCCCCTGCAGCTCTACCCAGATAGGACCTGGGACTGAGTGACCCCACTGCTTGCCACCAAAAATGTGAAGATACCGGGTTTATCTGGCCCAGTGCTACCCAGTACCTTCTAGGATTCGTATGGTCACTCAGGCAAAATGCAGTTATAAAAATACAACAGTATATTTATTGTTATACAAACAACACTAGAATATTATATACACACAGTAAATAAATGCCAGTCAGATTTACCACATCATCTGTCCCTTACCCCAATAACTTAAGGAGATATAGTCACCTGCTGTCCAGACTTCATGACCCATGGATCCCTCTCAGCTGCATATATAGACTTGAGTTAGAAAACGACAATTCAAAACTCCATCTTGCACCTTCCTGAATGAAATCCAAGCATGAGCACCCCTCCCCCCTGGAGTTGTTCCTTATATCTCACAGGTCTAATTTCCACAGTCTTTCCCCTCCCTGGGCAAACCCCTGCGTCTATTCTACTTAACCATTGGTCAGTGCTGGACTAAAGGGGGGGGGGGGTTGGACAGGGGAGTGAAGATGAGCTGTCCTTTCAGAGAACCTCCCCTGTTAGATGGCCTGTCTTGACTAGCCTGGTGAGAACAATGGACACTAATTAGTTTTCCTACTCAGGCACATGGCAACCTGATCCCTACCCATAATCCCCCTGGCTTTACTTTAAATACAATGAATAGCAACCTTACTTCAAGTTATCAATATACAATAAACAATATACATATGTACACTGAACTACAATGTCCCCTTAGCCACATGTTATTGGACAATGCAGTTATAGTCTGGTGAGCTGGGGAAACAAAAGAAGGCTATAAAAAGTATTTGCTATAATTCACATATCACCCTCGTTTTGTCACATGTGCCAGCAGTGAGCACTTCTTACTGGACTGTCCTATCCGTAGACCACGTCAGCCTACTGATAAATCCCCTGTTGCTTCCTCTCTGCATTCCAAAATTGTTTATGCTCCACCATTTCTGTTCTCTGGGAAGAGACCCAATCTGCCAGCTCCAGCCGCCTGTCCTGAGGCACCAGCTACAGCCGCCTGTCCTGAGGCGCCAGCTCCAGCCGTCTGTCCTGAGGCGCCAGCTCCAGCCGCCTGTCCTGAGGCGCCAGCTCCAACCGCCTGTCCTGAGGCGCCAGCTCCAGCCGTCTCCTGTTGCGAGGTGCCAGCCTCTGTCTCCTGTTGCGCGGTGCCAGCCTCTGTCTTCTGTGTCGATGTCCCAGCCTCTGTCTCCTGTTGCGAGGTCCCAGCCTCTGTCTCCTGTTGCGAGGTCCCAGCCTCTGTCTCCTGTTGCGAGGTCCCAGCCTCTGTCTCCTGTTGCGAGGTCCCAGCCTCTGTCTCCTGTTCCGAGGAGTCATAATCTGCCTCTTGCTCCGAGGAGTCATCATCTGCCTCCAGCTCTGAGTTTGTTGCCATGGTGTCTGGGCCAGAGTCTCCTGCCACCGTGCTGCCTGGTGCTGAGTCTCTCGCCACCATGCTACCCAGTTTCAAGTCTCCAGCCGCTGCCTCCAGTGCCGAGTCTCCAGCCGCTGCCTCCAGTGCCGAGTCTCCAGCCGCTGCTTCCAGTGCCGAGTCTGCAGCCGCTGCCTCCAGTGCCGAGTCTGCAGCCGCTGCCTCCAGTGCCGAGTCTCCAGCCGCTGCCTCCAGTGCCGAGTCTCCAGCCGCTGCCTCCAGTGCCGAGTCTCCAGCCGCTGCCTCCAGTGCCGAGTCTCCAGCCACTGCCTCCAGTGCCGAGTCTCCAGCCGCCCGCCCCCAGTGCCGAGTCTCCAGCCGCTGTCTCTATTCCAGAACTACAGCCCGTTCCAGAAACCTTGCCAGTCCATGCGGTCCAGCCCGAGTTGCCAGTCCATGTGGTCCAGCCCGAGTTGCCAGTCCATGTGGTCCAGCCCGAGTTGCCAGTCCATGCGGTCCAGCCCGATTTACCACTTGGTGCTGTCTGCTCCGAGGCGTCTCAAAGTGCTGTCTGCCCTCAGGCATCTCAAAGTGCTGTCTGCCCTCAGGCATCTCAAAGTGCTGTCTGCCCTCAGGCGTCTCAAAGTGCTGTCTACCCTCAGGCTTCTCAAAGTGCTGTCTGCCCTCAGGCTTCTCAAAGTGCTGTCTGCCCTCAGGCTTCTCAAAGTGCTGTCTGCCCTCAGGCTACTCAAAGTGCTGTCTTTGAGTCCAGGCCTGCTGCCAAGCCTGCCGCCCAGTCCGGGTCTGCTGTCAAGCCTGCCGCCCAGTTCGGGTCTCCTGTCAAACCTGCTGCCAAGTCGGCCGCCCAGTCCGGGCCTGCTGTCAAGCCTGCTGCCAAGTCTGCCCCCCAGTCCGGGCCTGCTGCCAAGTCCGAACCATCCATTGCCGAGGGTGCCAAGTCTGAGCTGTCACCCACCTTTGAGGGGCATCTTTCTCAATTTAGTGCTCTACTGAGGTTTTGTGCTTCTCATTTCCCCTCAGTACCTAGCCTTGTCAGTGACCCAAAGAGGCAAGTTTTGTTTTTGTTAACACATTTTAGAGGAGAGGCTATGGAATGGGTAAACCTTTTGATTGAGTCTGATCACCCCATCCTGTCTGACTTACAACTATTTGTTGCGGCTGTGATCAACAAGTTTTCACCACCACCTCCCGCTATGCCATCTTGCCTCAGCAGTATTATCAGTACCACCCACCTCACCTGGTCAAGAGATACCTTTGTGCTCCACCCAGTTGGTGCAGGTCCCAACTCTAAGGAAGTCCCGAAAAAGGGGAGGACATAAAAAGAAAGTAGGTTCTGCAGTGTTTCAACTTCCATCTGGCATGGTCTCCTTTGCCTCTCTGTCCATAGAAGAGGACTTTTCTGTCAGGCCCCCCATTCTGGACTATGATTCCGATGAATTCAGACATTTTTGGTAATTGGGCGTCTGGAATCCGCCCTTAAGGGAGGGGGTACTGTCACGATCTGCCTGCAGCATACTACTTTGCCTGGCAGCTCCTAACCTGGACTATCAGGCTTTACTATTTGTGTTTATTTTATGTGTTAGCAGCAGTACCTCTGATCTATTTATTAACTTCAGCTTCATCCCTCATAATTTTACCTTCACCAAACCATCAACTTCAGCTTTGTCCCTTAGAACCCATCCTCTCAGGACTAAGAGGCTTTGCCAGTCTAGGTGTCACGAATTGGGGTCTTAGTCCTGTTTACACCACTCGGCGGTACCATATCACTGTACATGTTCCTCCTGGTCGAATACAGCATTCTATCCTGGGACAAGCGTGACTTCTGTCTGCAGTACTGGAGACTGCCATCTTGGGTGAGACATTTGCTAAACATCCTGCTGAGTCTGAACACCTGATTTCAGCTACATCCTGCAGCTGTGTTATGGACTTTTCTGTGTGAGTTCAACTTCATCTTGTCACGATCTGCCTGCAGCATACTGCTTTGCCTGGCAGCTCCTAACCTGGACTATCAGGCTTTACTATTTGTGTTTATTTTATGTGTTAGCAGCAGTACCTCTGATCACCAGAGGTGCTGCTATTGTGCCTGTTCCTAGTTCCTTAGGAGTTAACACCCCTCACTCATTATTCCATGTTCCTGCATTTGTTCCTTATATACCTGTCACTCCCAGCACACATTGCTGGTTAATGTTGTCATATCCTGATGTCACATCCTGTTATTACTTGTTCCTGCCTTCTGATATGCTTCTGGTTACTTGCTGCTTGGGATTTGTTCATATTACCTCCTGCTTCCTGCATCAGCTTTGCACATGGTACTTACTACAAACTTGATTACCTGCTATTTGTACATTTCTGCAAATAAACACAGAGTGTTTTTACCATATTCGTGGCTCCTAGCTGTATTCCTGTATGTAACAATGACACATCTTGATGGCTGTTATATGAACTGCAAATCAATAACTCTTTGTTTGAATTCAGCTGCTTCATCTAGTTATGGTTATATGAACTGCAAACCAATAACTCTCTATGTGAATTCAGCTGCTTCATCTAGTTGCTGTTATATGAACTGCAAACCAGTAACCCTTCATGTGAATTCAGCTTATTCATCTAGTTGTTATATGAACTGCAAATCATTAACCCTTGTGTGAATTCAGATTGATTATGCCTGCTGAAATAAATACTTTGGTTATTCCTCGTGTGGATTCACATTCATTCAAACTGCTTGTGTACAGAATCCACTACACTTCTGCCACAACTAGTCCCAGGGATCCCTAGATGGATTTCAGAAACCCTATTGCCATCACACTAGGCATGTCTCTGATAATTATCTCAGCCAAGTAGTTTTCTCCTGGGAACAAGCAGCACCATGTCAACCATAAAGATTTATACTATGATGAAGATTATCTTGTACCAGTCATTCAGAATTGACTGAAATGTCCAGGTTTTCACAAGAGCACAGTATGTGGTACTGTACTTTTGTAAATACAGTATGGATCTACTTCAATCTAATAACTTTATATTTGCAGTGAACATGCCAAATGCACTAAGTCATGAGAATGATGAGCTTTAAACGGGCCAAATAAAAAGATTATTCAAGTCAACATGCCATAGAAGTCTCTAAAAGCAACATACAGAGTATTAAGTTGCCAATTTGCTTGGACCTTCTTTCCCACAAGGTAGAATATACAATAGTACTGTACAATACAATAATAACAGTGTGAATGATGTAAGCAAAATGAACAAGTTTATATTCATATTTCTTAACAATACCAAACTGGCAATGCTGTACACAATGTAGGCTTGATTCATGTTTGGACGTAAGTCCATTTACGTACCATATCTCGTGTGAATTTGCTGTGAGCATGCGTCAGAATATGAGACTCACAATTACAAAATTGCATGCAATTCATGCCCTAACAAAAATGACACTCATGACTGCCTATGACTTGAAGAGCAGAATGGGGGATTGAAATGGATGGGCTAATGTAGCCCAGGTACAGTAAGAGTGCTCCGATGCAGATGTGGCTGATTCAAGTCCTGACATTGTCATAAGTACACTGCTTTTCAGATGTAAGGCTTACACCTGCTCCAGGGCAGGTGTAACTGATGGATGATGAACAAACATGGAATTGCTTCTCACAATCTAATGGGATGATTGCCAATTCACTTGCACACCTGACACCACTCATCTCATCAAACAACACAATATAAAACCATCGCAGGGGGCGCCATTGTTCCATTTCATAAAATAAAAATAAAAATTGTCATTGCGTGCAAGAGATAGGTGAACTTTCACATATGCGTCTAAAAAACCTAATTTTATTTTATTTCAAAAACATTGCATACATTAGGGATGTTTTAAATTTTCTTTCTAACTTTTTGAAATCATTTGCATACATTAACATTGCTATATTGTTTTTTAAAATGTACATACGTAGCTCAATACCTTAGCATTGCTCACTTTTTTATACTGTTATGCTTCTTTATATATAGGTCCACATATTTGCATTGATCAATATATTTAGAAATGTATTTACATAATTGCATACATTAGCATAGCAGTTTTGTTTCTAATCTAATATTTATTTAAAAACTTTAACATTAAACACTTTATTATACTGATATTGCAAATGTATTAATTTTTTACAGGTGCAGAACAACGTCCCCCCAGCCCCATCCTCCGGACATTTTGATGCAAAAAAATGGAGAAAAAAAATACAAAAAAAATATATTGATTTAATTAAAAAAAAGTTTGAAGTTAAAACCTTTGTTTGTGTTTAATTTTTGCAAAGAAAATATGTAATAATGAGACATATTTGTTAATAAAGGATATGATAATGGGGTTACTGTTAGCATGGAATAATGCAGATGGACGCAATGAGGTAATGCAGTGATTGGGTTAATATTTGATTCTCAGGAAACATCAGTGTTTAGGACTAATAAGGTCAATTAGGGAAATTAAGGAAATGCATAGATGTGCGTTCAGATGTGAATTAGATGTAAATACGCATGTAGTGAAAAAAGGTGCAATTCCTCCAAAAACAATACAAAATAAAAAAATGTAATTATGTTTACCTGCTTTTTACATCTCTTACCGTATACACATCAGAACGCATTCCTCAGATACGCTTAGATTTGAATACAATTGTGCATACGCACAAGTTACCTGCTTTGCAGTTACCTCCAAGTTAAGTTATGATTTAAATCAGGCCCTGTATGGTTTTTACATAGAATTTTATTCATGATATGGTCTGTGAATAAAGAGAAATGGTTAGTCCTGACCATGTTTACATTGCCAGTGGCGAACAATTCATGAATAAGATATTTAACAATTAAATATCCATGGTTTTGGAGGGTTTTTCACATCTATCATTTAAGAATAAAATTCATCTTTCAATCAAACAAAGAATTATCTGAAAGTACATGTACAGTGTGTTCTATCACAAGCTGGTCCAAGACCAATAATGATTTGCACTGTATGCTGCGTGATAGCAGAGATTATTAATTTTCTGTTCTATGAAATTTTTTTAAGCTGATTTATAATATTCTGTATAGTGTCATAAATGTGATCGTTTGCGAAAACAATCATATATTACAAGGATCTATTGTAATGAAAAATTATTAGGAGCTGTTCTCATGAGTTGTATTTCTTTTGATTGGAAAATCAGCTCTTAAGCTGGGTACACACTACAGGATTTTTGACAATAATTGGCTCAACCAGCCGACATACAACCGCCTGTTCGAAAGTCAGGTCAGTGTGTGTAGTGAAACAATGGTCGAAAGTCGGCCCAAATGGACCTTTGTCGTCTCATTTAGTTGGTCGTACCGTTCAATATTTTCGTACCAATCTCCTTTCCGTTGTGTATTGTGTATAAATTGCCGACCGATCCACGACAATCCTCCAATACTTCCTCGCCCGGGGGGGTAAGTGTATGTAAATTTGTGATGCCTGTACCATTCCCACGTGGTGCGATATACGCACATCATTGACTTGTGTTTTGTATACATGTGTATTGCACCTGTCTGGTTGCAGACCATTACACTTGTGTAATGCACATGTGTTATTACCGTTTGCATCTATATTGGGAACCTATTCATATTTACCCTTTATAAACCTATACCTTTATAAACTATTAAACTTATAAAGTCATATTAATGAAAATAACAGAAAGGCCAAGGTCAGGGGTAGAGAATACAGCAGTTCCTGTAAACATGCCAGTGGTCAGGACAGGTAGAGATAAATAAGCAGATACATTTACCAAGCCAAGAGTCAGTTGTGGAGAAAATACCAGAATTCTTTAAGCAAGCATGGGGTCATTGCAGGTATGGATATAAGTGCAGGTCCATTTAACAAGCCAAAGGTCAGGAGTGGGGAAGACAGCGGAATCCTTTAAACAATCTGGATCAAACACTGATAACAGCCCAGTTAAGGATACAAGATACACTAGGTCAAGCAGGAACTATCACCAGCATTAGTATAAAGCCAGAAAGAGGTTTATCAATGCAGTAGCACAATCAGAAACTGCAGTATGATTCGCTGCTGTCATGTGACAATAGACCCACCTTCTGGTATTGGCGCTGCAACTCCTGTAGGAGCAGAGTCTAAACGTGCCCCTTGTCTTCACCAGGTACCCCCGCAAGAAGGTTTGGAATTCATGGCAGAGACATGCAGGTCATGACCCTCCCAGGTAGCCACCAGAGAGGCGGACAAAAGCAAGGTCGTACTATCCGGGTCAGAACCGTGCAGGAAGATTAGAGCCAATGGAGCAGACTGAGATGGAGTGAGGGAATGCCAAAGTCAAACCAGAAGATCCAAAATATTGCAAAAGAGATTCCAAGAGAAGGGTTAGGAGAGCTAGTCAAATGCCAAAGGACGGTCAGAATGCAGGAATGCAGATATAAGTGCTGGAACAAAGGAAAACCTTGATACTCTGGCACCAGAATAGTGCCAGAGCTTCCTTCAAATAATGAATGATGGCCATTCATTGGTGACAGCTCGGCTCAGCTTCCTGTCGGCGGTCAGCTGATTCTGACCACCGACAGGAAGTTGAGCTGAGCGTCTTGTTGCCGGGCATAGACGCGTCCCGTTGCATAGACCCCGGCACTTCCTGACTGTGCGGGGACGGCGCCTGACAGCTGATTGAGTGTGGTAAGTGAATGCACTGCTGAAGTTGCCAGACTGAAAGCTAAAGTGAAGCTGGTAACTATTTACCTAGCAACCACGTGAATAGTGAAGCGCTGGTTGCATAGAAGGAGATGACGCTAATGTGGTAGTTAGGCAACCGTCCTGAGTGCAGCAGCAGATAGTCTGCAGAGATGCAGAACTTAGTAACCACTGCCGCTTAACAAGGAGAATGCTGGTAATGAACGGACATGTGGCGGAGACCACAGCATAACTAAACACAGGTGGACACATACTGTCACTGGCTGTCAGGAGATAATGTCGGTAATATGATCTGATAGGCAGCAGTGATCACAATACACATGATACATCAAGGTACAACTTGCTGCTGCTTGACAAAGAAAGGACACTGGCTACTGTTGTTAGACAACTGATCCATTGTGCAATAGAGATCGCCATGGTCCTTAACAAAGAGTTACCAAAGTAGATAGTACTGGTACACCAAGCAAACAGTATTAAGGAGTTAGGGCATTACATTATAGTAACACACTTTGAGATCGAAAAACATTATTGGTGCAATAAAATTAAAATGTGATGTGCCAGGTGTCAATTTAAAATCTGTGTACATTTCTGTTTCTTTCTTTTTTTTAAAGGCTTAATAGATACCTTAACTGCAGCAACATTTATTTTTTCATAAGCACCCAGTGTCTCTCTCACATTGTTTTCATTTTAACTTTCATCTGCCTCCACTTTTCTTTTTCTCAATATAGCAGCATGTGTTGACCCAAAACAACTGTAATGTTTGATAATTATGCTATTCAATCCCTCTTCTTCCAACCATGCTAACAGGTACCACTGATGCTGGAAATGATCTAGCTATTCAACTTAAGAGTTTAATATCTGGATCTCATACTATTTAGCCAATCATGTGCATGGCCAAAGAGACCATATCACACGGATGTCCAGCCAACATAAAGGGCTGCAGCATATGTGGTCAGCATTATGCTTCCTCATATAGGACCTTGAATCATGTTATTGTCATATTGTTCTGTTGTACAATGTCAAGATATAGTTTAAATGTCCAAAGATGGGTGTTCAGTGAACCCACTCAAGAAGGTCCCTGCAACATATGTTCTAAAAAAAAATAGTAGTGATCCCTGCAGTCTACTAAGCTGTATTGTCATTTTAAATCCAAACATGTCTTCATTATATTTCATAAACATTATTTATATTTGGTTCTTTCAGTGGGGATTGATGTAATTAATTCCAAATTAAAAAGTAATTAAATCAGTTGTTCAGCATCAGCATGTTACTTTTACTTTTAGAAAGTATAAAACACAGGAAGATAAAAATGTAATGAGAAAAAAGAGAAAATATGTCTAATTAGGGCTAAGATAAGTTGTGGTAATGTACTTTGTAAAAGTTGTAAATTGCCCTAATACCATGCAAGTATTAATACATTTTAATTAACCAATTTGAGCACTCTTAAGACCAAAATGTAAAAAATAAACATCTGAAGTCTAAATCAGAGTTCTGGTGATTAGACCAAATTAACTATATTATGATGCTTTTTTACATCATTACATAATAATGCAGTTAACCACTTGTTTGGCCAAAACGCATATCACAATTACACATTTCATTAAAAAACTGTAACAAAGTTTACTTAACCCCTGCTACAATGCATTCATAAAAGCACACCAGGGGGTAAATGTATCAAGCTGCGATTTTGCAACTCCAGCGATTTTCTCGGGAGAGTTGAAACTCGCCGATGTATGAAGCTGAGTTTTCATACAAAATCGCCAGAGTTCTGCTTCTGCCAAAATCGCTACTTGCAAAATCGCCAGAGATCAAACTCACCACTGTTTGCCACTGCAGCTATACAAGTCTCCAATGTATGAAGCTGCGAGTTAGCAAACTCAGGAGAGTTTGCTTCTAAACATGCCAGATACAACACGCTGCTTGATAGCAGCGTGTTGTATCAACACATCACTGTTACACTGCCCTGGCAGTGTTAAAAAGTGAAAGAACAGATAAAAGTTAAAAAAAAAGTGTGGGGTCCCCCTGCTATTTATGCTTAACCCTAGTGCTGCCTGACTAGTGCTGGTCCCGTGAAAATCGGGGAAAAATTTTGCGTGGGGTTCCCCCGATTTTCACTTTGCCAGAACTAGGCAAAATAGTAGAAAAAAATTAACTGACACCAATTTTGTTTGTGGAACTACAAGTCCCAGCCAGCCAGGTTGCCCTAAAAACTGTGGCCATGCTGGTGCTTGTATAACTAGAAGCACCAGCATACCCACGGCAGCCAGGGCATGTTGGCACTTGGAGAACCACAAGTGCCAACATGCCCTGACATTCCTGGCTTGCTGGGCCCTGTAGTTCCACAAAGAAAAAAGTTTACAAAACAACAACACCCTCATACAAACCACACATATTTATTAAAAATAAAAACCCCACAATAAAGACACTAACCACCCTCTTTTTAACCACAACTATTTAATAAAAATAATAAAACCCAAATACTTACCAATGATGTCTTCTTTCTTGATCCAATGTTCCTGGCTTGCCTCAGTCCCTTATTATTTGTACATCCATCTTGCCGGCTTGCCCCAGTCCCAGCCATTTGTACCTCCATAAACGAATCTTTGCCAACTGGAACACTTCACCCAGAAGGGGCACATATTTGTAATATCCCGAATCTTTAGTCTTGATTGAAGTTAAAGAAAAAAAAAAAGGCAGGAGCCGCCGCAAACACCTCCTACTTAGTAGGAGGTCCGTTTCGCAATGCTCTTACGCTGTTTGCGTAAGAGCTAAGTACTGTATTATGGCCTTTTCCCACGCTAGTGGGGAAATCACATATTACTGTATTTAGCGCTTACACAATTAACGTATCGCATTGCGCATGCGCTACGCTACTTGCGTAAGCTGTATTTACTATATTACAGCTTACGCAAGTAGCGTAGCACATGCGCAATGCGCTACGTTAATTGCGTAAGCGCTAAATACAGTAATATGTGATTTCCCCACTAGCGTGGGAAAATGCCATAATACAGTACTTAGCTCTTACGCAAACAGCGTAAGAGCATTGCGGAACGGACCTCCTACTAGGTAGGAGGTGTTTTTGCAGCGGCTCCTGGCTTTTATTTTTTTTAACTTCAATCAAGACTAAAGATTCGGGATATTACAAATATGTGCCCCTTCTGGGTGAAGTGTTCCAGTTGGCAAATATTCGTTTATGGAGGTACAAATGGCTGGGACTGGGGCAAGCCGGCAAGATGGATGTACAAATAATGAGGGACTGAGGCAAGCCAGGAACATTGGATCAAGAAAGAAGACATCATTGGTAAGTATTTGGGTTTTATTATTTTTATTAAATAGTTGTGGTTAAAAAGAGGGTGGTTAGTGTCTTTATTGTGGGGTTTTTATTTTTAATAAATATGTGTGATTTGTATGAGGGTGTTGTTGTTTTGCAAACTTTTTTCTTTGTGGAACTACAGGGCCCAGCAAGCCAGGAATGTCAGGGTATGTTGGCACTTGTGGTTCTCCAAGTGCCAACATGCCCTGACTGCCGTGGCTATGCTGGTGCTTGTAGTTATACAAGCACCAGCATGGCCACAGTTTTTAGGGCAACCTGGCTGGCTGGGACTTGTAGTTCCACAAACAAAATTGGTGTCAGTTTATTTTTATCTACTATTTACCGCTGTATTACCCTACTACCCACAGCCCAGGGGTAGTAGGAAGAGCCCTAGTGCTATCAGCACTGGGCTGGTTCTTTCTAGGGGGGGGGCCCACTCGTTTTTTTCAGTGGACCCCACTCCCTAAGGAAATCCAGCCCAGCGCTGAACAGTCTAGGGTTGGTAGGGGGCATTATGGTAGGGGGCATTATGGCAGGGGGACCCCTGCCGCGCGTCCCCCTGCTATAGTGCCGCCAACCCTGGCTGGTTTGCCTAGTGCTGGTAAAGTGAAAATCGGGGGAGCCCCATGCAAAATTTTTCCCCGATTTTCAAGGGACCAACACTAGTCAGGCAGCACTGGGGTTAAGCATAAATAGCGGGGGGACCCCACGCTTTTTTTTTTTTTACTTTGATCTGTTCTTTACAGTTTTTACAGCTGCCGGTGACAGGTCAGTGTAACAGTGATGTGTTTACAACTCACTGTTACAACACAGGAGAGTTTGCCAAACACAGGAGAGTTAGCTAAACTCGGGAGTGTTTACATCGCTCAATATCGCCAGAGATGACCAGCGATTTTGAACATGAGTGTCAAAATCGCAGCTTGATACATTTCCAGTTTTTTTTTGCGATTTTCCGCGATTTCAACACGCTGGCAAACTCGCAGTTTGATACATTTACCCCCACGTGACTTTTTCAGAGGGAAGGTATCATGGGTGCATTCCTCGATAAGATAAAGATATTTTGGACGAAAACTCAGAGACTAATTATGAACTGGTCTAAGCACCAAAACTGCAACAAAATATTTGATTATGTTATTTAAAATAGATGGGTTGCTCCACAAGGAAACAGCTCATATTATCTAATGCAACTGGCTTGTGCTGAATTAAACTTATTTTTTTGCTGTGGAGCACACTAACAGAAAGAGCCCTTTCTCCTGAAGCTCTATGAAAGAGCTTCAGGAGAAAGGGTTTTGAAAAGTGGGCAACATCACCACTTTTTCAATCCCGCAGCTTGATTTGCCCCCAAGGGTCAATGTTGTCATAAACATTTCTGTGATACGCACCAAACTTAAATCATAGTTCACCCTTTAATTCTTCTGTATCTCCCCTATACCCACGTATATCTAATTTTTATAGTCTTTTGTTTTAATGTATCTGATGTTATGATGGTTTTCCATACTCATATTCTATACATCTGTGATTCAATATTGTCTGATCTGATGGAAATGAATCTGTATGGATGAAGGAAAAACATTTCATAAAAACTGGCTCAATGTGTTGCACACTAGGAGGTCCTCATTGGCAGTTACCACTCTTTGATGCCAGAGTGAGCTACATAAAGAGACAAGATTCCAATTGGAACAAGACCCCCAGTAAAGTATAAATAAACATAAATAAGTAAATAAACTTAATGACTAGAATAGGAGGGGTTACTGAATACTTTAACACAAGAAGTATTAAAAGTAGGACAATTTTAGAAGTAAACAACAAGGTGAGCTATTCAATACTTGTGAATAATTAATTTACAAACAATGCAGCAATGTATTAAAATGAGAATTCCTCAAAAGAACAGTGAAGAGACCTCTCTATTTTTCAACTAGTCAGTACTTAGAAAATGAAAACTTCAGCATTTTACATTTTCTGGTAAATAGGCAGTTGCAAAAGACTAGTTTAATTAATATAACACAAACATATATCAAGTTATATTAATATAAAGCTTTTATTAAGAACCTTCTTCTGTTCAACAAATTATTACACTAAAATTAAAATGTTCAGCATTTTGGTAAGCAGTCAACTGTACAATATAATGTAATATAATGTATGATAAAAAAAATAATACAACAAAATATTTATACATATATGTAAAGGAAGCTTCATCAATCTATCATCATCATCATGTATTTATGAGGTGCCACAGATTCCACAGCCCTGTACGGTCAGCAATACACAACGAAGCTTAATACAAATAAATATTGGAGAAAGACAACAAACAAGAGCAGAAGAAACAACTTAAAGTAAGGAGATGAGGAAAAGAGAAGGTTGAGAGGGCCCTGCTCATGTGTGCTAACATTCTAGAGGGTTGAGGAAATAAATGGAGACAGTGGGGGTAGTGGGAAATGAGTGGAATGGGCAGGTGGACATTTTGTTGCTGTCACTTTTTTTATTTCCTTTATGTCAGAACTTCTTCTCATTATATCCATTCCTTACTTTGTCAAGTGCCTTCACATTAATTCTTTCACTATCCACTCCTCTTTCTATCAGCTACGGTGCTTGATTTCTGTTAGATCCCCTTCTTATTCTGTTAGATCCCCTTCCCCTTCTTATAGGGGCGAAAGACTAATCGAACCATCTAGTAGCTGGTTCCCTCCGAAGTTTCCCTCAGGATAGCTGGCGAAACAGTTTAATCCCTGGTAGGCTGTCCTTAATTCTGCACAGAAACCTGATTGTCTTCCTCTCCATCTTAGCCTATTGGCAATGCAGCCATCGTCTTTGGGTGTATATTACACCCTACACTTATAGTTAAATATCTAAAGAAATGGACATTCTAACTACTCTTCTTTCTGAATCTCTGTCTGTCCCCATCTCATTGCTTCTTGATCTAACTGCTCCTTCCTCTCTCAGTCAGATCCACCTAAGTTCTCCCATAGGGAGAAAACTCAGTCTGCCTGCACCTCCAAATTTGACCGTCAAGCAGTATGCTGTGTTATCAGGGCTTGCACCGCTGAGGACTAGTGTCTGTTTACATGTCTGCTTAATAAAAGCTAAAGGTGTACAATATAAATATAAGAACATTATAGATGTTGTAATGGCTTGGGTTCCCCACATAATTATTCATATGAATAAATGACAAACCTCTTCTAAGGAGTATATTTACTAAACTGCGAGTTTGAAAAAGTGGGGATGTTGCCTATAGCAACCAATCGGATTCGAGCTTTCATTTATTTAATACTTTCTACAAAATGACAGCTGCTATCTGATTGGTTGCCATAGACAACATCCCCAATTTTTCAAACCCGCAGATTAGTAAATCTAGCTCTAAGTGTCAACCAGGAAGAAGGCAACACTTCAAAATAACAGACAAACTATTTATGCCATTATTACATTCAATACATTTTGTGAGAGAAGCATTGTGAAAGTTGAAGATGATCTGTATGTGTGTCTCTTGTTTCTATCTGATTGTATTGCATTTTGGGAAGACTTGGCTGGTTTAAAATGAATAAAATGAAAAGAGATGGCAGGCCTCCATTCTTGAGGCCCACTTTGGGACTTCTTGCCTCCCAGTCAGATAGCAGGCTGATGAGCTGCAAAGCCGAAATAAAGGTGGGTTCAGTCTGCTTTGTGTGTTTCACTAGGGGGAAAGTAGCAAGAATGTCTATTTAGAGTAGAGATGCTCACTGACCCCCGTGTTTTGGTTTTGGTTTTGGATCTGGATTAGCGTCGTGTTTTGGTTTTGGTTTTGCCAAAACGCCCTTGCGTGTTTTGCTTTTGCTTTTGCTTTTGTCTGGTTTTGTTTTGCAATTTTGTTTAAAAATCAATGTTTTTGGGCATAAAATATCCGAATTTAGTGCTCCTCCTGTTTCTTGGATAAGTAAGGTAATTCTAAAGCAAATAAATTAGGAAGAAAACAGTTTAATACCT
Source organism: Mixophyes fleayi (assembly GCF_038048845.1). Lineage (NCBI taxonomy): Eukaryota > Metazoa > Chordata > Amphibia > Anura > Limnodynastidae > Mixophyes > Mixophyes fleayi. The sequence continues at coordinate 223,151,152 of NC_134405.1, forward strand.
GGAAGGCCTTCCTTAATTCTGCACACAAACCTGATTGTCTTCCTCTCCATCTTAGCCTATTGGCAATGCAGCCATCATCTTTGGGTGTATATTACACCCTACACTTATAGTTAAATATCTAAAGAAATGGACAAAGGCAGTTTGGTTTCTGTCTTTATAGCCCCCCCCCCCCTCCACTTGTAGTTGAATAGAAAAAAAGCAGCCTGCATAGACTGAATAATATAAAAAATAAATGGACCACGGTAGTTTGGTGGCTGTCTAGTGGTATAAGCCATGCATCAATCACATCTCTCAGTTTGCGGAACAAATTGTCAGCTGTATGCCTGTTAGTGAAGCCGGTGATACACAGAGTGGCCTGCCTGTGACAAATGTTACGTAGTGGTGTACATGCTGCTGCTGTTCCTGCTGGTGAAAGTGAATGACCAACCCTGTGGGCTGTCACAGTCATATAGTCTTTGGTTTGGCCACTTCCACTTGTCCACATATCTGTGGTTAAGTGGACAGTGGGCAGAATGGCATTTTTCAGCGCAATCTCTACATTTTTACACACTTTTTGGTATAGTTGTGGAATTGCTTTACGGGAGAAATGGTGTCGCAATGGAATTCTGTAACGCGGACAAAAAACCTCAATTAACTGTGAAAAACCAGCTGCGTTTATTGTGGAGATTGGACGCAGATCTAACACTAACATTGTAGCCATGGTGTCTGTGATTCGCTTGGCGACTGGGTGACTGCTGTCATATTTGCTTCCCCTCGCAAATGATTGTTTCACAGTTAATTGCTGAAATGTAGGACTGCTCATTTTCTTGACCTGCCTCTGGGATGACGATTTACCCCCAGCAGCAGCAACAGCAGCAGCAGTGGGACTAACGCTTTCTTCAAATGGCTGTAAAATTGCTGTGTGGATTTGGGTAGAAATAATTCCACACATAAGAAGTGGATTTTTTTGTTTTATGCCCAGGCATGACAATGGCCTTTTTCTTGTCACGTGCGAGAACTGCTGCCACTGGTGCAGGACTTACACAAACAAACTCATCCTCATCAACATCCTCATTAGCGCCCTCGTCGCCTACACAAATCTCCTCCTCATCCTCTTCTAATTCCAAATTGGCATCCTCAATTTGTGTATCACCGGCTACACTTGGGCTATTAAGGCACACATCAGCAGAATGCTCACGATTAGACATCCCACTGTTGGATGGACTCTCCACAGGGATTGTTGTCATTTGTGAATCAGAGCAAACATTATCCTCTAATGCCTTACTGTTATCTTGCAGCTCGGCTTTGACGCGTAACAGTAGTTGTGCACCAATTGTAGACTCGGTAACTTTTTGGGATCTGCCACTAATAGCCAAAGGTGAAGGCCTCATTCTCTCTTTGCCATTGCGTGTGTAGAATGGCATGTTGGCAATTTTTTTTTTATCGGCATTTAACTTTTGCTCGGTAACACTTCTTTTTCGCTTCAACACAGTAAAGTTATTTTTTTGATTTTGTTTTTTGGACTGATTTCGAAACACTCTGCAGTTTGACATCGCCTTGCCCAGATGACGTACTGGAAACACTAACATCAGGACTGGTGACAGAACCTGGTTGCTCATTCTAATCAAATGTGGACTGCTTTGAATCCATTCAAAATTATTTGGTAGATACTGCTGACAGATATGACTTTTGACAGCCAGAAATATTTATGCACAGTTATGGGGGACACCCCAAAAGCACTGAGGAGTGCTAAAAATTATTTAGTAGATACTGCTGACAGATATGACTTTTGACAGCCAGAAATATTTATGCACAATTATGGGGGACACCCCAAAAGCACTGAGGAGTGCTAAAAATTATTTGGTAGATACTGCTGACAGATATGACTTTTGACAGCCAGAAATATTTATGCACAATTATGGAGGACACCCCAAAAGCACTGAGGAGTGCTAAAAATTATTTGGTAGATACTGCTGACAGATATGACTTTTGACAGACAGAAATATTTATGCACAATTATGGGGGACACCCCAAAAGCACTGAGGAGTGCTAAAAATTATTTGGTAGATACTGCTGACAGATATGACTTTTGACAGACAGAAATATTTATGCACAATTATGGGGGACACCCCAAAAGCACTGAGGAGTGCCAAATATTACAAAATAAACCTCTATCCTCTCTTCTCTAGCGATTTTTGTTACAGCAATTGGAATAAGAATATTGTATTCTCTGTCCCTGCTCTAATCAGCCTGTGACTACACCCCTCTCTCTCTAAATAGCGATGGATTGCTGTGGAGGCGTGTATTTATAATCTTGAAGTATCGCAAGAACCGAGCCACGAGATCTGACGACGTCACGATGACATTCGGCCTCGACTTGGATTCGGAGCGGGCGGGAGAGTACCGAGCTACTCAGCTCAGTACTCGGATACCCAAAGTTCGGGTGGGTTCGGTTCTCGGGGAACCGGACCCGCCCATCTCTACTTTAAACCCATCGACCAACTAAGTCCCAGTACACTCCGTCATGGAGGGCAGAGCCTCGTTTATTTAAAAACGTAATGCCAGCAGCCTATTCAACAATACTTTATCAAGAACTGTGATTTCGCTCTCCCTTACTAAAGGGCGCTTAATGCTTATTGCAGTTCATCTGCTATATATAACCATTCTGCTGTTAGATCCAATAATTTAAACTGAGTTATAGCATTCAACCTGTATGAAAGGCATTGTGATGTATAACTCACTATAAAGCTGCTACCTGATTCCCACAAGTGGGGCTTTCCTCAGAGACTTTTCTGACTACCCTACTCCTTTTCCCCCAAAGCTTGTTGCATTTCAAAAAGAAACTCCACATCATATAGCGACAATTGCAAAATAGATGGGTGGAAGCATCAGTAGCATTAATTGTAGGTAGCTAAATACTATGAGGTCCAAAATTCCCATACTTTTAGATCCAATATGGCCTACTGTAGAGCCATACAGATCAAGCGGAAAGGAAGATGAAGGCCATAGCAACCTACCAAACAACATAGGGGAGGACATGTCCCAGATTGGACAAAAACTAAATGCCATTCATGACCACCAAGAGGATATTGATAGTGTTGCCTTGTTGAATGACCTCACAATCTAAGAAATTCATGGAACTTGCATGGAACTTGCATATCTAGACCCATATTGCAAAAAACTCCTTCTCAACCAGAAATTTCTGAAGAAGTGTTGTTACTGACCAAGCTCATAGAGTACTTAAACCCAGGCCACAAGATCAATCCCAACTGAGGGATGTGATTCTGCACATTCACTATTTCACCATCAAAGAGGTCATCCTAAGGGAATCAAGAAGACTTCTGATCCTTAAATATGAGGGCAATACTCTTAAAATGTTTCAAGACCTCTCCCTTCAGTCTTGCCAGGAGGTGAGAACTTAGCCCAGTGACCTTGTTCCAGAGAAATAACAACATATGCTGCTGCTGGGGTTCCCCCTCTGCCTATTTCTCACCAAGACCTGCAGTTATCAGCAAGGTCCCTAACTGAAACCCACCTGGTCCCCTGCAGTCCTCAGACATTGCCCCAAGAATATCTACTCCAAGACCACAGAGAACCCCAAAGAAGGAGTTGTCCATGGTCCCAAGACGTTCAAGACTATGAGCCTCCAAACCCTGATACTAGTTATTAACCTCTTCAGGTTTCTGTTTGAACTTTAAATTGAACTACTTATGAGCAGCTAATATGAATATTCTGAGCTGTTTTATTATGTTGAGTGGAAGTCCCTTAACTTACACCAAAGAGTTCCTATATCAGATCATATATGCTTAGAATCTCATGGTCTAGTTCTGATACCAAGTGATTGACCTATTGCGCTCTCACTCCAACCAATCTTATGAAGTTATTGCTATGATTATTGTACTTCGTCCCCTTTTTCCTTGATATTTTTACACAAAACAAGCCTCCATAATTTCAACTTGCACCCCTCAATTTCTTATACATTCTTGACACAATTTGTATTTGTTTGAGGTTTCTACTTCTTAATGGTCCCTAATATTATGTTTGACACATATAACATATGTTGCCACCCTCATACCTTACCGAAGAAAAATAAACAAGCAACCAAAGGGTATAATTCATGATTTACTAACACCCCAGTAGGTCCACTTGTTTACACAAGCTCCAATGCATACTGTAGCTTAGTCCACTTAGGAGTTGACCTGGACCCTCCCCCCATCCTCACCTCACACACCAACTACCCTTATATGGTCAGAAAGTACCTATCAGTCCCCCCTCAGAGCCTTTTGTTCATGGCAGTCCCCCTGAAGCCTTCAATATGATCACTCTCCCTTTTCCAACATTTTTGGCTTGTAATGTTTATATCACTGAGCCAAACAATACCAAACTCTTCCACCTCCATTTTCTCCTCTTACATAGTCACCATCTAAAATGCGACCATTTATCCAACCACATATTCTCATTTACCCAAAATCTCATAATGGCTTCTTTCCTACCATATGCTCATTACATTACGCATAATCACATATAATGTTAGATGGTGAAACTCTCCCCAAAAATATACAAAACTCAATACAGCCCCAACATCCATGAAGGGTGATCTAGTTTTTCTCCTGGAAACACACGTTATTAAGTTCCTGTACCCCAAATACAGGTGTCAAAAATGCCTGATTTGTCATGTATGTGATGTTACTGACTTCTTAAATTAGGGTTTTAAACAGTATTTTTGCACTCCTTTTTTGCCATTATTTCTTTTAAAAAATCTAAGATGGTTGAGGTTTTACAATGATTTTATGCATATCTGCGATATTAGATAATATAAGCTTTAATAATTATTGTAAAGTAATAATCTACCTTTGATATGGAATGCTCTGTTTCAAATATTTAGAAAGTGATGATGTATGTTATTGATTTATACTACTGTTTTGAATTATTTGAGAACAATGGATGTTTCTCTAAATAGTTTTATATATCAACTGTTTTGCAAATAACTTTGAATGATGGACGTTTCAAAAAACGGTTTTTATTAAAAATAAGAAAATATACTCCTGACTGTAGAGCCCTTATGAACTAAAAAGGATGAAGCATTTGAAATGTTAATGGGAAGTGAATGGAGTGTATAACCCTTTAAATAGGAGACTACTACACAGCAATACAATACTCTTGAAGAAGCCAGTTTACGATGAAACACACTGGATTATAAATTAGGGAGCACTAAGAATCCTGAACAAAATATTGATTACATCTAAGGAGATATGATTATGCTGCTTTTAGGATTTACTTGATAGGAGGTAGGATAGTAGGAATTTGACCACCTCGATTAGACTTTCGCCTTTGTTGAACACAAGTTACAGACCAGAGACCACTGAAACTATGCACTGATTTGTTTAATGCATTGATATGTTTTTTAGCTTGGATATTTTATATTGATGTCACTACTTTCATGTGATAAGGTATTGCATGTAGCGCTAACCAGAAGAAACACATGGTGGCAATCTTAATGCCACCTCACTTTTGATCCCCTTCACATCCACAGAGATGATAAGGGCATATACTTGAATCTGATTGGCAGACTCAACAATCTACTATTATTATTATTATTGTAGATTTGTAAGGCGCTACAGTGCTCCGCAGCGCCGTACAGTAGGGAAAACATCTGTGGCCTCACATTACAATTAACTAACACCCAAATCTATAACATGGACATACCTCACCCCTATATCTGTTAATCTCCCCAGTCTGGCACTTAAGCCCTATAAAGCGGCATAATTAGTGAGTCGGTTTTATCATCATTATCTATTTATATAGCGGCACTAATTCCACAGTGCTGTACAAGGAACACACTCACATCAGTCCCTGTCCCATTGGAGCTTACAGTCTAAATTCCCTAACATATACATAAAGAGAGAGAGAGAAACTAGAGTCAGTTTGATAGCAACAATTAACCTACCAGTATGTTTTTGGAGTGTGGGAGGAAATCGGAGCACCCAGAGGAAACCCACGCAAACACAGGGAGAACATACAAACTCCACACAACTAAGGCTACGGTCGGGAATCAAGTACCAAGGGTAAATTTATCAAGCTATGGTTTGAAAAACTGGAGATGTTGCCTATAGTAACATCTCCAGTTTCTAGTTAAAATTCTAGTTATAATTTATTTAGAACATTCTACAAAATGCCAACTAGAATCTCATTTGTTGCTATAGGCAACATCTCCACTTTTTCAAACCCGCAGCTTGATAAATTTAACCCCAGATAGGAGAAAAATAATCTAGTCCTTTATAACACCTATACTTGAAGGTTAACCAAATCAGTCAACATAGTAGACACATCCACTATCAAGTCCAAAACAGTTTCAAAGGAAATATGCAAATGATACTGTTTGATCATTCTACTACTTGTGGTAGTAGAATGATCAACAGCTATTCAAAGCTAATTATGGCATACAAGCTGACAGTTCCTGTGCAGTCATATAAGTTCTCTGTCCTCATTCAGTACTGTATCACAATTCAGCAATCCAGGTTCCCACTTAGGATAATGTATATTATAATACCAATGTTTTAGTAGCCTGCTAAGTGAACAGATGAAGTGCTTTTCACATGGAAAGTGTTTGTGAGTTGTTCTTTTTGACCAATGGTTCCCTTGGTTCCCTTGAGTCATAGTAAAAATGCCAAATGAACATAGTGAAGTTTTGCAAATTTATTACTAATAAAAGATCAAATTGCACTTACATTTAAGAAGTATTGAAAGGCATATTATGAACACTATGTGTATTCCCTGTCTACTTCCAGCAACCTAGAAGTCTGCTCAGCACTTAAGTCAAATTCTCCTACGTTCTATCTCAGCTGTTGTTACCATTTTTTTGGGACAGGATCCTAGTAACATCCTATTTTCATCACTCCTTCCATGTCCTGTTCACAAAGGACCTTTCTCCTTCCTCCTCTCCTACATCCAACAGGATACAAATAAACATTCCACAACATGTTAGGAACCCCTCCAGCCGGCACAACACAACCCGGAATCTACTCTGCCAGTCAGGTGTTCACTGGAGCCCCTGATGGTGGGGACAGACTGGGCCGCAGACTGACAGAGGGTCGTGAAGTGCGTACCAGCTGGGGAGAACCCAGGCAAGAGGAGTCAGGTCCACGCAGAGGTCAAGGGCCGGCAGCAGACAATGGTATCGATGAATAAGCTGAGGTCAGGGGTCACAGGCAAATAGCAGAACGGGTAAACAGGCCAAAGATCAGGGTCACAGGAAACACGAGCAAGGTCCAAATCAAAGCCAAGTGTCATACACGGGGAGTCAAATAGAGATATCAGGATACAGGACAGGAACTAGCAGGTCAGCAGACTGGAACACAGAAGCTATAACCGGCAATGAGGCAGCAGACCTCATTGCCTTAAATACCAGTGGCCACCAATCAGAGCCTAGCTCTGAATTAGACACAGCCCCCAGCATAATTAATAGGCTGCATTAATTAGCCCACAGGCTAGAACATATGGTGAGCGCTGCACCCGGCTTCCTCTCATTGCCGGGACGCAGCGCCGAAGCGTCTTCTCGTTGCCCCGGCAACGGCCGGGTCAGGGCCGGAAGTGACATCCCGGTCGCCATAGCGATGGCCGGGACGCAGGTGAGTGAGTCGCGGCGGCTGGGCACCGCTGCGGCTCGTAACAGTACCCCCCCCCCTTGAGGAGGGGTCGAGGGACCCCGACATCCAGGTTTTCTTGGGAACCTCCTGAAGAATTCCTTCAATTGTTTAGGGGCATGGAGTTGTCTTCGCGGAACCCAAGATGGCTCTTCTAACCCGCGATTCCTCCACTGCACCAGGAAGTGCACCTGTCCTTGCACTTTTTTGGAATCTAAAATCCTTTGAACCACATATCTTAGTGGCTTCCTCGAACTTCCCCCAGGCACAGTTGAGGATTGGCTAGGATACAATACCGGCTTCAACAATGAACAATGAAATGTGTTCGGAATTTTTAGTGAGCTAGGAATCTTCATTCTAAAAGCTACCGGATTGATCTGTTTGGTAATCATGAACGGCCCAATAAATTTAGGCCCTAGTTTTTTACAAGGCTGTCTGAGCCTGAGATTTCTAGTTGATAGCCATACTTTCTGGCCCACTCTGAATGGGCAGGTGGTACGGTGGCGATCCGAAAATTTTTTGGCCGACAATGAGGATTTTTTCAAGGAGGACTGAACTTTCCCCCAAATTACTTTCAGATCAGCAGCTGTGGAATGAATCTCCGGAATACCAGCAGATTTGAGAGAGTACAGAGAATTAGACCTGGGATGGAAACCGAAGTTACAGTAGAACGGGGAAGTTTGAGTAGATGAGTGAGATGAGTTATTGTAGGCAAACTCTGCCCAAGGCAGCAAAGATGACCAGTTGTCATGGAATTCTGAGGAATAACATCGGAGGAACTGTTCAAGTACTTGGTTAACCCTTTCAGTTTGCCCGTTAGACTGAGGGTGGTATGCAGATGACAGACTGATCCGGATTCCGAGGAGGGTACAGAAGGATTTCCAGAATTGTGCTATGAATTGTGAACCACGATCAGAAACAATATTGGAAGGAAGGCCATGGAGCCGGAAAACATGTTGTATGAAGAGAATGGCCAGATCTCGAGCTGTAGGAAGCCTGGTTAATGGGATGAAATGTGCCATTTTACTGAAACGGTCCACCACAACCCAAATAGTATTATGTCCTGCAGAAGGTGGCAAATCAACAATAAAATCCATGGACAAATGTGTCCAAGGTTTTGCAGGAATGGGCAATGGAAGCAATTGACCCACCGGGCGAGTCCTGGGGACTTTGTTCCTGGCACAAATTTCACACGAGAGGACATGACTTTTGACGTCAGCGGACAAGGATGGCCACCAGACCGTACGGGAAAGGATCTCCAGCGTCTTATAAACTCCAGGGTGTCCAGCAGACCTACTATTATGCGCCTCTGCAAGAACCACCTTCCTTAGATGGACTGGAACAAAAAGACGTTGTTCCGGAGTAGTATCAGGGGCTAATTTCTGGAATCTCTGAAGTGTGATACTCAGATCTTGGGTTAATCCAACATGGATTATGGAAGGAGGAATAATAGGCTCTGGGTTCGAAACTGGAACGTGGTGTGCCAAGAAACTTCTGGACAGAGCATCTGCCCAGACATTTTTGGAACCCGGTCGATAGGTGATCAGGAAATTGAACCGGGTAAAGAACAACGACCAACGGGCCTGTCTGGGATTTAGACGTTTGGCCGATTGTATATATTGCAAGTTCTTGTGGTCGGTAATGACAGAGATCTGATGTGGAGCACCCTCCAGCCAATGTCGCCACTCCTCGAAGGCCCATTTGATTGCCAACAGTTCCCTATTCCCGACATCATAGTTGGCTTCTGCTGAAGAGAACTGACGGGAGAAATAGGCACACGGGTGTAGACGATTAGTATGAGGGTCCTTCTGTGATAGTATAGCCACAGCACCGACGTCAGAGGCGTCGACCTCAAGAACAAATGGTTTAGCTGGATCCGGGTGTCTAAGGACCTGAGCGGAGACAAAGGCTTTTTTCAGGCTTTCGAATGAGGCTACTGCTTGAGGCGACCAATTAGTTGGATCCATCCCTTTACGGGTTAGGGCGACAATGGGAGCCACGATGTCCGCAAAACCTGGAATGAACCTTCTATAATAATTGGAGAAGCCCAGAAACCTCTGCACCGCCTTAAGGTTGTTTGGTTGCACCCAATCTAGAATAGCCTGAACCTTAGTTGGATCCATGGAGAATCCCTCAGAAGAGATTATGTAACCTAAAAAGGATACTTTCTGCACCTCGAACTCACACTTTTCTAGTTTGGCGTAAAGGTGGTTCTCTCGCAGTCTTCGTAGAACTTGTTTAACGTGATTCTGATGTACAGACAGCGATCTGGAATAGATGAGGATATCATCTAAATAGACGACCACGAAACTACCAAGAAAGTCCCGAAGAACCTCATTTATTAAGTCCTGGAATACTGCAGGTGCATTGCTAAGACCGAACGGCATAACCAAGTATTCATAATGGCCAGAGTGCGTATTGAATGCCGTCTTCCACTCGTCTCCCTCCTTGATACGGATGAGGTTATACGCTCCACGAAGATCGATTTTTGAGAAGACAGTAGCACCTCTCAGCTGATCAAATAATACGGAGAAGAGCGGAAGGGGATAGGTATTCTTGATTGTAATAAGATTCAATCCCCGGTAATCAATACAGGGTCTTAGTCCTCCGTCCTTTTTGGATACAAAGAAGCATCCTGCTCCTACGGGAGATTTAGATGGCCTGATGAAGCCCTTCTCCAGATTTTCTTCAATGTATTCCTGCATGGACTTGGTCTCCGGACCAGAGAGAGAGTACAGGCGACCCTTAGGCAACTTGGAACCAGGAATAAGCTCGATGGCACAGTCAAAGTCACGGTGTGGTGGTAAGGTGTCAGCAGCCTTCTTGGAGAACACATCCCAGAACTCATGATGTTGTGAGGGAAGCTGCTCCGGAATAGACTGAATCACCCGCAGGGGCAGTGACAAGCAGGACTGTGTACAGTAAGAGCTCCACTGGACAATTTCTCCTTTTACCCAGTCCATGACAGGGTTATGACGGGAAAGCCATGGGTGACCCAAGATCAAGGGAACTGATGAACAATCGATAAGAAGGAAGGTTATTGACTCTGAATGGAGAGCTCCGATTTTTAATTGTAGTGGCGAGGTCTCCCAGGAAATCTTGCCACCAGGCAACGGACCTCCATCTAAGCAACAGACAGTAATAGCGGACTTGAGTTTTACCATCGGAATTTTAGCAGCGCGGGCGAACCCGATGTCCAGGAAGTTGCCTGCAGCTCCACTATCAACGAAGGCAGACAGGTCCATTGAACGAGCACTAAACATGAGCTGTGCAGGGATCAATACGGCGTTTTTCGGGGAGACAATCTGCAGACCTAAGTGAACTTTCCCCTCGTTCCCTAGGCATGCTCTTTTCCCGGCTTATTCGGGCAGGAACGGGAGAAGTGGCCTTTTGTGCCACAATAGAGACATAGGCCCTGTGATCTTCTCTTGTCTCTTTCCTCAGGGGAGAGACGATACGCCCCCACTTGCATGGGTTCCTCACCATCCGTGGGAACAGGAATGAAGCCGGATAGAGGTGATGATGTCTCCTTTTCGATTTTCCGCTCTTTAAATCTCCTGTCGATTTTAATGGAGAGGTGCATCAGATCCTCCAGAGAGGTAGGAGATGGGTACTGCACCAAAGAGTCTTTGACCTGTTCCGACAGGCCAAGACGGAACTGACTCCGCAAGGCAGGATCATTCCATCCACTATCAGGTGACCATCTACGGAATTCAGCGCAGTATTCCTCTGCCGAGCGCCGGCCTTGTTTCAAGGCTCGTAGATGAGTTTCAGCGGAGGCAGTACGGTCCGGGTCGTCATATAGTAGACCTAACGCCTCGAAGAAAGCGTCTACTGACTGCATGGCAGGACTGGTCTGCGGCAAGGAAAACGCCCAGGACTGGGGGTCACCCTGTAGAAGGGAAATGATAATCCCGACTCTTTGATGTTCTGACCCGGAGGAGCGGGGTCTCAATCGGAAATAGAGCTTGCAGCTCTCCCTGAAATTCCGAAACAGGGACCTATTTCCAGAGAAGCGATCCGGCAAGTTCATCTTAGGTTCACAGACGGAACTTGGAGTGGGTTGTGACACTTTTGCGGCTTCTTCTTGAACAGACAGACGCTCAGCCAATCCCTGGATCATCTGATATAAGGACTCAACATGAGCTGCTAGGGCTTGTGCCGGAGACGGTGAGGATCCACTTGCATCCATTCCAACCTCGTCTCCGTGAGTGGGCCGGTTATAATGTTAGGAACCCCTCCAGCCGGCACAACACAACCCGGAATCTACTCTGCCAGTCAGGTGTTCACTGGAGCCCCTGATGGTGGGGACAGACTGGGCCGCAGACTGACAGAGGGTCGTGAAGTGCGTACCAGCTGGGGAGAACCCAGGCAAGAGGAGTCAGGTCCACGCAGAGGTCAAGGGCCGGCAGCAGACAACGGTATCGATGAACAAGCTGAGGTCAGGGGTCACAGGCAAATAGCAGAACGGGTAAACAGGCCAAAGATCAGGGTCACAGGAAACACGAGCAAGGTCCAAATCAAAGCCAAGTGTCATACACGGGGAGTCAAATAGAGATATCAGGATACAGGACAGGAACTAGCAGGTCAGCAGACTGGAACACAGAAGCTATAACCGGCAATGAGGCAGCAGACCTCATTGCCTTAAATACCAGTGGCCACCAATCAGAGCCTAGCTCTGAATTAGACAAAGCCCCCCGCATAATTAATAGGCTGCATTAATTAGCCCACAGGCTAGAACATATGGTGAGCGCTGCACCCGGCTTCCTCTCATTGCCGGGACGCAGCGCCGAAGCATCTTCTCGTTGCCCCGGCAACGGCCGGGTCAGGGCCGGAAGTGACGTCCCGGTCACCATAGTGACGGCCGGGACGCAGGTGAGTGAGTCGCGGCGGCTGGGCACCGCTGCGGCTCGTAACACAACATTAGCATCCCACCTTGCGTTTCTTCTCTGAAATCAATCATTCCATTGATAGCACAAATGGAGAAAATCATCTGCATGACAAAGACAACACATTCAGTTTTGGGCTCCATGGCTCTTTCAACAAAGTCAATCTCGTTTTCATAAATCATACCTCTTAGGATTTCTCTCCCTAGTATCTTCAATTACAAAAGCGCCATTTGCGAGTTATACCCCTTCACCACTATACAAAACACCCTTCCATCTCAGATCACCAGTGTGACCACATTAGCACCTACAGTCATGGCCAAAAGTTTTGAGAATGACACAAATATTGGATTTCACAAAGTTTGATGCTTCAGTGTTTTTAAACCTTTTTGTCAGATGTTGCTACAGTATACTGAAGTAAAATTACAAGCATTTTATAAGTGTCAAAGGCTTTTATTGACAATTACATTAAGTTTATGCAAAGAGTCAATATTTGCAGTGTTGACCCTTCTTTTTGAAGACCTCTCCAATTCACCCTGACATACTGTCAATCAACTTCTGGGTCACATATGGACTGATTGCCGCCCATTCTTGTCTAATCAATGCTTGGAGTTTGTCTGAATTTGTGGCGTTTTTATTGTCCATCTGCCTCTTTAGGATTGGCTACGAGTTTTCTACGGGATTAAGGTCTGGGGAGTTTCCTGGCCATGGACCCAAAATTTCGTTGTTTTGATCCCCGAGCCACTAAGTTATCACTTTTGCCTTATGGAAAGGTGCTTCATCATGCTGGAAAAGATATTGTTCTTCACAAAACTGTTCTTGGAATGTTTGGAGAAGTAGCTCTTGGAGGATGTTTTGGTACCATTCGTTATTCATGGTTGTGTTCTTACACAAAATTATGAGTGAGCCCACTCCCTTGACTGAGAAGCAACCCCACACATGATCGGTCTCAGGATGCTTTACTGTTGGCATGACACAGGACTTATGGTAGTGCTCACCTTTCCTTCTCCGGACAAGAGTTTTTCTAGATGCTCCAAGCAATCTGAAAGGGAATTCATCAGAGAAAATGACTTTATCCCAGTCTTCAGCAATCCAATCCCTGTGCCTTTTGCAGTATATCAGTCTGTCCCTGATGTTTTTCCTGGAGAGAAGTGGCTTCTTGCTGGCCGTCTTGACACCTGGCCATCCTTAAACCTGCTTGCTGCCATTCCTGAGCAAGCTCTGCACTGGTGGTGCCCCAATCCCGCAGCTGAATCAACTTTAGGAAACAGTCCTGGTGCTTGCTGGATGTTCTTGGGCGCCCTGAAGCTTTCTTCACAACTATTGAACCTCTCTCCTTGAAGTTCTTGATAAGCCGATAAATGGTTGAATTAGGTGCAATCTTACTCGCAGCACCTTGCCTGTGAAGCCCTTTTTGTTCAAAACAATGATAACTGCACGTGTTTCCCTGCAGGTAACCATGGTTAACAAAGCAAGAACAATGATTTCAAGTACCACCCTCCTTTTAAAGCTTCCAGTCTGTTATTCTAACTCAATCAGCATGACAGAGTGATCTCCAGCTTTGTCCTCGTTAATGCTCTCACCTGTGTTAACAAGAGAATCACTGACCTGATGTCAGCTGGTCCTTTTGTGGCAGGGCTGAAATGCAGTGGAAATGTTGTTTTTGGGATAAAGTTCATTGTGATGGCAAAGAGGGACTTTCATCATCATCATCATCATCATTTATTTAAATAGCGCCAACATATTCCGTAGCACTTTACAATTGGGGACAAACACAGTCAACTAATAAACAAACTGGGTAAAACAGACAAAGAGGTGAGAAGGACCTGCTAGCAAGCTTACAATCTATAGGAAAATGGGAGTTTGAAACATAAGGTTAAGTCTACATTTTGCATTTCGGCCCTGCCAGATTGCAAAGGTAAAAGTGACTCAAACTAAATGATCCTGTCACACAACAATGTTGGTCAGGGGGTAGTTGTCTTGTGTGAAATTGTGTAACAGATGGTAATAGGGTAATGTAGTGAGGTTAAGAGGGTGGTTGAGGAATATTATAAGCCTGTCTGAAGAGGTGGGTTTTCAGAGAATGCTTAAAAAATGTTTGTAGACTAGAGGAAAGTCTTATGCGAGGGAAAGAATTCCACAGAGTGGGTGCAGCCCGAAAAAAGTCCTGTAACCGGGAATGAGAGGATGTAATGGATGAGACACGCAGATCTTGGGAAGAACGGAGTTGCCGAGTTGGGAGATATTTTGAGACAAGAGAGGAGATGTATGTTGGTGCAGCTTTGTTGATGGCCTTGTAGGTTAGTAAAAGTATTTTATATTGGATTCTGTAGAAAACAGGCAACCAGTGTAGAGAAATACAGAGTGATTCAGCTGAGTAATAACGATTTGCAAAGAAAATAAATTTTGACGCTGCATGCAAAATAGATTGTGGGGGTTTGAGTATGTTTTAGGAAAGACCAGTAAGAAGGGAATTGCAATAGTCAATGCGGGAGATAAGTGTATGCATTAAAGTTTTTGCAGTGTCTTGTGTGAGATATGTGCGAGTTCAGGGAATTAATTACAATTCATCTGATCACTCTTCATGACACTCTGGAGTATATGCAAATTGCCATCATTAAAACTGAAGCAGCAGACTTTGTGAAAATTATATTTGTGTCTTTCTCAAAAGTTATGGCCATGACTGTACAAGACTTGATACTGTTACTATTTGCTATTTTGCTAATTTTGTAAATTAATAGTCTTGTTTTACTCATGTTTTCTTACAACAGCTTTCATATATTTTTGTAAGTCTTCATACCCTGTACAGTTATATTCTATGGGGTGTATTCAATTGTCGGTGGAAACGCAGAAAATCCCGCCGTCCGCGCACTATTACCGTTATTACGGTAATAATGTGCGGAAAAAACGTTAATACAGTAATTTTCTCGCTGGATTTCAGCTTGCAGCTCCCTGAGCCGCGAGCGAAAATCCAGCTAACTACTACCGTAATAACGATAGTAGTATTTACGCGGCGGGACTTTTGGACAATTGAATATGCCCCAATATATCTTTTTCTTTGTGTATGTTTTTATTTTCTCACATTTGTTAAATAAAAAGTCAAAGGGGCATATTCAACTGTCCGCGGGATTGCCGAAAATCCCGCGGTCCGCACAGGATTACCGTTATTCCGGTAATCCTGCACGGAAAAAATGTTAATGCGGTAATTTACTTGCTGGATTTCAGCTCGCAGCTCCCTGAGCTGCGAGCTGAAATCCAGCAAAAGATTACCGTATTAAAGGTATTAGTTTTTCCACGCTCGAACCCGCGGACAATTGAATACCCCCTAAAATGTTCAAGGACATCTGTCATATTTTTTACAGTTTTCTAAAGAGAGCAAACTATAAATACTTATGATTTTACATTTTGAATATGAATATATTGTGCTTGTAATGTGAATGAACAGTTATTGTATACAATAATTGTTTCACATGCATATAGATTTTGCTTATTCTACTTTTATAGCTATTGTTTGAATAATTCTGGCAAATCGTAAATGTATTTTCAATGCACTTTACTGCTGTGTGAATGATGTGCAAATCAATAGATTGTATTAATTATAGATGTTTACTGTTGACATATCTCATTCCATGAGCCATAAAGTACTTTAATATTTCATATAATTGATTATAAATTTAAATGGAAATAAATTCAAGCTGTTTCAGAAATGGACACAACATGTATTGTTTACAAATAATATGCAACAAATAATTGTAATGACTGCTCTCAAAATTTATGTTTTCTTTTCAATTTTGCTTACCCATCTATACAACCATATATTTAATTCTGGAACATTGTTATAAAAAAAACTGCATAAAAATGAACTAGAACACAATGATAAAAAAAAATAATACATTAATTGTCATCTCCACTTTGCTGTGTTTTATTGAAAAGGGGAACACAAATTTAATGTATAGGATACTGTAAAACAGTATCTGCTTATAAACACTGCTTGTAAACATAAATAAATAGCAAATGAGCACATGGTCTCATTGTTATGGCTAGCATGTGTAACAATACAACAAATGCGGGTAAAATACTAATTTATGTACTTTACATGAAAATTCAGATGTGAACAAAAGAAGTGAGCAAATCACAGGTGTTTAGTCAAATTTGGGCACAAAATACTGAACTTTGCAAATTGTCAATCCATTACTTAAAACACCATTTCATACTGTTACTGTCTTGCTACTTTTCTCAACAGCTAGTAAATTGTGCAGTTTTCTATTAAAATTGGTATAAAGTGTACTCCAATAATTTGAACCACATCTACTTTGGTATTTACTTGACTGAAAAATAAACCTTAATAAGATAGATGATTCTTACTTACAGTTGGTATAAAGTATATGAAAATATTTTAACCACATCTGCTGCTGTAATTATTTGAAAATAGGCAATTATTAGACACACAAGGCCTGATTAATTAAGGCACGCAAAATGAATGTAACTTCAGTTTTATTTAAAAACTCACATAATTCGGACGTATGCACATCCGTATACAACAACGAGCAGATCTGAGGAAACATCTCTTGTTGAACAGAGGTCTAGATGTGCTCTGCTTTGACAGACAAAATACACTGCAGGATAGTCTAATACATATGTGGAATATTAAACACCATCAGAACTCACAGAAAAAAAATATGCAATTATTGTCACCTGTTAATAATATAGAGCTTGATTCATTAGCGGTCAGGTCTGCCATTTTTTGCGGATCTTAAGAAAAGGGAGAGAAGAAGCACAATTCGTTACGTATGCTAAGAATTTCTTAAGTTAAGATGAAAATCCATCGTGACTGCACTTAAGAAATTTTCTGGTCACTTAAGAAAAAAGGTTGAGAATGGGAGGGAAATGGGCGGGGATCTGAAATAAGTTAAGAAGAGTAGTCGTTATTTGTATTGACTTAAGAAGAGTAGGCATTCCCTCCAATAGTTAAGAAAAAAAGCTGTGAGTTTTAGCTTAACTCCTTGCTTAAACTGAAGAAAGCTCTGTCACAACTTATACGTTGCGTGTCTGCTATTGTTGGCACTACTCAGAGGAAGGTACGGAATCTAATGTGCCCCACAAGGGGCTATGGACTCCGCTGCAGGAGCACGCAGGTTGCGGTAATTCCACCAGTCAAAGAGCGAGATACGAGAGGAGAGTGTCAGACTGGCCGGGTCGGCAACTGTCCTGGCAAATAGAAGTACACGAGGAATATCCGGAGGGATGTTGAGACAAGCCGGGTCGGTAATGTCTGGAAGCGCAGTACAATAGGGAGATCCAAAGGGGTAGTCAAAATGGTCCGAGTCAGAAGGGTCACTGGCAAACAAGAGAAGTCAGGAAGAAGGCTAGAAACTGGAAACACAGGAAACGCTGGAGACAGGATAGACCTGATACTCTGGCACAGGTGTGCACACAGGAAGCTCCTTATAAAGGCTGAGGAGCCAATGGGTCAACAGGGGGGCGGCGGCGCTGTTCTCAGCTGCCGTTGTGAATCTTGAGTAGCGTCCCATTGCCTAGCAACCGGACGCACATGCGCAGACGGCCGCACCGGGCGTCCGGAACTTCCGCGTCTGGTTGTCTGGCAACCAGACGTGCTAGGAAGAGAAGCGGGCGGCCGTCTCGAAGAGACAGCGGGACGGTGCCTGACAGTATACCCTCCTCTTCTTCCTCCTCCTCCTGTTTGGAGAAATTTCTTGAGTAACAGAGGGGAGTGAAGGTTTTGTTTGTCCACCCATGATCTCTCTTCCAGACTGTAGCCTTTCCAATGGACGAGAAATGTTGTTTGCCATGGAGAATGCGAGAGTCCAATATCCGGCTGATCTCAAATTCAGTTCCAGTAGAAGATTGTACTGGTGGAGGTCGGCAGGGAGGTTGGTAGAATTAATTGAGCACTAGTGGCCGCAATAATGATACGTGGAAGGTATTATGACATTTCAGAGAAGGAGGCAGTTTCAACTTAAAGCACACAGGATTAATGTCTTGCAAGAGGGTATAGGGACCAATAAACCATGGAGCCATCTTCATCGAAGGAACCTTTAGTTTCAAGTCCTTGGTGGATAGCCACACCTGGTCCACCACTTTCAGGAGGGGAGTGGACTTCCGATGACGGTCTGCAAAGATCTTGTGGTGCTGTGTGGCCTTGAGTAGAGCTGATCTGAGACTTGGGAGGCAGAACCTTGGACAGGCATCTATGAAGACATCTTGAACCCCATGCTGTAACTTGAGCACGACCCCGATCCATTTGAGGTGAATACAGCCTTAACCACGGTAACCCCAAGATGAGAGGATTAATGGACTTGGCCAAACCAGAAATTGAATGATCTCGCAATGAAGAGCTCCTACCATCAACCGGACTGGGAAGGTAATGGAGGAGATGGAGCCGTTAGTGACACGACTACCGTCGACTGCCGTCCAAGATAATGGTTGAGGCAAGGATTCTAACGGAATTTGGAGCTGCAAGGCAAGATTCGCAGAAATGATAAATCATGATGATGATGATGAAGATGATCAATCAATTATATTATTATTTTTACAAAGAAATATTGGAGCCCTAAATCCATGGTACATGCACAGTTTAAATATTTGGATATGGAAATTTCCAACACAACACATACATTACTGCCAGCATGTAGGTTTAACGATAAACAATAAAGAATTACACACACACATTCTCTTGTTCTCCAAATTTAAAAATGTAAATAAACATAGATGCGGATATAAAGGCTAATAATGGGCAATCATAAATATGTTCGATACTCTAAACTCATATACTAGCGTACTCTTCTATAAGTGACACATTGTAGTAAATCCGCAGAAACATGGAGATATACAAAGTCCACAAAGCTGTTGGCAGCTCATTTCTCTAACCTGCAAGGCATACTTCAGACTGAAACAAACATACACCACAGCACAGGCACTAGTGGCATCCTAAAGTTTTAATGACCATAATTACATGAACAATTGCACACACCTTCTTAGTAACAGACATAAAGGATCATGTTTTTTTATAAAAAGTAAATAAAAAAGTTTATGCTAATGCGTGTTGGAATAATTTACAATCAGAAATAAACACATACATTTTTTAATCAGTATACAAGAAAACAACAGATTTTCATAACCAGCATTGCATAGACCCAGCATCAGATCTCATCATCTGATACCACACCTATACTTATACAATCCACTCGAAGTTGGTTAGGACTCTATAGTGTGTTTTCCTTTTTGTTTATGCTTTTATAGACACTTTACATGTTTGTAAGATATTTTATGTTGCGCAATAACAGTGCATCTCTATATTCATATGTAACGTGCATTTTTAATGTGTGTTGTTTGTCCTTTAAATTTTAAACCAATTTTTATTTTATTTCTTCCGGGGAGGGGGGGAGGGGGTGTTGTGAAGCTTTTCAATCTAATACCTATTAACATAATGTTTAAAATTAAGCATAAGTAAATTACTGTCTGCTTTTTGTGGTAGTTACCTCAAAAAGTTATTTATTTCTAAACTTACATTTACAACTCAGCTATGCAAAAACTATCACACTTATAAATCTAGTGCCTGTTATCAGGTGCCTGCAATTAAAGGTTCCTGTTATAAAGTGCCAGGAATTGCGAATAGCGGAGTACTTTTCCCATCGATCTGCCCCCTCTTTGCTAGAATACGATGATTGAATGACAGCCAGACATTTTGCACACAAGTGTAGAAACAATCCGCGTGTCACGTGAGCTTGCCCACACGTGCTCAAAGAAAACAATTAGAGAGAGCAGAATATTGGAGAGTATATTGTGGAGAAAATGAGACCCTCCACATTCGCATTGAGAGAACTGAGGGTACTGACCGAGGGCATGGACAGCATATCCTCTAGTCAGTACATCTCTAATGAACTTAAACTGGGTGCATACCAGAGGGTGCGCCGCTACATCTGGTGCCATTTTCACCACAGGCGGAGCATTGTGCAGCCCCAGAGGTGCTGGGGTGATCAGCACCGCTACCAGCCCCAGCTTTTGGCGGATCACAAGGAGGCAATAGTAAGATGTAAGTTCTCTATTAATCGGATAATAAACTAATCTAAACACTTGCTTTATTTTTAGGAATAGTTTCAAACTTTATTTTCAAAGCAGGTGCCCTACCCAAAATATAAATCTGTCTCTTGATTAGATATTGATGGAGAAAAAACAAGGAATCAAGACAATGTTGTATTTTAGTCCAAGAAAGTCCCCTAAAAATAAACCCACTCCCTCTGAGTCTTAGGCCATTCACAGTAATATATGTCAGCATGTGCATAGTAAAGTGAATGTGACCTGTGGGGCATCTTCCTTTTTGAAAGGAAAACATTAGATTCAATTCAAAATGCACCTTGAGGGGGAGATAAATCTAAAATAGGAGAACAGATTTCTTATTGTGGTAGAGCATGTAGTAGATCATGTTTGAACGACAGAGTAAAAATCAAGCTGGTGTTTGTGTGTTACATAAAAGCAAACCATTGCTTTATCTAAATACTATCCTAATTCTAGACCTTTCATCAAACAAACATAAGCTGGTTTTGCCAAAGTTCCTAGTGTATTCCTTTCATTAATGAATAGTGGCCACAAGCTGCACACAGATGCTACGGCCATGCTTGGTATGCCAACTCATGACACCACTTTTGTTAGACAGAAGTGCTACCCACTAAGGTAACTGTGCAGATCGTAACTGGCATATATTTTTGGGCAATAAGTAAGATTACTATTATGTAGCTCTTACATCTGTTGCACACATGCTGGATTGGTGTGCTTCTCACTCTAGTCTCTAGAATGTAGTGCTATTTCCAAATGAATGTTGCCTTAGTGGTTTGCCAATCCACCTTTCAACAATGGAGTCATAAGTTTGATTCCTGACTTATGTCCTTTATCTGTATGTACTTTTCTATGTATCGCATATGGAAGAGTAGGCTCTGCATTTTGTAACATACATGATATAAATTTTTAAAAACCACTACTGTTTATATTAATATGCATGTTTATTTATGCTAGAGATTTATTATGAGATTAATCTGCATCCACTTTCTTAGTTCTGATCAATCTCTTTACAAGATCTTTCATGTAGGTGATTAAGAAGGTGTGTTAATTAAACACATTAAAAACAAATCCAAATAATTTGTCCAAGGTTCTATAAACTATTAAGTGTTAAACATAAAAATTAAAAGTTACAACTGTGCAACAGAATACACTCCGATTGTGTTTTTACATTTGTAAACAAACTCCTTGCGTCTCCCACATTTGCCGTTACCTAACAGTTTCTTATCTTAAAATAAGAAGCAGAAGTTAAGAAGTGAATCGTAAGATCCGTTGCATGTTATCTTCCATTGCATAAAGGACTGAAGCTGGGCGTGTTTTTTTGGACTTTCCGTTCCTTATTGAATTGTGAATTTCTTATGTCCCCGTTTGTTCTTAAAATACTCATCGCAACTTACGATCAGAAAAGATAAGATCCGATCGCTAATGAATCAGGTCCATAGTCATAATGAAAAAAAATGTTTTTTTTATTTTTTTCCCCATGCCATACATTTATCATAATGTTATTAATGTCTACTGTACATAAAATACTCTTTTGCTCATGAGTGCAAACATGTTCTAGCATTCATATGCGACCGTCATCACTAATACTCAGCACTTCCACCTGACCTCTAGCTATTGCAAGTGATATGACAGAAAAACACATTATTAATATTATTATTATCAATTATTTGTTAGGTGCCACAAGGTATCCGCAGCGCCGCACACAGTACTAACAGTAGACTATATAGGGTGAAAACATACAGAACAATGAACAAAAAGTACCAATACTTCTGAAACTCCAGGCAGTCATATGCAGTAAAGACGGAGCAAAAGAACAGGTATGGAGACAGGAGGGGAGGGGGACCTGCTCATACGAGCTTACATCCTAAGGGAGGGTAAACAGACCAGGCACAAGAGGAGTCAGTTGAGGCAAGGGGAGGGAAGGGAGGACGAGCTGAAGAGAGGAGATGGGGGTTAAGTAGATGGTTGGTAGGCTTTGAGGAAAAGGTGAGTTTTGAGTGCACGTTTGAAGGAGCACAGAGTAGGAGAGAAACAGATGGAACAAGGGAGGTCGTTCCAGAGAAGGGGGGCTGCACGGGAAAAGTCTTGGATTCTGGAGTGGGAAGAGGTGTTAAGAGTGGAGGAGAGGCGGCGTTCATTGGCAGAGCGCAGGGAGCGGGCAGGAGTGTGAATAGAGAGGAGGCTAGAGATATAAGGGGCAGTAGAGATACCTTTGAAATGCCCAAAGCTTGAATTGGGTGCTGTGTGTGCACTATAGATTGACATGGCCTTACTGTACATTGCCTATGCGCACTCACCCATTCCCCTCCCCGGTTCACTCCTGAAATCATAGGCTGTCATAAGGGTCCTTTGCACTCGAAGATTAAATGGATGTTGTTGCTTTCACTGGCATATAGTCCGGTTCTGGGCATGTGCAGTGTGTTTTTACACAAAAAAACTGCATGTATCAGCATTTACATAACTTAATGAATCAGGCCCACAATTTTCAATCAAAGTTATAATAAAATATGAAAGTAAACTGAGCCATGTAGACAGCAATATTTGATTGAAAATTATACATTTGAAAGATAGACAATGTTTAGCAACAGTTTTTATAAACTATATTGAAATTATTTGAACCACTGCTGTGAAGTGCTGTGATATTTATTTCCGTGGGAAAAAAAGTTTACAAAAGATAGACAATTTTTAGAAGCAGTTGATAAAGTATAGTAAATATAATATATATATATATATATATATATATATATATATATATATATATATATTATTTGTGCTACAGCTACTGCAAAATGTATTTGATTAAAAAGATATTTGAAAGAAAAATCTGTCATTGCAAAACAAATAATACTAAAAAATCTATACTGGTTTATATAATGAAAACTACAACTACACAGCTTAAACTGCAAATACCAAATAAAAGAACTCATCATGTGTACATTGACAAATATGTACAGTGCACTGCACTGAAGATAGTATTGTGATTAAAGCAATTTACCTTAGCAATGTGCAGAACTGAACAGGAGAAAACAGATACACAGTGAGACTCAGTGATCATAGAAAACCTTTTTCCCTATCATAGTATAAGAAAGAATGAGTGTTAAACTGGCTACATGCTAATTTTATAAGCAGGCAGTAATACGAATCTTCTCTCTACCTTAAGCTCCTAGATTAAATAATTTAATGTTGCATTCTTGCTAAAGACTATTAAGATGGATAAGAGGCAGGTATATATATTATACTGGTGGCTTGGTCACGAATACAATGGGAGCAAAAACAGCTCAAAATCACATCATTATAGCTATTTTTCTACATTTTAAATTAAATTCAGATCCAAAACCAAAAACGTTCATGATATTTGGGCAAAACCACTAACAAAACAAAAAAAACAAAGACGTTTTAGAACCAAAACCACATTCAAAACCAAAATACAGGAGTCAGCGTCCATCTCTGATATAATATATACACATACACACATTGTACACTTTCTATGGGCCTGATCCTTATTCTGAGTGTGTGTTTATGTGCAATACAGTTCTGCTTTTTTCTCTATATTCCCTATCACCTTCTACTCCTATATTAGGTACATTTAGGGACCAGTTACATAACATACTGAGTATAATAAGTGGAATGAAATTGTTATTACGTCTGCTTCAATAATATTGTGTATTGTACTGTTGTCAAAGAATGCAAGTGGAAAGCCATATAATGTTTTATACTCTTATTTGTGTAGCCTATTTTCAAAATCTTTTATTTGGAGCCATATTTTTATACTAGTCTGCCACTCACAAAACTTTTTTGGTGTTTGCAAAATGATAGTTGATTCCAGCTTAACAAATATGGAGAGCTCCAAATCAAAAAAATAAAGTTAAAGGAGGTGCTCAGAAAGCTAGAGAAAAAAGAACAAAAGAGCTTTAATTGGCTGGAAAAGATCCTAACCAAATGAAACTTTTACAGGGATATGTTTGAAGTTAGCTGTTTAAGAATACTCATTCAACTGGTTTTGGATAGGGACCCACTGTTAT
Organism: Mixophyes fleayi; assembly: GCF_038048845.1. Classification (NCBI taxonomy): domain Eukaryota; kingdom Metazoa; phylum Chordata; class Amphibia; order Anura; family Limnodynastidae; genus Mixophyes; species Mixophyes fleayi. The sequence continues at coordinate 223,175,758 of NC_134405.1, forward strand.
TATTGGTATTTAAAAGTGGAAGTAAAAATGTGTTTGACACATGTTTGTTACTAGTATTTCCCCTAGCATTTGGAGGTCATAGGATTGACGAATACTTTTACCTACTGTTATAGAACAATATAACACAATCTGTTACTGAAAAATGACTAGCTCTGGGAAATATCTTCTGCACAAAGCAGCCTCCAGCCCTCTGGGAAGGGGGTTGACCTATAATGGTCTTGGTGGTAGTGCAACTTTAAAGCTCCTTGACTTAAAGATCTGGGGCTTCCTTGACACAAGTATATTTCAGGCTACTGATATCCCCCATATAAGGCATACCTAAGAGGTTTTGGCTGGCACAAGTGATAACACAGACCCTCCAGAAGTGTTACATGAGAAGGAAGAAGATTTGGAAGCCAATGTCAGTGATCTGGAGTTTTTCCCAGAAAGCAGCTCTCAGCTTTCAACTACTGCTACATAGTCCTTCCCAGGAACAACCTAGGAGCCCTCCTGATCTAGAGGGTATCACAGTAGTAGAGAGCCATGACTTCGATGCGGTTGTAAAATCTACTAGCCTGTCATATGTGCTTTCTCCATCAAGCTCTATTGCATAAGAAATTGCATTTGTTAAGCTGCACCATTATCAATCAAATACCATGGATTGTGACAACATTCTATTTAAATAGGCAGATTTCTATTATCGGAAATAAATGGAGATCACGTTAAGCATTCTTGGCTAACATTTCAGGTAAAAGCTATGTCACTGTTTGTTAGTGGCTGTACAAATTTCAGTCACTGCCATTAAGCTGTAAATAAGCATGGATCCAGGAAATAACAAATACAGATGACAATAGATATCAGCTGAACAAAGTAGTGTGTGAGGCACTCCTGTCCGAGAGAGTATATCAATATAAAATCAACTTTATTGATGGTTACTTAAAAATGCGACATAGACAAATAGCTAAATCCCACCTGGATCGGTGACTTTAAAATATACAAATGAATAGAATTGAAATATAGTATAGTGTAGTCTCCTTACACTATATTTCAATTCTATTCACTTGTATATTTTAAATTCACCGATCCAGGTGGGATTTAGCTGTTTGTCTATGTCGCATTTTTAAGTAACCATCAATAAAGTTGATTTTATATTGATATACTCTCTCGGACAGGAGTGCCTCACACACTACTTTGTTCAGCTGATATCTATTGTCATCTGTATTTGTTATTGCCTAGATAACTCTAGTTATGAGAGCACCCCCTCGGATTATATATTATAAATAAATATATCCAAGAGGATTGTCCGGACCTTGGAGCGGATTGGTCCATTCCCTTTTTTCACTAATAAGCATGGATCCTCAAAATGTCATTGTTATGCTGCTAACGAATACTTTATTGTAAAGAAGAACAGAAGCTTCTTCTCAGGGAAAGTGAAAGGAGATCACATCCCTGAGTAAGCCCTATTATCTAGGGTGAAAAGCGTTGGTTGTTTATGTAATACATCACTTATAAGGACTTTATTAACCCCACATTTGCTAAGAATAGTGTGGCTTCAAGCTTTTTGCCATAATGCGCAGGCGCAGACGTCCCCGGACGGCGGCGGCACAGTGACCTAAACATCTCTTCACTAAATCAGACAACAAGCCAACCTAAGATCTCCACATTTGATCAGAGGCAGGGATACATGAGGACCAGACACCGGGGTCAAAACATCTTGGAGTGGTAAGTTGTGAACCCATCCCCACTACCACCGACTAACAGAGCACTTTGTTTTGGGAGCATGCATTCTATTACAGCAGCCAAAAGTAAGAAACATTTTACTGTATATTTTCTCATTTATGAACATTCACTAATAATCATTGCTTATTGGATCTTCGGAGATAGAAATTCAAATTACTGGAACTTTATTCCTGATCTGATTATTTGATAGAGGAGTTTCTCTGAAACATGGTCTATATACCTGAACGTGGACAATTTGCCATTGTTTGATGATCACATTACTGAATTTCAGTTGATATCAGTCTGTGCTGGGGAATAAGACTGGTTGAACTGTTTTGTCATCCAGTTCATCAGTGAACTGATTTTATATTTCTTATTATATTTTTTTGGGCTGATTAAATTGCATTTTAACTATTATTTTACTTGGGTTACATCTGGTACACTTAAACATTAAAAGATCACTCCATTTATTGTGCGCCCTTGGACTTGCATTGTATATCATTGACACATTAATGAACACGGATCAAACTTCAAGATGAAAGAAAGAGATACTTCAAAATATTGAAGTCATGAAATGCATATTTTAAGTGGTAAAACTTCCTGAGAAACAAGACATGCCATTTTGTGCCCATGGAATTAATAACAGTGAGATTAACTGTGGGATTTTTTTTAGAAATTATTTTACTGTTATCCCATTATAGTGTTCCATTAAAAAATCACCTTGAAAAATGTATTCAAAAAAGTGAAACAAGAAAAAAATGTTTGCAAGAAAGAGGAAAAGTAGGAGCAGTTGCTTGTGAAAGTCTAGTGACTTTTTATCATACAAGGCCGTAAACTCTCACGAGCAGGTCCCTTTTTCCTTGTGTTCGCCTTCTAATATTTCATCACCCTCTGTATCTTTTGACCTGCTTCCCTAGCTCTGTTTTCTTAAGCTTAGCCCTACTCATCACTCTCACTCACTGTCCCACAAATAATTTGATCTGCTTTACAATGTTGCCTGTATTTTAATTAATTCAGTATGTCTGGTCTTTGTATTTGGTTCTTCATGTATCATATTGTGTGTTATGGATCATTGCTTTGTGTATGTGTCATGTACAGCACTGTGTACCCTCTGTGGTGCTTTATAAATAAAAGATAATAATAATTTATGGCAACGGATAATAGTATTTAGCATTTAATCGTTTCTGAAATTGGTGCAAATTAAATTGACTCCACGCATGATACAGGAATTGTAGATCAAGCATGGTGGAATGGAAAAAGGCTGAGAATGCCATTGACCAGCTAAAGAAAATTGATTTTGATCATATTAAAAAAAAAACTATATATTTTGCATTAAAAATATATGAACTTATATCCAATAGTGAAATAATCTGTTATCTGGCAATTGAAACTGAGATCCCAGGGAGAAGGGTTGTCAGAAAACAATGAATGGCAGGTGAGATCTCAGTTGATGAATGTCCAACCGATGAACTGCAACATTTTTCTTTGGGAGTGTACAGACCAATTTGTGGCCAAATTTTAGCAAGTCTTGCAGAGAGATTTTTTGGAAATAAACAGTTGGTGCTGGATACCCAGTATTTGGATCCTAGATTTTTTTGAAAATATTTCAAATGATCCAAAACTTCTTGAAGAGGGCATTCTAAAAAGGTTTTCGGTATTGGTTAAAGCTAATAAAGAGTCTGTTATTAGTGAACTACTTTCTTAAGTTGCCAGAAAACATGGATAACAAGAGGTAATTCCAGAAGAAGGTGGTGAGGATGAAGATGAATGGGGTGTATCTGCTAATATAGAAGCAAAATAATGTGCAATTTGTGTAAAATTCGCTTTTTCCGCTGTCACAGATTGCTTCTGAAGTACAATCTTTATTCAGCTGCTTCTGAGAATCTTTCTGCGACATATGAGTACCTGCTGACTCACAAGTGGCATATGAAAGAGCTTTTAGAGAACTGAAACTCATAAATACATTACTATGAGTTACAATGGGGCAAGACCTACTTGAAGAATTTATGATCATGTCTGTAGAGCAAGACCTTTTGGAACTAGTTCAATTTCAAGATGAGCTAGAAATTGTATGTGAAAGTCAATCACTGATGAGAACTTTGTTATCTGTGTGAGCAATCTTCATTGTTTTAAGACATTTAATTTGGCAGTTTCTGACCCTTTCTAAAGCTAATAAGTTGGATTTCTGATTAAACTGACCCAAGTTTGCATATGTTGTATATGTACAAAGCATTTTGCATTATGTGCATTTTTGTAAAGGTTATTTAGGCATATATATAAATTATAAACTACTGCTGATTAAATAATACTAAAATAACCTATTTTTATATTGATAAATTTATATTGTATTGAAAACCACCCTTTAAGAATCGTCCGCTATTTAGTGGCCAGTGCTGTGTGCATGCCCCCCAGGCAAAATTGGCCAGTCAGCTCCTATGCTGGGTACACACCTATGCAATTATCGTGCTAGATCACACAATAAACAACCGTTTGGTCTGATATTGCAAGAGTGTGTACGATTCTAGAATCATGTTTTATCATACCAAAACACACTGCATCATTTGACTTGGTTTTATAGACGTCCTAAAAATCATGATCGATAATGGAATGATGTCAGGCAAATTTGGAAATGTGTATGTTCTTATGACCAGCAGCACAGGCAGATATCTGCAGAGTGTATACAGAGTTGTAATATTTTCAGCAGATGGTTATGAGAGATGCAGATCTCATATCTGGCGATAAATTGTGTAGGTGTGTGCTCATGAATCGGCATGCTCATTGGGACTTTCATTGGTAAAATCGCTGCAGAAATCAGATCTGAAGAAAGATTAGACAGATGTATACCCAGCTTTAGCAAGAGATAAATTTATCCCATACTCCATATCGACAGACGGTTCACTCAAAATTACATTTATTCTCCTTCTATATACAAAGAACCCTTTTGCAGTGTGACTGGATCATATAGTCCCACTTTACCATTGCTCTCCACCTGGACCAATATGCAATATGTAGCATATAACCTCATGTCTCAAATGTCTATTTTCCTATAAGTATAAGCTTGCAAGCAGGGGCTTTTTACCTTTGTCTATCTATCAATACTTAGTTTTATTTACTACTATGTTTGTTCCCAATAGTCTGTTTATATAAAAACTTATTTAAAATTTCACTTTATATCGTATACCAAGAAATATAGATTTACAGTAAATTTGTAAATGTTCAAGAGGAGCTAAATGTACATTTTAGATTTCTTTTAAATCATTGCTGTGCACACAATTTGAATGAAATAAATCTACTAAAATCAATTATTCTGTTGATCAGTAGTCTGAAACTAATTGTAAAAAGATAAATGCTGGTGATTATATGCATAAGATATTGCTAGGCTCGGCCAAAGGAGTCCAGCAAGATTTAAAAACACTACACAAAAAAGTCAGATTTACCTAAAAAAGGTCCTCTGAAAAATGATTAGTTATTTAAACTGCTAATTTGTATATAATATTTTTATTATTACATAATGTATATTTTAAGTCTGATCAAATTCAGTTTGCTTGATTTTGGCGTTAATCATACAAATTAGGCAGGAATGAATTTGCCAGTAGGCAAGGGAGCAGATGTCTTTGAATATGCCCTAAATTATTTTTGCTTTGAATTTGCTACTGTTAGAAATGCTGAGGACATCATTTACAATGTGTACTCATTGCACAGAACGCCTTAGTTTTGTTCTGACTCACCTTGAAGGCATGTCCTTCACAAGTTGACAAAGGTATGGGTGTGTGAAGAGGCAAAAATAAATCTGAAGGGGCTCACTGTGCATTTGTTTAGCCACCACGTGAAAGTTCAACCTTCTACCACTATAGAACTACCCCTTTCAATAAATAACATTTTTACATTTTTCTCCTAAAATGCTGACACTTTTGTGTGTTTGAAACTCTGTTTCACACTGGACAATGTGTGCCTAGTAATGTGCTTCTCCACCAAAGTGCAAGTGACAATATCCAATCGATAGCTCAGTGCCATAAACCCCTTCGGCACAGCAAGAAACACTCTTAAAAAATTACCCTCTCCACCTCTTCATCTAATTTCAATAATCTTACTACATAATAAAATCTCACTTTGCATTTCTCCCCAAAATTATGTACACAGGCACTTTATGGGAATGTCTCAGCCTACTCAACTCCTCCTATTGGCTACTTGCTAACTAGGGGATGTCCCTCAAAATGTTGTGCTATTGTCAGATGCCGTCTCCATGCTATGCCTGCCGCACAGATACAGACGTCTGCTTCTGTTACAGAGCGCACGGTTGCCAGGCAACCGGGCGTACTTCCGGGTCAGCTATCGCGCGTTCCGTTGCTAGGCAACGGAACGCTTCCCAGTAACTCCGGCGGTGGTGTTTAGCGTCACCACCGCCAATGATTGGACTGCAGCTGTATAAAAGCCTCACTCTGGCACATGGAGAGTGTCAGAGTATTAGGTCTCATCCTAGCTCCAGCGCTTCCTGTGTATTACCCGGCTTGTTCCTTACTACTCCTGTTCTGTGCTCCCTGTGAACTTGACTTCGGCTTGATATTTGATTCTTCCTCCTGTGCTTCTGACCCCGACCCGGCTACCCTGACTACGGTTTTGAACTTTCCCTTGGACATATCCTGAATTCACGGTTTGGACCCGGCCTGTACGACACCGCTTTCATCTACTGCTTCACTGATTACTCCCTTGGAGGACCGCGACCTGCGTGTTCCCGCAGCTAAGACCACACTTCCTTGCGTGGGTCCCTGGTGAAGACCAGGAACACGTTACACTCCGCGCCTCTTTGGTGAGTAGTGCAAAAAACCAGTAAGCAAATACCCTAAATCTGTGACAGCTATTTCCTGAATTTCCCACTTAATGGACTGAATTGCATGAAAACAGATGCATTACATAACATGGTATTTCCTCTTTTTGTACTTATCTATGCTTCTGCTGCTGCTGACATCCATAAGGGTAGGAACTTCTTGTAGAGTGAGCAGGGAAGCTCTTAGTCTCACAAGATTAAGAATCTCATGCGACGTAGAGCTCCTCGGCTTGCTCTTGAGGCTGTGTCCTGTCCGGGAACTGGGAGCAACTATCAGATTCCTCCTGCTAACCAGAGCTGGATTAAGACTCGTGGAGCCCTAGGCACTTAAGACAGGGGGGCTCCTATGATGTAATATGGTTATTAGACACATTTTCAACAAATACACAGGCAATACTGTGAGCATTACTGTTAGGTGCACACAGTTCTGCCTTCACAAGCAGTATAATGTGACGTAGGACATACCTCCCAACTGTCCCTGCAGTCAGACCAAATCCTGACTAAGCGGGACAGTCACCCACCAAATTCAGGACAGTTGGCAGACTGTCCTCCTCTCTCCTACCTGACTTGTGGCTGCTGGTGTATTTAGATCAGTTGCTGCTTGTCTGGGTCCTGAAATGTTGGGGCCCTATTTGGAAGAAAAATAGGTACATGAAATTTAGAAAACTCCAACCAGCACCGCTGTTAAATCAATATAGCACCCACGTTTTAGGCCTCACTCCAGCCCCAACATTAAAATAATAGTATTCCCATTTAATAAATAAACCTATTTCCCTCCCTACATACAGCCACAGCATTAATTAATTTTATTTACATTTCATAAATATGCCTATTTCCTGCAACCATCACTGCCATTAAAGTCATAGTCACATTTAATAAAGAGACCTCATTCTCCCCAAACTCAGCCCCACATTCAATAGCCCCCAAACCACCCAATCTTAAATTAATAGTCCCTACTATTACATTGCCCCATCATTACCCCGCAAACAAAATAGCACCAATTAATTAGCCACCATCTACCTCACACACACTACATTGCCAAAAACTCCCTATGTGATCACACTCAAATTACTGTGCCCCTTCATCATCACCATGCTATCCCCCCTCATGATCGCACTACGCCCTCCATGCTGCTTCCCCCCCTTCATCACCCTCTTCATCACCCGACATTCAGTGCAAGTGGAGGGGGGAGAGAGACGCAGGCACTGCGATCATGTGTTCATGTGAGTATTTGTTTGCTCACATGATCTCACGCCCCCCCCCCCCCACTGCGCAAAAGAAAAGTTAAAAAGACAACAAAAAAAATGGAGAGTGAGAGCATGGGGGCTCAGGCGCCTCAATTATGTGAGTATACAAATACTCACATGATCGCTGCACGGGGTACCGGACCGGCCCATACAGCCAATGGCCCTTCTGGCAAATGCCAGAAGTGCCAGATGACCAGTCCAGTCAGCATGGATATGTATATACCTTTTGTCTGAAAATCTCTATGAACTAGAATTTTTTCTAGTTGACACTGTAAGCAAGCACAGAAGGACAATTCAGGGCTAAAGTATATCCTTAATCATTGATTTTATGTGAACCCCTTTTTGCTAAACAAAAATCCTTTCTGCATTCTATAAATAAGATTTTGCATGTAAAGAGTAATGCTGCAAATTCTCCCCATTATCTCTATTATTTGTTGCAATTGCAAATGTAACCTACTGAGTACTCAATGCTAGTGATATTTTCGTATGCAAATGAGAGAGGCAGCTGGTTTCAGGGGGAGGTTAATAATTGAGATCATGTGATGATTTCCTGCATTCTAGTTGGTTATTTTTGAACAAAACAACATGATAAATATTTGTCACTGAAAATTACTGTATGTTATTTCTAAATTCACACAAATGTATTTTAATGCACTGCAGACACAGTAAAACCTTAATATTCTTCCTAAATCCTGTACATTAACTAATTCAAACATTTACTTACCTTCGTTAGGCAATTTTAGGGACATCTGTGACTTTGTATTCTAATCATTCAACTCCTGCTATTAATTACTAATAAGAAAGTATAGTATTGCTTAATGATATAAAATGTTACCTTTAAAGTAAAACATTTAAATGAATGACCTTAACCTCTGCAGCTTTTTAATATTCATGGGCTAAAAAGATTACATTTACATGATTAAGCTGAAAAATGTACTTTCACGTTATATGATAAAAAAGGAAAGTTGCCACTTTGTTCCAGTCATTAATGTAATGACTGTTAAATGGTAATGTCTTTTAATATAGGCAAATTATAATATTTTTCAATCAATTGTGATTGAAGGCCCTGTATAATATTGTTTGGTCATGCTATTTTGATACTTTTCTGCTTTTCTCTTGCATTTAGTTATAAATGCCAAACGGCTGATACTCTTCCTCTGCACATTTACCTTCTACCTCTTATATAATAAGGATACCTACTTAATACCTGAAATAACAAGGACACAGATTTAAATTTTGGCAAACGAAGGTCACAGTTTCAATTGTATAAATGATGGTGGTGAAGAAAGCAATGTAAGTTCAACAAACAAGCTAATACTATGCAACCAAACATAGAGAGTGTGTGTGGATGAAAGGGGGTGCAATGGTAGGTAATACACCTCTTCATCAGTACTTAATTTTTTGCTTTAGCTAGCACTTTTGTGTGGGCATAAGTGATAAGAGGGCCCCCGCGCATGCAGGTTTTAAAGTAGAGATGCTCAGGCTCGAACACACACCCGAACTTAGCAGATCCGACTACCAATCCACTTTTGCGCGCCCTCGGAATGGATTCTATGAGTACCGTCCTCCACGGCGATCCAGTGCCATTACACAGAGGGACGCAGAAGGGGTAGCACAGTTCTTGGCAGTCTCGGGCAGCGTCATAGGTAGAAAAGAAAGAGGAGGGGTAGCAGTGTTCTTCAAAGCCTCCATTGCTAATTGTCATTGCTGAAATAGAAATAATAGGTCTGGCAGGCTTTGTCTTCTAAATCTGCATTCACTTTGCACTGTGTTATATAGGTAACATACAAAGAGGAGAGCTCCTTTGCTAATTGTCATTACTAAAAATACAAATAATAGGTCTGGCAGGCTTGGTCATCTAAATCTGCAATCTTCGTTTAAAAGTGTATGAAAATAATATTGTGTGACTGCAAATGACTTGAAATTAGTGTTATTGAGGTTAATAATAATGTAGGGGGAAAAAAGGGCAAAAATATGTGATTTTAGAAAAAATATCGGGATCCAAGACCAAAACCAAAACACGCAAGGGCGGTTTTGCCAAAACCAAAACCAAAACACAAAGTTAATCCAGATCCAAAACCAAAACGAGAACACGGGAGTCAGTGAACATCTCTATTTTAAAGTAATGTCTGTTACGTGTAGATACAGATGTTGTCGTATGGTGGTGAAGTGCAATAGATTTCACAGTAAGTTGGACGCCAGAACATCCCTATATTGCAAAATAGAAACTCTTTTATACACATAGGCACGGCTTGATTAAAGGGTTTGGGGAGGGGGGGTACATGAGGCTCATACCACTTTCATGATGCCGCCCCTGCAATATCCCAGTTATTTGAACCTGGGATATTGCCAGGGACACAGGCTCCCAGATAGGCAAAATCCTGGGTCGACCAGGTTCACACTGGACCCGGGCATACCCGAGTCTGACAAACAAAAAAAGGAAATTGAAAAAAAAAGAATAAAAAGTCCTTTTACCTTAGTATTTCATCATCGCTGCCTGTCCGGTAGTTTACATGAAGAAATTACGTCATTCCTATTGGCCGGTGAGAAGATTATGTATTTTAAAGCGGCAATAGCAGACCCTACACCTGTATAATGTAATCCAGGAGAAGGGTCCGCTATTGTCGTTTTAAATGCATATTGTTCTCCCCGGCCAATAGGAATGACGAAATTTCTTCAAGTAACCTGTCAACAGGCATCAATGAGGAAATACTAAGATAAAAGGACTTTTTCTTTTTTTTTAAATTCAACTTTAATACATTTTTTTTTTTACTTTTATCCACTACTCGGTGAGACCCGGATTGAAAAACCTGGGTCTCTCTGTTCATTGTGCAGGCTTCCCGAATTGGACCCAAGAATTACCCCACCAAAAGACCCCGGTCTAATTCCCTGGTTAGCCGACCTGGGAATTAGACCTGGAGTCATTAATACTGCAGCCTCGACCCAGGTTGCCTGCAGTATGAAAGGGGCCCAACAAGCTTCACAAATTTTTCAGAGTGCTGTCTGAGTATTCCAAGAAGACATCAGGCAGTGCCACAACACAGTGTGTTCACTTCCTGTCTGAGCAGCATGGAGCAAGGAGTGGTGATGAAGAACGCCCTTGCAATCGCAACTAAAGGTACGCAAAGGGATTGTAAATCTATTTATATGGATGGGGCTATGTAGAGAACTGTAGGAAAGGGTCTGTGTAGAGAAATATAGGGAGGTGGCTGTGTAGAGAACTAGAGGGAGGGGAACTGCAATGAGCACTAGAAGGCAACAATAACATAGACGGCAAAGGGAGAAACATGGAAGGGACAAAGGGAGAGACATGGAGGGGGCAAATGGAGAGACAGAGTTGGCAATGGGAGAGAGATGGAGGGGGGAAATAGGAGAGATATGTAAGAAGAAAACAGTTTTTATCTTTATTTTTTGTGAATGATGACACTATGTCCTTAATTTTAGATCATAGGCCCCTCCCTGTCTTTAGAGCCCTGGGTCCCCCAAAGCCTTAATCCATTCATGACTTTGGCTCGTGACAGCAGGAATGGACCTTGACAGACCATGGACCCCAGCAGGCCTGGAACCTTGGCTATCACTCTCTCTCTACATAAACATTAATAAATAAGAATTTTAAATAATTTTCAAAATTTATCATTTTACAGTTTGTGTTTACAATTTGCATTCAAGTTTGCCATTCGCAATTGAATACAGTTAAAATGTATAATTTTAAACTGGAACACATATGTCACGGGCACTAGGAGTCTTTGCCCAGGATATCACCAGATGATGGACTTACCAGAGTAATATAGCTGGTACTATGGTTCTCTGGTAGCAGGGTGACAACGGAACAGGAGAATCAGCAGATGGTGAGAGAATGCTCAAGGAAAGTCTATGACTAGCAGCAACTGGTAATGAGTAGATGTATGTACACGAGGAACCAGATGGACAAGTAAACGTGAGGAAAGTCAGTGGTCTGCGTATAGCAAGTTGTACCATGCTATAGTGAGGAGGAATGTCCAGGAGTAGCGAGGAGGTAGTGAGAGTCAGCGGTCTGCGTATAGCAAGTTGTACTGCTGTCTATAGTGAAGGAATGGAATCCAGGTGAAAGTAGGTAACGGGGAAGTCAGTGGTCTGCGTATAGCAAGTTGTACCACTGCTTATGTGAGAGGATACTTGAAACTGGTGTCACAGGGAACAGGAGTCAGTGGTCTGCGTCAGCAAGTTGTACCACTGCTATATATATGTGAGGAGGGGCACGAGGAGATGAATGTAAAGCAGAGTATACACGGGGCACACAGAACTTGATCCCACGTTGATATCCACAATACAACAATAACTGACAAGCGCTGCTTGAAGTATACAAAGTCACAATAGCTATCTAAGCAATAGGAAACAAAGTCAATGGTAACAATAGCTTCAGTGGATAGGAGGCTCCGGAAAAGAACACAACTCAGTCCAGATGGATATGCAATACAAAAGCAAAGTCAATGGAAAGTATGCATACCGCGGTTCAGGAGAGCAGGCTGTCAGAGAGACGTGCAGGGATACCTGAACGGCTGAAGGCCGGCAGGAGGAGAGACCACTGGAGGGTGGAAGCGGTAATCAGGTTGGTGCAGCGCACGGCAGGTAATCCAGAATCAACGAAGCAATACTCAGGAAGCAGTAGTAAGTGAAACTGGAAACATGATGAACACGGGAGAGTTGAGGCTGTCTGGTATCCAGTAGTAGTGGTGGAGGCAGCGGAGAGAAGGCACGCTGAACACGGGAGAGTAGAGGCGGTCTGGAACCCTGTAGTAGTAACGGAGGCAGCGGAGAGCTGACACGATAAACACAGGAGAGTTGAGACGATCTGGAACTCTGTAGTAGTAACGGAGGCAGCGGAGAGCAGACACGCTGAACACAGGAGAGTTGAGAAGAACTGGAGTCCAGTAGTAGTAGCAGATAGGAATCAGCTGAGTGCAGGCACGATGAACACAGGAGAGTTGAAACGAACTGGAGTCCGGTAGTAGCAGCAGATAGGAATCAGCTGAGTGCAGGCACGATGAACACAGGAGAGTAGAAGTGGTCTGGAAACCACAATAGCAGTAAACAGGAATCAGCAGGAGCTGAATACACGAGGAAACACAGGAACACCTTCAGAGGCTCATGGGGAATGAGACTCCAAGATCAGGCAACCAGGTAATGATCACAGGTGGTTTAAATAGGGAGGGTTGCCTGATCATCCAATCAAATAAAAGCAACAGGTACTGAAGGTTTGATAAGGGCTGCACATGCGCAGATCCTCAGGATGGCGGACGGCCACGGTTCCTGAACACACGGGAAATGGCACTCACAGTCCGGTGAGTGACAACATATGTGAACACGTGCAAACCAACTAGAACTTAATTGGACTGACCTGAACTTCATGGAACCTTTTAGACTTCCTTTTAGCTCATTATTTTTAAAATTGTTCACATATTCAAGAAATGTTCAAGAAGAAGATTGATGGATGCCATTTTTTGCATAAAATACACGTTTTCCTACTGCACATACGCACAAAAAATGCATATGTATATCTATATTTTTGCATATCCTAATTGCAACATATTTAGGCATGAACACATCCCTAGTTACGTTTTTTAGGAGATATATCTTCTGCGGGTACTGAAGGGTTGGTGCAACAATAGGCAGTGACTATCAGCAGTGCTATCTAGCCTAGGCTGATTGCATATTGATCCCTTTAGCTGATAGTAGCATTGTAGCTAAAGTCAGAGCCATAACTAAACATTTAAGAGCCCTGGGCAAGAAAATGCACTGGCGCCCCCCATCCCTTCTCCCCTTCCTGCAAACTCACGTGAATGGACAGCCAGAGGGGACATTCATACCTGATGCTGCTTCTGGTGTTTTAAATGCAGTTTCTGCTTAGTCAGATCCTGAAATGTTGGGGCCCCGTTTGGAAAAGAGATATCCTAAACCCCAACCATCCTGACATTAAATCATTTGTTTTTCTGTTCAGTAAACAGTCACCCTTGCTCCCAATCAGCCGCAGAATTTAAATAATTGCATTCACATTTAATAAATAGGCTTATTTACCCCCATATAGCCCCAAAATTAAATTAACTAGCACTTAGCATTTAATAATTAGGCCTCCTTACACTTAACTAACCAAAAACATTAAATTAAAAGCATAAACCGACCAATTTCTACCCCCAAATAGTCCTAAAATTAAATGCATAGTGCTCCCATTTCACTAACAGACCTATTTCATCCCTCATCCTCGCCAACATTCCCATTTAATATAGAGACATATACCCACTCACTAATCCTGACATTATATTTATAACAGTTCCATTTAATAGATCAACCAAGTTCATTCCTTGCCAGCCACAGCATTCTTAACATTTCCATTTAATACAAAGACCTATTTCCAGCGCCAGCCACACAATCAAATTAATAGCTTACAGATTTCCACCACCATTTCATAGAGATTATTATTATTATTATTATTATTATTATTATTAATAAACACATCACCGCCTTTTTGAATATAGTACTTATTTACTTTTTATAATGAATTACTTATTATATTGTATTAATGTAGTATATATTTATATACTCTAAAGAGCCCTCCTTCTTTCCAACCCATAGAAGCAGCGTCGGACTGGCCCAGCGGACTACCAGTTAAACCACCGGTAGGCCCAGCTACCGTACGGCCACACACCCTTTTACCCATGGGCGGAGCTTAGGAGGCCCCTCACGACGCTCCTCTCTGCTCAATTGTGATCGCAGCTGCGATCATGTGACCCGGCCCCTCCCCCTGTCAGCTGATCTCCTACAGTCCAGCGGTTCACACTAGAAAAAGAAGAAGAGTAAAAACAAAGAAACAAAAAAAAACTTACCCATTATCCACCGCCGGATCCTCCTCCTCACTGACTGCCGGGCGTGACGTCATCACGTCCGTCAGCCTCAGTGAGAAGCAGTAGCAGAAAGGAAAGAAGGTAAGTAAAGGAGAGTGAAGGGGACAGAGAGAGAGACACTGAAGGAGACAGAGAGAGAAACACTGAAGGGGACAGAGAGAGACACTTGTCGAAGTCGTATAATTGGATGAACGAAAGTATATTGGTTTAATATTGTTTAGCCGTGCGATTGCGATCCGTACGCCACGTAACACGTGGCGTGGTGCGATCGCACGGTAAAATACGCACACACTCGCATTACAACATTTAGTTATTTATATAATTCATATTGATATTGGTTCCGTTACACTGTAATTTATGAGCAGATAGCATCTGGTTTATTATTAGTTTATATAATAAGATTATATGTGCACTT
The DNA here is from genome assembly GCF_038048845.1 of Mixophyes fleayi. NCBI lineage: Eukaryota > Metazoa > Chordata > Amphibia > Anura > Limnodynastidae > Mixophyes > Mixophyes fleayi. The sequence goes on from NC_134405.1 coordinate 223,190,821, forward strand.
CACTGATATATATGGTTCAGGTTGTGGGAAAGGTGGCATGTCTGGTATCATACTGAAACCCTATTCATCAGCAGCTGTCCGGTGCAGTCGGCGAAGAGATTGCACATTGCATACTTTAGTTATTGATATTAGGGAATAGACCTTTTTATGATGCTGGCTATGAAAGGAGCAGACCCCCTGTAGAGACGAACCCCACCTTTGGATTCCTTAGATTGAATCAGCCTATGACCTGTTTACCCTGGACCCACCCAACGTCTGGACCTATAGAAACAATCTACGTCATCTCTATTGTTCACTGTGTAACACTGTACTGTATATAATCATAGCTGCACTCCCCTGGCCCTCAGTCAACTCTGACACAGTATTCTAAACAGATATACTGTCCACCGGGTCCCGTGCTTTGCGCAGCGAGCGCATGCGATAGCATCGGTATGTATTTATCTTTTGGTATTGGCTGTAGTGTACTGTATCATAATATAATAATGTATTGAATTGTTAACTGTTTACATCTGCTAAAATAAATCACTTTGTGCTTTGGAAACACATATAATTGATTGGGCAATGCTTATTTGAAAACGATAAAATTACTTTAATAATTTGGGGGCTCGTGAGTTTAGGAGTTACGTTAACGGCAGGTATGCAACGCTCACGGTATTCGGTTCCTCAACAAAGGGTGGATTGACGGACGCGTCGCATAACAGGAAAGAACGCAATGTGTTTAAGACCTGTGGTTCACTTTGTGTTGCGAAACCGGATGTCCGTTGTTGCATAGACTGAAGGAACGCTAATTTGAATCTAGGGACAAGAAAGAAAAGTGTTTCTTTTTATTGTCGTTTTGCGTTTTAAAAGGTACTGCATTGCCTAGTGTATGTGTACTTCCTGTCTTGCGTATGTGTACTTCCGGTAATATTGCCACGTGGTTAAACAATCGTTTTGATAGTTGTTATACATGCATAATATAATCAGTTGTTAACTCTGGAACATTATTACTATTGTTGGGAACTTTTTGATTTTCTGCGCAGAAAAGGTGTATGTCGTGTGATTTGTTGACTTTAAATACACTAAGGTCTTATCTATTGTAAAATAGAGTGTCAGTTGCTGTTTGACGAGGCAGGTGCCCAACTGGTGTACGGTATACAAGGCAGGTATACCGGGGCAGAAACTGAATAAGTTTTCGCGACGTGCACCCAAGGGTTATCGCATTGTTTACTGATAATCAGTATCTGTAAGCGTTGCGATTGCACCGCACGGCACGGATATTTCTGGGACCCTATATTGTGGCAAGATATTGTTATATTCCTGGGACCCTATATGGTGGCAGAACAATGAAAGCCGTAATTGCGACTTTGGAGCAACGGGGAGGAATTACGTGGTTAGGCTAGTAATTGACTTTACCGGGCGCAATAAACTCAACAGATTTTGTTGGAGAGTCAGGGGTAATTGAGGAGCTGATAACCCCCTTAGCCCACATTGATATTTCTGTATTAGGGGTCCTTGTCTAAGACAAGAGGAAACGAGTGGACGCGGCTTGTAGCAAATACATCCACAGGCCAGTAAAATATCTCTAGCGGTAGATTGCAGGTGACAAAGTGTTGAGAGTAGTGGCAGGATATTATATTTCTGGAACCCTATTTTGTGGCAGGATATTGTGATATTTCTGGAACCCTATTTTGTGGCAGGATATTGTGAAATTTCTGGGACCTTATTGTTCAACATGGGTGCTAAGCATACACTAGAGATGGCCAATATACTGCCTAAAGAAGGCCTTATTGATTCAGCGAGATTTCCCATGTGTAAGAAATATGGTGCATACGCAACTGTGTATTGTGACACGTGGGTCAAGATGACCAAAGATTGTGATAGGCCTTTCCCAAAAATAGGGAGTTTTAATGCAGAGGTACTAAATAACGTAAAAGATAAAGTACGGTTGATTAAGTCAACAAAAGTGAGAAATGCACATAATGATTGTTTAAAGTCGTGGCAAATGGAAGGTAACACATGGCAGAGCAGCAAATGCACAGCGGAAGTAAGTGTGGCGAAAAGCACGCGCACAGCGGAAGTAAGCGTACCGGAAACAAGCATTCCGGAAGTGTGCGTTGCAAAGAGTGGCGAACTGAGCGCAAACACGCCCCCCGATAAATTCAGTCGGGGCGGGAAGTACAGCCAATATCAAAAATGTGAAAACTGTAACTAGTAACTTCTATGTTGTTTTAAGTAATGTTAAAAGTAATGTTTTAGGACAAAGAAAAGGAACGATCCCACCAGCAGGGGCAGCGGCTGAAAGTGGTGAGAATAATGTAAAGGTTAACACAGGGGAAAACATCCATTGTACTGCAGCAGCAATTTCAGCAACTAGTTATAGTGAGTTGGTAGACTTACATCCTGTCTGCACTACAACAGTTCCCAATGGAAAGGCGGACAGAGATGATGAAGTTCCTTTAAAACATGTAGCAAAGCATGATCCATGCACTAGGTCTGAAACATTTTCAATTTTGTCTGATTTCCCTGATCCTAGGAAAGATTTGACCAAATGTCAGCAGTTTATTAGATATTATGGTAATGCGTACGAGCTAACTAATAACGATTGGCGAGTATTACTGAAGACCTGTCTTCCTCTCAATACTGATATACAAAAGTTCATAAAGGATTGTATGTTGGAGGAGGATGAATCCTTAACAGAGGATGATATTCAGGACAATATTAGACATATAATCATGCAGTTGGCAATATATTTTCCAGTGATGGTGGACTGGAGTAAAATTTTTACTATCCAGCAAAAAGATAGTGAAAATGCAACAGACTATTTTTGCAGAGCTCTAATAGCAATGGGCAAATATACTGGGGTACCAGACATAAAAGATAATGTACACTACAGAGAGGTTGCTGTTAAAGTTCTAATAGATGGCCTCAGGAAAAATTTGAAAACAAGGGTGCAAACTTCATTACCGAACTGGAAAGGATCACTGTAAGTGCTCTCAGGGAGTCAGCAATAGGACATGATAGAAGTATGAATAAACAGAAAGAGACACTAAGTGATAGGGTAATGATGGTAAGTTTCCCAGCACTAGAGGAACTGCACACCCGACCACCAGCATACAACCCACATAATAAGAAACATAGAATGATCAGGTGTTTCAAGTGTAACGAAGAAGGCCATTTCGCAAGAGAATGTAAAAAGGAAAAAACACAGAATGATAGGTTAATGATGGTGAGTATTCCAGCATTAGAGGGACTGCACACACAACCACAGTGTAATAACACCTGGGTTAAAGAAAATAAACAACATGAGTTGAGGAAGTGTTTTCAATGCAAGAAAATAGGACACCTAGCAAAATATTGTGCAGACATGACAGGGACGTGCTTCTACTGCCGTAAGAAGGGACACATGAGTAGGAACTGTGTAGAGAGAAGAATGGATACCTGGGTTGGAAATCACATAGACATCCACAAAGGAGGCGTACACTTCTCTCAGAGGTTCCACTACAATTGATTGCACACTCTGTAACAACTAATATTCTGGGGGAGAAATATAGCCGACTCTAGAGTTAATCTGTGGTAAGTATTAATGTGCAAAATGTAGAAAGAAACTTATTTAAAAGGTAATCTTTGTTGATTTTGTTTGTTTGCTTTATGTTGTCACATGTTTGTTTTCCTAAATCGCTGGCTGATGGTAAAGAATGGAAATGTTTGTTTTGTTTGCTGTTTTGAGATAACTATCTTGTTTCCCTCTTACAGATAAAGGGTACACAAAAGATATATAGACTTAGTGTTTAAAAGGGGTGAGATAGAGAAATAGAAGAATTACTCTTGAAAGACTAATTAACAATAGACAATTGGAACACTCTTTGTTTTAAGCTGCAGTGTCTCATGATAATTTGTTTGGCTGGGAATCATTATCCAACAATGAAGTGTATACATACTTTGCTCCAAAATATCGTTTTATGTATCTCAGATGAGTCATCAACAGTTAATTTCTACATTTCTCTATCATAAGTTAGGAAAGTCCGTTGAAAAGGTATGTAGTCAATGAGATACCGAGTTCTTAATGAACAAATGACGGACGACACTGGATTGCACGGTTAAGACCCCCTAGTCAAGTATGGGGAGGGGTCATAGTTAGCAAATAGCTAAGGGGAGCAGTGGAATGAATACAGCCATTTCCCCATAGAGTCCAATCCAGCTGTCAGTTTTGCTGTAAAATCTCCCTTTCTACATGTATGTTTGTATTCAAATCTTTGTATTCCCATTATTCATTGCTTTCTTATTTCTCATTCTTTACACAAAGGCTAGTACCCCTCTATCTTTCTTTCTCTCTCTCTCTCTCTTTCTCTCTCTCTCTCTCTTTCTCTCTCTCTCTCTCTTTTTCTCTCTCTCTCTCTTTCTCTCTTTTTCTCTCTCTCTCTGCTCTGGTAGAGATAAAATCAGACACAGTCTCATCAAAGGGGCTAAGACATATTTTTATTTTTTTACATAAGACAAATTCAGAGATACACACACTAGATTGACATGAGTTACAGAAACAGTCAGGGGTTTTGTTTTCATGTGTATAGAAACTGCTAATTTTAAGCAGAAAGGTTCTGTTGTGGAAATACGATTCATGTTTTATAGATTGCATATCTGTTTTGTTTTTTTGTTTTATGATTCGTGCCTCCTGTACAAAAATGTGCCTTTATATGGATGCACAAAGGGTGGATAGGAGAGTGTTGGAGGTTAGGCATGCAGATATGCATCTCTGTATAGAACATTGGAGTAGGATTTTTACCACAAGATACAACATAATGTGAAACCCTAGAAAATGTAGAATTTTCATGTTTTATATTTTTTCACTGTTAGACAGACATGTACTGGATACTGTTATATTTGAAGAAAGTGTTATAGAAATAGACCCCTGTGTCCTTCTCACTTAGTCAAGTATCTGAATGTGAGGTACTGAGAATGACATGTGAGTTGGCAGAGGGAAAATTGATATACATTGGTCTTCAGCATTTTTCTAGTCTAGGGGGCGATGTTGAGGTGACTGAGAAATCGTTTTATAGCAAAACCAGCACATGATTAGGACACTACATAAAGGACTTTATACTGTGACACAGTTACCAACTGAAGTAGCTGCTATTAAAGTCCACATGGCTGTCACACCAGGGCGAACATAGCTGTCAAATAGACAGCAGGGTTTTATGTGACAGCTAACAAATCTATGTTTTGTTTTGTTTTTCGTTGTATTGTTTTAGTTTTAAAAGGTGAACACACACACAAACATGCACACATACACATATTGGTGAATATATGAAGATTTGTGTTACCTGAGGAATGAACTGTCTGGAAGGTGAAGAGATGTGGTGAGGAGTCTGGTGGACTCTGGAAAGATGGACAAGGTAGACCAATAGAGCCATCCCATATCCCTCCTGCTGATGGGTTTTCCTCCAGGTAAAACAAATACACGTCATCCAATTACCACCATGCAGGATCCTCAGGTATACACTGTTGTAACAATGAAATATGTCTGGGTAAAGGTGTATTGAAATGTGTCTAATGTATTACTGTGTCATACTCAAAGCTTTTGTTATTCAATATGATAGTCCTAGAGTTATAATAGATGATAGGGGTATTCATGTTATTTAAGAACAGATGTATAATGTATGAGTAGTGGTAACAAATAACATACTTTCAATTAGCCATAAACCAGTGTGAACATAAAGTAGTGGTACTCGGTAGAACGAATTAAATAGAATAAGAGTTGGAACTTGATTGAAGTGACTGATAGCTTCGGCCACTAGTCTTTTCCCGATACCAAAAGATCACTCCTGGGCAGACTCTTAACCTGTCAGTTTTTGAAATGTTCTTGACCCCTCGTGAGATGAGATTGTAACTGGGAGGCTAGGTTAGACCCTGAGAGAAGGTAAATAGTGAGACAGCAACCGAGAACGTCCAAAACACTGTTTCCTGAAAAGTCACACTAACTGTCAGGATGTTGGATAGGGAAAGTAAGTTGTGGAGCAATAATTTCTTAGGCTCAGGTTATTTGACAGACAGGTACCAGGTGTAGGATACCAGCATCACGGCTTCAAGGATAGCAGAGACACACTGGTGCTCATTCCACCCACTGCAGAGGGGCCAACACTCAGAGAAGGGTCCAAGGGCACTCATGAGTCTGTTCTGGAAGGCCTCGAATGCAGTTAGTAGCACCTGAGCCAAAGGTTAAGACTGTTGTCCAGCATGAAGTTGTAGTTTTTCCTGTTTTGTGTTCTCTCATTTCATTCTCTTCTCAGGACGGTTAATTCTTTTGAATATTAGCAGGTGACAGAGACTGGTTCAGGTAATGATAAGGAGGTATTGGGGAGGAAGGAGAAGTTAGTAGCATAATCGGTCCAGCCAATTACTCTATTCAATTCAGGGGTAAAGGAAAATTTGGAAACCCTGGAGCTTGGAGAAAGTGCGAGGGGCTATTGTCTAAGTAGCATTACGTCCGTAAGTACGGTGACCCCATAGTTTAAAAGAGGTACACCCAGCGATGCCAGTCCAGTAATATTCGGACTTGAGCAAGCATCCTTGAGAATGATTATCATTCTTGGGAGGGTAAGGTTTTAGACCAAACAAAGTGCTGGGCGTGCTCACACGTGCCTCAGTGATTATATCAAGTAGGATTAGTTCTCTTTCCACTAAATATTCTTGAGGTACCCGAACTATGGGTGGGAGGTCACTAGGGAAAAAAGTAAGACACCTAGGTCCCTTAGTCTGAAGTCTTCCAAGGCTTAAATCTGAGTATCGGGAGACTGGGAAGAATGAACAGACAATAGCCCGCCCACAAGTGTTGATGAGAAGAACTGATGACATTATTAGAAGTGTTTATATTAATGCAAGCTGAAGGAGATTGTATATGACATTATTGATAGACATAGGATGATGCTATTGATGAACATGAAGTGTTTAAATGTATTCTGAGCTTAAAGACATGTGTTGGACAGATGAACCTGTTAAACTTGAAGAACTGTAGTAGAGTATTCTGTATAGCTGATACATGTTCTATTGTACCTTGTACCTTTCCAAATAATGTATTAAGTGTTTTATTGCACCCTTGAAGGGCATACAAAAGGTTATCTCCAAGCTCCAGAAATGTACGGTCTATAGTAAAAGAAGAAGTCGTTTAGAGGATTAAGACTCTCTCTTATGATAACTTGTTTAGATCTACACACAGCGTGGTCATACACCAAGGGGGACTTGTATTACATAACAATGAAACGTGGTACTGAGATCCTGCATATAACATCTTTAAGGTGATAGTTTATTATACTATCAAAGGGTGGACTGTCGAAGTCGTATAATTGGATGAACGGAAGTATATTGGTTTAATATTGTTTAGGCGTGCGATTGCGATCCGTACGCCACGTAACACGTGGCGTGGTGTGATCGCTCAGTAAAATACGCACACACTCGCATTACAACATTTAATTATTTATATAATTCATATTAATAATGGTTCCGTTACACTGTAATTTATGAGCAGATAGCATCTGGTTTATTATTAGTTTATATAATAAGATTATATGTGCACTTCACTGATATATATGGTTCAGGTTGTGGGAAAGGTGGCATGTCTGGTATCATACTGAAACCCTATTCATCAGCAGCTGTCCGGTGCAGTCGGCGAAGAGATCGCACATTGCATACTTTAGTTATTGATATTAGGGAATAAACCTTTTTATGATGCTGGCTATGAAAGGAGCAGACCCCCTGGAGAGACGACCCCCACCTTTGGATTCCTTAGATTGAATCAGCCTATGACCTGTTTACTCTGGACTCACCCAACGTCTGGACCTATAGAATCTACGTCATCTCTATTGTTCACTGTGTAACACTGTACTGTATATAATCATAGCTGCACTCCCCTGGCCCTCAGTCAACTCTGACACAGTATTCTAAACAGATATACTGTCCACCGGGTCCCGTGGTTTGCGCAGCGAGCACATGCGATAGCATCGGTATGTATTTATCTTTTGGTATTGGCTGTACTGTACTGTATCATAATATAATAATGTATTGAATTGTTAACTGTTTACATCTGCTAAAATAAATCACTTTGTGCTTTGGAAACACATACAATTGATTGGGCAATGCTTATTTGAAAACGATAAAATTACTTTAATACACTGAAGGGGACAGAGAGAGAGACACTGAAGAGGACAGATAGAGAGACGCTGAAGGGGACAGAGACACTGAAGGGGATAAAGAGAGAGACACGCTGAAGGGGACAGAGAGAGACACGCTGAAGGGGACAGAGAGAGACACGCTGAAGGGGACAGAGAGAGTCACGCTGAAGGGGGCAGAGAGACACGCTGAAGGGGGCAGAGAGAGACGCAGAAGGAGGACAGAGAGAAATGGCGAAGAGGGGGACAGAGTAATATGGTGAAGAGGCGCAGTAATCTGATGAAGGGGCACAATGTGATGGTGAAGGGGCCTAAATACATCTTACATCATTTTGACCCAACTTGTTAAAAAACGGACCTACCCGGTAATTATTTTGGCTTAGGGGTGCCTTGGAAACATTATGGTGACCCTAAGGGTGCCTCGAACTGAGAAAGTTTGGGAACCACTGTCCTACACTCATTGACAGTACAGAACACAAAATGTAGTAAGTAAACTCTTCTCTTTAAAATGTTTGCTCTGTAAGTCTGGGTGCTGTTGATTTAATGGCAGGAATGGTTGGCGTTTCTAAATGTACCCATTATTTTTTCCAAATAGGGCCCTCAGCAGTCCAGGATCCAGACAAGCCGCAACTAAAGAAACCAGCAGCCACAGGTGGTAAAAGTGACAACAACAGGTAGGACAGTCTGTCAAATGTTCTGAGTCTGGTGCAGGCTTGGCTAACTTGTGGTACTCCAGGTGTTGTGAAACTACAAGTCCCAGCATACCCTTACAGCAATAAGCTGTTATATATTGGCAAAGCATGCTGGGGCTTGTAGTTTCACAACACCTGGAGTACCACAGGTTAGCCAAGCCTGGTCTAGTGGGACAATCCTGCTTTTTGGTGACTGTTCTGCCCAATCTAAGGGGCAGGTCAAGACTATATATTCTTTATACACACACTGCATTCTTTATATACTGCACTAAGGTGCTAGCTGTCCTTCGTGGACTGACCACTCCCCCTCTAGTGTCTGGTCCCGCCTCTATGGTGGCTGACCACACCCCCTTTGGTGAGCCCCTAGTGTTGCATTCCCCGGTGGGCCCTTCATGCCCCAGTCCGACACTGCCTAGAACCCTCTCTCCCCTGTTTCTCTTCAGCTCCCCCTCTAACCCTCCTGTTCTTTATAGCCCCCTGTCTGACCACTGCCATTTTTTACAGCCTCCCCCTCTCCATCCAACCCCGTTTTTTACAGTCTCCTCTCCTGCCCCGTCCTCTCTATCCTTTCAGCAATATACTTACCATAGGGTTCCTCAGCTTCTCTTATGTCTGCATCCTGCTTCTTCTTGCTCTGTTTGCTCCTTGCTCTGTTATCATTTTCTTCAGTCTTCTTCCAGCTTCTTGTGCTCATGCTGGCTCCTCCATACAGCATGCTGATGTCACATTTGCTCATCAGGTACACTGCAGGAAGCAGTGTGTAGGGAGCTGGGCACCTTTCTCATTGTGCCAGTTCCCTGTCACTGAAAAATTACAACTGTGCGGTGAGCCTGATGGGACCATCTGGGGGCTATATATAGCAGGATGTTGTGCCCCACCAGCCTTATGCCCCAGGCAGTCACACCGCCGCCACCACTCTCCTTATGGCCCTGGCTATATTATATCAAGTCATGTCCATCTATTACATTACTTAATTGACAATTCCATTTGGATTATTGCAGGAGAGAAGACTCCTGTTTGATTTTTAAAGATCTCTCTTTCTTGAATATGATTTTTTAAAGAGGTAAACTACAGATGTAGATGTGTTTGTATTTCTTTACATTTTATGTATGAATTTTTTTTCTCTTTTGTGTATGACACTTCCTTACATCATTATATTGTGCACAAATGTGGTAATGCAACTTTAGCATTTACGACTGCAATACATATCTCCACGCTATCATGGGGCATAACCATACACACTTGTTACACTTAGGGGTAAATGTATTAATGTCCGGATTCTTCAACTCCGGCTTGTTCAGCATCTTCGGCGATTAAATTTAAAGTGGCTCTGCATTGTAAAGGGAAACTTCTCTTTACAATGCAGCGCCGCTTTAACTTTACTCGCCGAAGACACTGAACACGCCGGAGTTGAAGAATCCGGACATTAATACATTTACCCCTTAATCTATGTCTGGTACTATTGCTTTTCCACTGGACACATCGTGAAATGTGCCTGACTCAACATATAAACATTAGTACACTTTTTTTTTTGCCTGTTTCTTTTCCTATGTATATTCACTGCACAAAAATGGGTCTGTAACTAAATTTCAGGGTTAGAGCCCCAAATAAAATATTAAACTAGAAAATTGGAATGTACATGACTTTCTCTCAGAAAAAAGTTTTGTCTTTTTTTAAACATTTGGTCAGTCAGGGGGAGGTTATTAGGTTCAGCAGATCACAGCCATGTGTTGCCTTTGATAATGTATGCCACTTTCTATTTAAAGTAGACCTCCTTTTAATGGGTATTGGAAAAACAAAGTACCCCCTAGGTGAGAACTTTTTGGGCAAATGCAAAAGATGAAGGCTACTTATGCCAATATATAGAAATATTAACTTTAAAGAACATGCCTTCATATTTCATATTTTGGGAAATCAGTGTGTCACTCTGAACTATAGATACCAACTGTACAGCGAAACAGTAGTCACAAGTCTTTTTGAATGATATTTGATATTGTTGTAATTCCTCTCTCGCCGCTCCTCCTCTACTTCCCCTCTGCTTCCCCTCTCTGCCTTGCCCTACACTGGCTCCCCATCCCCTATAGAATCTATAGAATCATCTTCAAACTCCTGACCACCACATACAAGGCACTCTCCCAGTCTACTGCCCCCTACATCTCCAACCTCCTCTCCATTCACACTCCTGCCCGCTCCCTGCGCTCGGCCAATGACCGTCGTCTCTCCTCCACTCTAATCACCTCTTCCCATTCCAGAATCCAAGACTTCTCCCGAGCAGCCCCCCTTCACTGGAATGACCTCCCTCGCTCCGTCCGTCTCTCTCCCACTCTAAGCTCCTTCAAACGGGCACTAAAAACCCACCTGTTCCTCAAAGCCTACCATCCTTCCTCCTAACCCGCTCTCCCCTCCCTCCTCCCGTCCCCTCTTCTCTCCTTTACATCATCTGGCCCCCTTTGTACCTGAGTCTTGTTCACCCTCCCTTAGGATGTAAGCTCATTTGAGCAGGGCCCTCTTCCCTCCTGTGTCCTTACCTACTCTTCTGCTCCGTCTTTTCTGCATTAGCCTGCTTGGAGCTTCCGAAGTTTTGGTATTTTTGTTTACTGCTCAGTAATATTTTACCCTGTACTGTCTATTGTTTATGCATTGTACGGCGCTGCGGAACTCTTGTGGCGCCTAACAAATAAAGGATAATAATAATAATAATAATTCCATCATATTTGGTATGTACATGTGTGGGTGATTTTGACTGGTCTATTGAAGGGGGAGTTATGTCTCTGAGATAAGGTCAAAAGTTTTGGAATATTTCTAAACAAACCATAGTTAACACCCAGGAGACATTTCCTCCCCCACATTAGCATATACACTGGCCCTCTGAATAATGTTCCATTTCTAATTGCTTAAAAAGCCTGTGTGTGAAGAGGACGCTAGCTGTAACATGCATTCATTAGTTATTTGTCAGTTTTTATCTGTTTGTTTTTATACCCAGATGCCCTGCACATTTGTATATTAAATCTGAAAGTATTGTCCTTGATATTCCTATGAATCCATTAGCCTTTTATGAAGAATATTGCTTAACCAAATAAACTCTTTGAAGGCTGCTGTGTCAACTGTTAATGTATTTGACTAACAAGGCTAGTGTGTGCCAGCGTGTACATTTGTGTAACAGAGCATTGAGATGTGAAGTGTTAACCCTTTCATTGCTGGCGTGTGCATTGCTAACCTGTGTGTGATAAGAAGCACTGTGTGCCAATAAGGGACGTATATTGGGGTCCTATTGACCTTATCTAATAGGTGGTTGTAGAACATCAGTGTATATGGGTGTGAGAACGCTGTTTGGGGGCGACTCAGCAAATCTATAACCTGTGTGATAGGTGAGTGAGTCGGTTATGCTGGGAGCACGATTGTGAAACTATAAAAGAAAGCCCTACACACTATGCAGTAAACTAAGGACTTATGGTTTGAGACAAAACAAGACTAGCATAACCAAGACTAGTTTACATTTTGTAATTACAAACACTGATTAGTAGATAACAATTTCTTGGAAATTGCCTATAAATATAGCACTTAGCATTCTGCTGCAAAATACATTTAAATTACAGTAGACTGCCTCAAATGTAGATTATTAGTATGTCATTAGCCATGTAATAATAAAACAAATGCAATATTTCTTAATTCTGCAAAGTGGTTCATTCGCAAGCATTAGAAAATAGATTCTAAAATGTCAACTATTAAAAAGTTTTAGTAAGTTCTATAAAGAGCATAAGATTTAGAATGCAGTGCATTTAATTTGCATGCTTAATATCCAACCATCTGTTTTAAAGAAAAAGCTTTGTCTGACACTTTGTATTCTAGGAAATAAAAAGGCTCATTTTACGACCCCTTTTACTGTGGTTGTGTGATGGTGCATAAATTGATTATAACTGTTCAGTTAGAAAGCTTTAAAGTGTCATTGGCTTTTATGTTTTTTTCTTTTTAATAAATTTACTATTATTATTATTATTATTATTATTCTTATTATTATTATTTCAGACAAGTAATGGGATATATTGGAGGATACTCCAAAATGATCTTCTATTTTTATTTATGTTATTTTTTTTTTAAAATAGAAGATCGTAGGAAAAAGACATTGAAAAACTTTCTGGCACCCTGTAAGATCTACACAGTCATCAACTCACATCATCTTAACCTCTCTTATTTCACCATTCTCCCCATTACTAGTTACAGATGTGGTAGGGGGAAATAATATACATGTGACTGTTTTTCTAAAATATCCAAACCAGAGCATACAGGAACTAATGGAGCTCTACCCATCATATATTTTCTGATGGTGCACCATATGAAATATACTTATTACAATGCATGTGTTGTTTCATATTGTTTCCAATATGCTGGATGTACCACAGATCAGATGATAAAAATGTTGGCGAGCATCGACATAACATCAAATCTGGTTACCTTTATCAGAGCAGATCTCAACAAAAAATCATACTTGCAATTCAATATCCACTAGTAAAGCCTTTAGAATACATTCGACTGTCAGACAATTATAATATTACAAAATGTCTCAAAGTCTAAAAAATAGCGAAACATTTTGAATATTTTGTCACATTTCCCACAACCCAGTTTAAATAAATGTCAAGATTATTAATTTATTTTTATTTTTTTACATCATTATTGTCATTTTTGTTATATATTTTTTTTATTGCTCATTGGATATTTTTGCTCTTGCTTTTCAAAATTGCATATAGCAGTCCATTATTTATTGCTCACTTATATTTTAATACATCTTTGCGTTAGAGTAATATACAAATATTTTCCATTTGGAAGTCATACTATCAAGCATAATCCAGATGGCAGTGTTTTAACTAACAATAGCTTCATAGATGTAACACTTTTTTCAACTTATAAATGGTGTAACTAGGATTTCATTATTCTTAAGTATCTGATACATGGTTACATTCAGTGAGTTTGTATCTGTTTAATTTTATCCGGACGAACCTCCAGTCACAAGCCTGCAGCGGACAATGCTGAGAGCACCTCTATTTGCACCCTTGTTTGTATATTAGATAAATATAAATACTTCCAAATGAGTGCAGCTTTATCTATACTAGCAATGCCATCTCACCTAACTACTTATCTATAAATTAAAAATCATTATAAACTATAGCATTCGCTCATATAAAACTATAAAAAAAAAAGATGAATAACCTGTGTGTCCACTTTATGTTAAATAGATCTAGTCTTGTGGTGAATATTGTTGTAATGAATCTACTTCTTATTTCTTCAAAAAACACGTTCACTGGTCAATTTCTTATTGTCTCCAAAACAATATTGTGAAAAGCAAAACAAAAAACAACATAATATAGTGTAGTAATTATCATAAAATGTCAAAGAACAATACTATAACAACACATATTTCTATGTTGCCGACACACCTGTGTATATTCAGCTAAGAAAAGTGCCCCATGGAAACAACTTTCTATACACAATAGAAATATTGTTATCCACCCAAAATCCGGGTGAATGAAAATCACATTCCTGGTGAGCCTCCTTTGTACTTGCACTCATTTGAAACAAGGGATCAAGAAACTCGTATAACTCTTTCTATAAAATGATGTTCCCAACAATCTGGGCAGCCTCAACCCCCAATGAATGTAAAAGTAGCCTCACCTTTATAACAACCATGGTCATTTATCTTTATATTAATCTAACAGAAAAAATGAGAATACAAAAGACAATCCTGGCATATTACCTTTTAGTAAACAATATAAAACGAATAAAATGAAGTCACATTTTACAATTGCAATATGTATATAAAATGCCCTGCTGGGGTATAGCAAATTCTAAAACTCAACACAGCTGGAAACATGGGCAAAAAAGAATTTGGGAAAACCCTTAAGTAAATATACTCCTTCCACAACAGTCTTTTCTGTGCCTTTCTGCAAATATGTTGTTACCACAGACTACAGCCAGCATTGCATTTCATCCTCTTGATTTTTATCAAGGCTGTGTATACTTCCTGATGGGGCTCATGACTTATCATACATTTGCAAATATGTGTAACTGAAAATTCTGCATTTTTATGTTCAAATAGAAAAGCAGCTCTTTTACTAGTTCACAGCAGTGAACTTTATTTTTCCTTTCTGGGTAACTACACTCTTTCAAACACCTGCTGTGAACCTGTAAATTGATTGAGCAACTTATGTAACTGTATTGTTGTTTGAGATGCATGTTTTGTATCAGTAGCTGATGGGGAGTGCTGGCCCTCTATTGCCATTTGGAGGCTCCTGGGGTACTTATTGGTAAGTTAGCTTTCAATTTAAAAACGCATGAATGTATGACCTAATGTAGGGACTCATTGTTTAGAGTTAGTACCACCCTATTAGCTGGAGTGCCTTTATGGGGCGAGTGACTTATCATGCATTTGCAAATGTGTGTAACTGAAAATTTTGCATTTTCATGTGCAAGTAGAAAAGCAGCTCTTTACCTTGTTCAGAGCAATGTGCTGGGGGATTTTTCTCTATTTTCCTTTCTGAATAACCCCATCCTTTCAAGCACCTGCTGTGAACCTATAAATTGATTGAGCAACTTCCATTTCTGCATTATACTTCTGTAACCCTCAAATTGGATTAAGAGGGAGTGCCAACGTCAAGAAATGTTGTTTTAATATAATATTGTTTAGTCTGTCTCTCTTGTGTATTCATAGATTATCTGTAGGAATTAGGTCAACCAACATCAAGTCAAAATCATCCCAAAAATTGTTGTTTCTAAAAATATTCCAAGTCTGAGCATGCCTGGCAGCTTTAAAATAGCATTTGCAGGATTGTAAGATCCAGACATCACCAACACAGACTTTGAAATCCTTGGTTTCTTATTGTTGAAGAGAAACTGACATATTTTGTCTGCAGGCTATGAAAATCTCGAATGTGTTTGAAAATTAGGAGGATGCAGAATAAATAAAATGCTCTGGGCAATGTTAACATTATTTAACTGCATTATCCGTTCAAATTAGAAAATATTAGGAGGACCATATACAAAATTCTTTCTTAAGAGATTTGCACAGTGGCTTAAAGTTAAGGGTATATAATTCTGATAGAACAGAGCTAAGTTAAAAGCCAACATATTTGATTGATTCACAGCTCCATTTAAAATTGACATTTAGCTACAGTAGTTCACTCTGTGAGGTCATGGCCTCCACTGGCAAGGGCATGGTATTATTAACTTTAAAACTAGAATATTGGCAAAATTCACAAAACATTTAAAAACATTGGGTTGCGATAACAGGGAGTGAAAAGGGTAAAGGAAGAAGGGAAATAAAGGTAAGGGACCAAAGCACATAAATAACTATTTGTGCTGGTACCCACCACATTCCTAATGGAGGCAGCATTCTATATCGGGTGGTAACCAGTGTGAACAGCTTATTATATTCTGGTTATTCAAACATCTCAAGAGAAATCTGATATTGCTTATTATAAAGTCAAATAACCAAGTGAAGGTGCTTAGTATATGACTTAGCAAATAAAATGGTGTTGGAGTGTTCATTTTTTAAAGATTTCCAAATGTGGACACTTTCAGGTCAATATTTTTATTTTAGAGGCAGCATCTAGAGATCTGAATGGGAAAGTGTAAACAGGACTTCTCATGTGGATAGAACAGACCAACTTCTTCAGCAAAACCAATACATGCGTCAAATGAAAAGAAACATTAGAAAGAGATATTGCCATGGACACTATGGTTCTGATTAATCATCAGACATAAGCCCCTTTGCATGCCATATTTTTTGTGAAATTGCTCTGCACATGGCCAGAAAGAAACTTAAACCAATGAATGCAATTGCAAGAAATTCATGTCCAAACACAGTGACTTCTAATCAGTGGTAGTCATTTTAGTGGCACATATAAACCCGACACACTACACACTGACGAAAAAATCACGATCACTACAACAGCGATAAAAATAGCGACTTACCATCTAGCTGACAAGTAGTATTTCCGGCACACAGCCTGTATAATATAATCCAGGTGGTGGGTCCACCCATTGCCGCTTTAAAACCGCAGTTTTCACTATGACCATTAGAAATAACGTGGTTTGTTAGTGTACATGTTTTGGAAAGTCGTTTTTTTAGATTTGCAGGGAATTTAAGGTGCCGGAATTACTACTTGTCAGTTAGATGGCAAGTCGCAATTTTTACATTAGTAAAATGTAGTCATTGTCGTTTTTTTTGTCAGTGTGTAGTGCGTCGGTTTTATAACAGCCGGGAAACCCTACCATACCCCTTCCAACTGCCTACGATTTGAAGGGTGGAACAGGTGAAGGGAGGGGCGGACTAATGTAGACAATGTACAGTAAGGACGTGCAAGGTCAAGTGCATGGACTTTAGTTCGATTCAAGTTCAGGGCTTAATCTAAGGTACGTGATTTTTTTAGCCGTATCACTTACACCAGCTACACGGCAGGTGTAAGTGCACTAATAGAACTACACATATGCATGCCAGAACATGTGTTTGCAAGTAACAGAAGCTATAAAAATGCCTTTTATATACAGTACGCATTGCAAACATCCTGATTTATGTAAAACATTTTTTTACAATCTTTATGGCTAGAATTCAATTGACGCCATTACTGGTGAGAGTAAGACGGCCCGCGCACTATTACCGTTACTACAGTTATAGTGAGCGTGAGTAATGCAGTCAAATGAATTCCACTCCTAAAAAATAAATATAAATATTTGTATTAATGACTATAGAATTAAAAGTTTTTCATTTATTTTATAACATAATATTTTTCACATGTGTTCTGATGGGACTTTTTATCGTATACATGCATGTGCCTATCCTGCGCTGTGTTCTGCCTGTCTGCATAAGGCAAGTAATGTAAAACCAGAGCGTACTTATACCCATATTCAAATGGATAAGTTTCTTGAGTTTCCACTGTATTTGAACATGTGCGTGCATTCACATTGCATTCGAAAATGAATCAGTCCCTATGATTTCTAAATTCAAGGACTCACATACAGTACAGAAGTTTGTATAAATTCAATCTCAAGAAATGTGTCTATTGGGGACTATGGAGTACATATCACCCATCTAATATAAATATATGTTTTGAAACTATTGTAAAGTCATACTCCTCCCATACAGAGTCCTAGGCTATCTCCAGGAAAGTTGTTGACTAATTGGTTAATAACTCCCTGATACTAATGACTTATACAAATAAAGGCCACCATGCTACATTTGTAAAAATGTTAATACTGCCTCAACACAGTTTCTAGGTGATATCTTTCTTTCGGTCTGTGATGTTCATAGAAAGTAAGCAAATTTCCATTTACAATATTAAAAGAAAATGGATAGAACATTTGATTGCTCTCTTTCAATTCTTGACATTATAGCAACATGCAAAACTGGCACTTAGTTTACTACCACTAGCCGATAGAGAGTCTTAGGAATGAATTGAGGATGCAAAACAAACTCTTTGTTCTGCTACAATTCAATATTTATAAACAAATGCAACTGTCAATTATGTTTTGATAATAAATAGCTAGTGTAACGTGACTATAAATCTGAAGCAACATTGTGAAGTGCACAATAATTTACTTTTTACAAAAACAATTTAATAAGGAGAAATTATGCAGAATCCACGTTTTCTATGGGCACATAATTTATTTTGTGACAAAATGTATTGAAAGGAATGTTAGAAAACTAAGAGATCACGGAATGGAGCAAATATGAGTCAACATTGTGCACATTCCCAAAGCTATTTGTTTGGGATAAATGTGTAGTTCAGTAGTGCTAGAAAGAGATCATCATTTTAATGATCTATATTTTGTATTGATGTGCAAAAGGTTCATTCACTATTTTTCACTGACTGGAATCCAATCTTTTCTAAATTATGCCAGAAAAGGCAATTCAATGCAAACTAATTTGTTAACGGAATTTCAATAGTTAGAGATTACTGATATCTTAAACATATAATTCTTTAACTCCTACAATTTGTCATTACATGTAATGGTTACTACCCATGATTGGTCAGTCGCTGTCCTCACCTTCTCCTATCAGGATATTCAAAGCAGTAGAATTCCATATCAGCTGGTTATTTACCAGGTATAGAGTTTGTGATAGAACTTTGTTTCACCAGTTCAGGTGAAAGCACTGTCATTTTTAACCTCTATGGTACCAATTACAAATGGACTGTTCTGCCTTGGAAGGTCTCACTCTTACCCACTTCTAAAATGGGGACACACTGTGAGAAATTTGGTTACATCTACAATATCTATTTCAATCTCAATCAAGAAGTTAATTAACTGAGATATGTAGGCATGACCGGTTTATGTTTGATAGTAGAAAGGCCTTACACAAGTATCATAAAATGTGGCACCACTTGTATGAGTCTCAATTTGCTGTCCTAAGCTTCCAAGATTATATGGTTTGATGTGTATGGCGAACCACCAGTTATGACATTAGTAACAGCCCTGTGCAGCTTTTGCTTTAGCTTTGGTTTCAGTTTTAGTTTTAACCTCATTTATTTAGATTGGTTCCAGAGTGTAGTTCACTGTACATTTTTATCAATTAAAATACTTAATCTGAATAGAGTCAATTAATATCTTTGTCTGTTATATGTTAAAAGCGACAATAACTTGTTATGTAATATCATTTTCAAGAAGGTACTAGATAAATGAGAGCTAGAATCTGATTGGTTGCTATGGGCAACACCTCCTCTTTTCCTTTTTTTAGAAGGTTTGATAAATCTACCACTATATCTGTTTCATACACTGTTCTATGTTTGTTTTTTAATTTATAATATTTAAATTTTCAGTTCCTCAGCTCTTTTCACAGTGGGTCAAGGCATGCAATTCCATTTCCTTGTCTCTCCGAACCTTATTTCATCATTGAGAGCAGGGCCGGACTGGCCATCTGGCACTTCTGGCAAATGCCAGAAGGGCCGATGGCTAGATGGGCCGGCCGACACTTCTTGGATTCCTGCACCTCTGCTGTGCGATGGCCGAGGGCTCCTCTGCTCCCTCCCCCTTATCTTGTGCACTGTGCCCTGCAATGTGGACACAGTTTTTACAGGTTTTTTTTTCTGACTAGGGAGGGAATCGCTGGGAGGGAGGGGTGCCGCGATTTTCGCGGGAGGAGGTGCGCGAATTTTCGCACAAGAGTCGCGGGGTGCTGTGACTTTCGCATGGGGTATGTGGATTTTCGCACGAGGGTGCCGCGATCCTCATGTGGGGGGGGAGGCAGGGTTTTCACCAGTGTGGGAGAGCCAGGGGGGGAGCTGATCCTGGAAGAGGGTGAGAACCATGATAGAAGGGGGTGCTGGAAGAGGGTGAGAGCTAGGGTAAAAGGAAGAGGGTGAGAACCATGGAGGAAGGGGTGCTGGAAGAAGGTGAGAGCAAGGGGGAAAGGAAGAGGGTGAGAACCATGGAGGAAGGGGGTGCTGGAAGAGGGTGAGAGCTAGGGGGGAAGGAAGAGGGGGAGAACCATGGAGGAAGGGGTTGCTGGAAGACTGGATGAGGGTGAGAGCCAGGGGGGAAGGTAGAGGGTGAGAACCATGGAGAAAGGGGTGCTGGAAGAGGGTGAGAGCAAGAGGGGAAGGAAGAGGGTGAGAACCATGGAGGAAGGGGGTGCTGGAAGAGGGTGAGAGCTAGGGGGGAACGAAGAGGGTGAGAACCATGGAGGAAGGGGGTGCTGGAAGACTGGATGAGGGTGAGAGCCAGGGGGGAAGGTAGAGGGCGAGAACCATGGAGGAAGGGGTGCTGGAAGAGGGTGAGAGCAAGGGGGGAAGGAAGAGGGTGAGAACCATGGAGGAAGGGGATGCTGGAAGACTGGAAGAGGGTGAGAGCCAGGGGGTAAGGTAGATGGTGAGAACCATGGAGGAAGGGGGTGCTGGAAGAGGGTGAGAGTAAGGGGGAAGGAAGAGGGTGAGAACCATGGAGGAAGGGGTTCTGGAAGAGGGTGAGAGCCAGGGGGAAGGGAGTGTTGGAAGAGGGATGAGAGCTAGGATGGAAGGGAGTGCTGGATGAGGGGTGAGAGAGCCAGAGGTAAAGCGGGTGCTGGAAGAGGGGTGAGAGAGCCAGGAGGGAAGGGGGTACTGGAATAGGGGTTAGAGAGCCAGGGGGGAAGGGGATGCAGGGAGTAAAGTGAGAGGGACAAAGGAGAAGATGGTGCAGGGGCATAGGTAATAGAAAGTGTAAAGGGAGAGACATCTTAAGAATGGGAATGTCAGGCAAGCAGCCATCATAAAACACAAGTAGTAATGAAGAATGGGAATGTACAGAGGGGACAAGTGTTAAAAGAAAATAAAAAATGAAGCTTTCATACTCCATTCACTTATATTTTTTATACCCCCACTTCTAAATTTCCACTTTGACCACTGCCCTCGGTCCCTGCTCCCGACTGGCTGTGTGAGCTGACAGCTGCAGATCCCTCATTGCCCAGTGTGCCCAGTAGGAATACAGAACACAGGATGCCATAATCAGGTAAGTTCATATATTTTCTCATGTGCAATGTGTTTTTAACCATCCTTTGTTGAACTGGGGGCACTACTGTGTATCCAATGATGTTTAAAACACTATGCATTGCTCATTATTGCACTGTAATTTTCTTGCATATTTATATGTACAGAGACTTTTAATTAAGAGGAAAAAACACTGCTTGTCATACATTTTATCTGTGATTATGTCAATATATCTATTTTTGTTTGCATTGTAAATGGTGTATTAAGCTGCTCCTGGGACTCACACTCTAGTATCTGATATGCTGTACCAATTTTTATTTGTGAATGAGTTTTTTGTCTGGGCAATACTGTATGGCATAATGTTATTTGGGGGCACTACTGTATGGCATAATGTTATTTGGGGGCACCATTGTGGCATAATACTGTATGGTATAGGATTTGTGGGCACTACTGCATGGCTAAATATGAATTGAGGGTAATATTATGTGGCATAATATGACCTGGGGGCACTACGGTGTGGCATAATATGAACTTCTGCCAAAGGCAAATCTCTCATTGTTGAATATGACGGGGGCCCAAAGAAGTTGCTGTACTGGGTCCCAAAATTCCTCTTTTCAGCCCTGCCTGTGAGTCAAGGGGGTAGATGTCTCCAGGTAAATAATCTAAATGTTTCCTATCTAATCAAACTGATGGATCACATCCAATTATCTCTCACTCACCTCCTCTATCCCCCTTAATTAATATACTGTGTTATTTAAAATGAATAGAAAGGACACATAACCAGTTACAGTAGTATAAAAAAATATTTTTCTCTGACATTTTTCTGTAGTTGGAAATACTTTTAATGCGGCCGCGTGGGTTCAAATGATCATTCAATAGTTATGTTTTTTCTGATATATTTGTTAGAGTTTTATTTCATGTGCAATGATTCATGAAAATTCTGCCATTACTATTTAATTGAGGGAAAAGGATACCTGTTACCTATATGTGTGTAAGTATTCTGTTGTTGCTATTTTGTGGGAGATTTGAAAAAAGCAAAACATTGGTTTCCTACAGTGGCGCCTGTATAATTGGTGGTATTGCTGTACTATGGGGTGGCGTGGTGGTGGCAATGTTGTAGTGTGTTTGGGGCTTAGTATTGCTAATAAGTATGATAGGGTATTGCTGTAATGTGAGGATGATGTCAGTTGCCGTAATGTGGGAGGTGATGCTGGTTGCTGGAATGTGGGGGTGATGCTGGTTGCTGTAATGTGGGGGTGATGCTGGTTGCTGTAATGTGTGTGTGGGGGGGTGATGCCGGTTGCTGTAATGTGGGGGTGATGCTGGTTGCTGTAATGTGTGTGTGGGGGGGTGATGCCGGTTGCTGTAATGTGGGGGTGGTGCTGGTTGCTGTAATGTGTGTGGGGGGGGGTGATGCCGGTTGCTATAATGTGGGGGTGGTGCTGGTTGCTGTAATGTGTGTGTGGGGGGGTGATACCAGTTGCTGTAATGTGGGGGTGGTGCTGGTTGCTGTAATGTGTGTGTGGGGGGGTGATGCCAGTTGCTGTAATGTGGGGGTGGTGCTGCTTGCTGTAATGTGGGGGTGATGCTGGTTGCTGTAATGTGGGGGTGATGCTGGTTGCTGTAATGTGGGGGTGATGCCGGATGCTGTAATGTGGGGGTGGTGCTGCTTGCTGTAATGTGGGGGTGATGCTGGTTGCTGGAATATGGGGGTGATGCTGGATGCTGTAATGTGGGGGTGATGCTGGACACTGTAATGTGGGGGGTGATGCCGGTTGCTGTAATGTGGGGGTGATGCTGGACGCTGTAATGTGGGGGGTGATGCTGGATGCTGTAATGTGGGGGGTGATGCTGGTTGCTGGAATGGAGGTGATGCTGGATACTGTAATGTGGGCGATGATGCTGATTGCTGTAATGTGGGGGTGATGCTGGTTGCTGTAATGTGGGGAAGGGAGGGTAATGCTGGTTGCTGTGATGTGGGTGTGTATCGATGTAGTAGGAGTATGTGTGGGGGGTTATTTATTACTGTAATTTGGGTACTAATAATGTAATGTCATAGTATTTATTGATGTAATATGGGTGCTAACAATGTAATATTGAGGGTCATTAGGAGAAATAAATACCCCCCCACACACACGTTGCATGTTGTACTGCACCAGCAACGCACACTGCGCCAGCATCAGTGTGCAACAATATAGTGCATGGAGCCCACAAGAGGTGGGCCTGTGTGCTTTAAATGCCAGGGCTGATTTTTAGTCCCAGTCCGGCCCTGACTGAGAGCCTCCTAAAGGAGCCACCCACAGTGCTAGCAATTTTTCATTCTGAATTCTTATAGTGCAACAAATCTGTCTTTCAGATGGCTTGTTATATCATATAACTGTATGGGGGTATGGTAATTAATTAACTCTCAAACTGTAGACTTCCAGGGAGTGGTCAACCATGATATTCGTTACCTCTAAACTTACTATCTAGTTTCCTAAACATTTTTTGATTTCTCTACCCTGCTAAAGATAAACCATGAATAACTACAATGTAAAAATAGTTCCACACACAATATAAATAGTTCAATGAAAGGTAATTTCCTTTTTTTGTCATTACCCTCAATCCCAGCTATTGAGAATGTTACCCTATTTTTGGTATCAATGTTGTGCCAGGTTGCTAAGTGGCATCTCAGTGAAAACTATAAAAGAGAATGAGATTACACAACACCAGCAAGTCAGATTTATAAATACACACAAGAAGCATTTAAAATAACAAAGAGCTCCACTGCATCTAACTTATCTAACAATGGTAAAATATGACCAATTACTAATGGTACACTATAAAATTCAGTACTAAGCACAGGGCCTGATCAACCACTAGGCTGACCAGGCTGCAGCCTGGGGCGCTGGGTCCCGGGGGGCGCGGCACTGCGGGTATTTTTTTTTTTTTTTTTTTAATTTTTTTTTTTTTTTCTTCATTCTTTTTTTTTTCGGGGTGGAGGAGGGGGGGGGGTCGCCGCGGGAGGGGGGGGGGGGTCGCCGAGGGGGGTTGGAGGGCTCAACGATCAAAAGCATTGGTGGTCAGTGGTTAGCAACACACAGCCAATCGCCAGGCTGCCTGTTGCTGTGCAGCAGACAGGAAGCAGGACGTCTTCACTTCCTATCTGCTGATCTGAGGAGAGGAGCGACGCTGGCACAACTACAGGTAAGTGAAGGGGGGAACTGCCCTACATATCTATAGGGAGGGGGGGGACTGCCCTGCATATCTATAGGGAGGGGGGGAACTGCCCTGCATATTTATAGGGAGGGGGGAGAACTGCCCTGCATATCTATAGGGAGGGGGGGAACTACACTGCATATCTATAGAGAGGGGGGGGAACTACCCTGCATATCTATAGGGAGGGGACGACGACTACCCTGCATATCTATAGGGAGGGAGAGGGAGGACTGTTATGCATATGTATAGGGAGGGAGAGGGGGACTGTCATACAAATCTATAGGGTGGGAGGGGGGGCTGCCATGAAAATCTATAGGGAGGGAGAGAGGTTGATATGTATTAAGGAGGGCAGAGGAGGGGGGCTGATATATGTGACTGGGGGAGTTTTGATGTGACGGGGGGGACAGCTACAGAGTGGAGGTAAGGAAAATAGCTGCAAGGGGGATGGATGCAGGGTGGGAGGTAAAGAAAATGGCTGCAGCAGGGGTTAAGGAAAATGGCTGTGGGGGGGGGGGTTGTGGTTAAGGAAAATGGCTGCAGGGGGTATTTAAAAAATAGAGCAGCTTTGGGGGGCAGAATCTCATGATTGTGTGGTGGTCACATGGGACCATGGGTGGTCTCAGCAATCACTAGAATACTAAATATTAGTGAGATGGGGCTGGTAGAGGTTTGTATTTGATTGACAACAAATATTCAGATATTGCTTATATATGCCTGTCCAATGGGGTACTTTTAGATGGCCATAATGGAGTGTTTTGTTTTAACTAAAGGGCCTAATCATTCAGGGTTTGCATTATAATACATTTTTGCATTTTCAAAACAGGACGCCAACTTTCCAGAAGCCAGCGAGAGGATAACAAAGTTGCAAGAGAGAAGAGCAAGAACAGGTAAGAGACAATGGCACAATCTGTCTAAATTTGAATGCTGGAGAATACACCTGAACATTCATATTAAGGAGTGTTCCTATACACCTATATATTCGGAGGAGGGGGGGGGGGGCGCTGCGGCCGTATTAGCCTAGGGCGGCCAGAACCCTTAATCAGGCCCTGGCTAAGCAAATATTTATTAGAGTTCTTATTAATTATACACCTACTCTAAACAATATTAAGCCAGTGTCTAATAAAGACACAGCACATTAGATATGGTGGTTGCAGTGCCGGATTAACCCGAGGTCT
This sequence comes from Mixophyes fleayi, assembly GCF_038048845.1. Classification (NCBI taxonomy): domain Eukaryota; kingdom Metazoa; phylum Chordata; class Amphibia; order Anura; family Limnodynastidae; genus Mixophyes; species Mixophyes fleayi. The sequence continues at coordinate 223,216,479 of NC_134405.1, forward strand.
AACTGGGCTATAGCCCAGGGGCCTCGGGCATCCAGGGGGCCCTTCAAAGTCCTCAGCAGCATTATTGATCGGTGCGGGGGCGCCCCCAGCCCTATCAATGCTGCTGAGCACTGTCACTGTAGTCCTCCATCCCCAGCGCTCAGTAATCTGCTTACTGAGGAGATCTCGCGAGTGAACTCTCGCGAGATCTCCTCAGTAAGGAGCTTACAGCGCGCCGGGGACGGAGAACTACAGTGACAGGTAAGCGCTTGGGGGGGGGCCTCACGGGGTACGGGGGGGCGGTGGGTGGCTCACATTGGGGGCCTCACGGGGGAATGGAGGCGCCCTTAGCCCAGGGGCCTCCATTCCCTTAATCCGGCCCTGGGTGGTTGAAGTTGCCTATCTTTGCATAGCATATGGCTTAGCACAATGAATTGCAGTTTACTTGTTCACTCCAGTCACATTACAGAAAATGAATTTCAGGGACAAATCATTATATGTTACACAATTTTTATTCATGCTAGTGCATAATGTATATTGTTGTGATATTTTATAAATCATGAGCAGTGTACATTTAGCAATGAAGTTAAATTTATGTATACTATATGAGTGCTGAGTTTTTTAAAATTGGGTACAGTAATATGTTTGTATGGGGAAAGGTATTTGGTTTGCAGTTTATAGTGGAGTTTGCCATAAATTTTAGATGCTGTCATAAAATACATTTTATAAACACATTGGCAATGTAATAAGATGACTCAAAAGTGTGCTCTTGAGAACAGTGCGCTATTATGAGATACTTTTACATGTTTGTGGACACAAAACATCTGTTTCCATTATGTTGCAGTGAGAATGCAATGCATATGCATGAAACATCTAGTTTTCTTGTTTGCTACATTACAACAAAGCAACATTTGTACTTATGCACATCATGTAATAAATATATCATTGGAAATTTGAAACATTATGACTTTACATTGAAATATATGATGCAGAAATATATTCATTTTTGCTTTGTTTAAATAAAAACACACCAGAATGCCCACACTATGTTTTACTAGATCTATTCCATAAACATAGGTATAAGTCATTTTCACAGAAATTCCAATGTATCTGTCAATTTAATGTATACACTATAACTTGCTATAATAGCAAGTTTCCTGTCTGTGATTACTGTCTTGGCATTTCATAAAATTTTATTTCTTTGACATCTTCCAGATATTACAGCTTTTTCCAGACTCAGATATTCAGAGATTGGAATGGGAGGGTTAATTACAAAGCTAAAAAATAAAACATAATATAAGTGCAGTACAAAAGGCGCTTACTGAATTACAACATTGTGCTCCTATTTTTTTTGCAACTAGTGTTTTTGCTTCCTTTTTCTATTTTCCTATACAAAAAACTTAAAATATATGTCAATAGAATCATCAAACATATGTAGGGCTCCCATATGCCCCTGGATTTCACATGATAGTAACATTTTTCCACTTGAAATCTGTAACCAACAATGACTAATCAGCCAAAGAGTATATATATATATAAATATTTTCCTCCTGAGGAAGTCCTTTTATCTTACGGACGAAACGCGTTGAGGATCGAGGATTACTATACATTTAGGATATCGTGGTACCTATATAAGAGATCCGTTGTGGATATATTGAGATTGACAACTATCTGCCCTGTGGAGGACACATGCCTGTCCAGATGAGTGGTTGTGGAGTCCAGCAGGGACGAATTGATAATGTGTGATGAGGAGGAAGTACACACTGTAGGGGGAGAGGAATCAGAGGTTGAGGATGAGGACGACATCTTGCCTCAGTAGAGCCTGTTTAGTCTGTACAGGGAGAGATGAATAGCTTTTTTGGTGTGGGGGCCCAAACAAACCAATCATTTCAGCCAAAGTTGTTTGGTAGGCCCTGTCGCTGAAATGATTGGTTTGTTAAAGTGTGCATGTCCTATTTCAACAACATAAGGGTGGGTGTGAGGGCCCAAGGACAATTCCACCTTGGAACTTTTTTTTTGGCATTATATGACCAATCAACAGTCGTTTGCCATGTTCAAAAAGTAAAACCAAATTTAAACAAATTCAAGAAATTAAACCAAAAGTAAAATGCCGTGTCATAATTTAAAACAAGAGGTATTGACGTGCTCTAAAACTACTGTATTGTTGTTTATATTTTATAAACACTACACTTGAAAGCTTGAGTCTTTCAATAAAAAAGTAACTGTCCATTGCACGAATATTTGCAACAGGGACAATTTTAGGGTTAAGAAAGTCAACTATTAACACTTCGACGCTGTCTGTCTTTATAAACACTACACTTGGAAGTTGGAGGAGGTATTGTGGCCCCGGCACCAAATTTACTACCGGGGCCACTCCACTGTGCAGTCCATATTTAGGTGTATCAGATATTAAACAACGGTGACAGTTGATGCCCAATTTTTTAATTATATTGTGGCCTCGGTACCAAATTGTGTACCGGGGCCACCACACTACGCAGTCCATACCCTTTTTTGGTGGAATTCTGACCCGTGGAGGGTTTTTTAATTATATTGTGGCCTCGGTACCAAATTGTGTACCGGGGCCACCACACTACGCAGTCAAGATAGATAGATGCGTATCATAGATAAAGTACATTCAGTGGTGTGGGGCAAATTGAAAAATATTCAAAATGCACTGACATTATCAAAAACAAGAGGTTGTCACACGCTAAAACTCCAACATGTATATGATGGAGAGGATGGAGGAGCAGCCGTATGTGCAGTGTAATGCAGACCTGTTGAAGGTTTTTTATATATTTTATTGTGGTGCCCAGTGCCCACTCCTCTACGCAGTCCAGATACATTTATTGGTGCGAATCATAAAAGTTCAGGGTTTTTAATATATATTGTGGTGACCCACTCCTCTACGCAGTCCAGGTACATTTATTGGTGCGAATCATACAAGTTGATGGTTTTCTTATTATATATATTGTGGTGACCCACTCCTCTACGCAGTCCAGATACATTTATTGGTGCGAATCATAAAAGTTCAGGGTTTTTAATATATATTGTGGTGATCCACTCCTCTACGCAGTCCAGGTACATTTATTGGTGCGAATCATACAAGTTCAGGGTTTTTAATATATATTGTGGTGACCCACTCCTCTACGCAGTCCAGGTACATTTATTGGTGCGAATCATACAAGTTGATGGTTTTCTTATTATATATATTGTGGTGACCCACTCCTCTACGCAGTCCAGATACATTTATTGGTGCGAATCATAAAAGTTCAGGGTTTTTAATATATATTGTGGTGACCCACTCCTCTACGCAGTCCAGGTACATTTATTGGTGCGAATCATACAAGTTGATGGTTTTCTTATTATATATATTGTGGTGACCCACTCCTCTACGCAGTCCAGATACATTTATTGATGCGAATCATAAAAGTTCAGGGTTTTTAATATATATTGTGGTGACCCACTCCTCTACGCAGTCCAGGTACATTTATTGGTGCGAATCATACAAGTTCAGGGTTTTTAATATATATTGTGGTGACCCACTCCTCTACGCAGTCCAGGTACATTTATTGGTGCGAATCATACAAGTTGATGGTTTTCTTATTATATATATTGTGGTGACCCACTCCTCTACGCAGTCCAGATACATTTATTGGTGCGAATCATAAAAGTTCAGGGTTTTTAATATATATTGTGGTGACCCACTCCTCTACGCAGTCCAGGTACATTTATTGGTGCGAATCATACAAGTTGATGGTTTTCTTATTATATATATTGTGGTGACCCACTCCTCTACGCAGTCCAGATACATTTATTGATGCGAATCATAAAAGTTCAGGGTTTTTAATATATATTGTGGTGACCCACTCCTCTACGCAGTCCAGGTACATTTATTGGTGCGAATCATACAAGTTCAGGGTTTTTAATATATATTGTGGTGACCCACTCCTCTACGCAGTCCAGGTACATTTATTGGTGCGAATCATACAAGTTGATGGTTTTCTTATTATATATATTGTGGTGACCCACTCCTCTACGCAGTCCAGATACATTTATTGGTGCGAATCATAAAAGTTCAGGGTTTTTAATATATATTGTGGTGACCCACTCCTCTACGCAGTCCAGGTACATTTATTGGTGCGAATCATACAAGTTGATGGTTTTCTTATTATATATATTGTGGTGACCCACTCCTCTACGCAGTCCAGATACATTTATTGGTGCGAATCATAAAAGTTCAGGGTTTTTAATATATATTGTGGTGACCCACTCCTCTACGCAGTCCAGGTACATTTATTGGTGCGAATCATACAAGTTCAGGGTTTTCTTATTATATATATTGTGGTGACCCACTCCTCTACGCAGTCCAGGTACATTTATTGGTGCGAATCATACAAGTTGATGGTTTTCTTATTATATATATTGTGGTGACCCACTCCTCTACGCAGTCCAGATACATTTATTGGTGCGAATCATAAAAGTTCAGGGTTTTTAATATATATTGTGGTGACCCACTCCTCTACGCAGTCCAGATACATTTATTGGTGCGAATCATACAAGTTGATGGTTTTCTTATTATATATATTGTGGTGACCCACTCCTCTACGCAGTCCAGATACATTTATTTGTGCGAATAATAAAAGTTCAGGGTTTTTAATATATATTGTGGTGACCCACTCCTCTACGCAGTCCAGGTACATTTATTGGTGCGAATCATACAAGTTCAGGGTTTTTAATATATATTGTGGTGACCCACTCCTCTACGCAGTCCAGGTACATTTATTGGTGCGAATCATACAAGTTCAGGGTTTTTAATATATATTGTGGTGACCCACTCCTCTACGCAGTCCAGGTACATTTATTGGTGCGAATCATACAAGTTGATGGTTTTCTTATTATATATATTGTGGTGACCCACTCCTCTACGCAGTCCAGAAAGATACCTCGTTGCAACGTTTTGGACTAATAACTATATTGTGAGGTGTTCAGAATACACTGTAAATTAGTGGAAATGCTTGTTATTGAATGTTATTGAGGTTACTAATAGCATAGGAGTGAAAATAAGCCCAAAAACTTGATTTTTAAACTTTTTATGTTTTTTCCAAATAAAATCCGAATCCAAAACCTTAAATTCGAACCGAGACCTTTCGTCAAGTGTTTTGCGAGACAAATCCGAACCCCAAAAATAATGAAAATCCGGATCCAAAACACAAAACACGAGACCTCAAAAGTCGCCGGTGCACATCCCTAATATATACTTGTTCAGGAAATAACATCCACTATATATACATATGTCAGTGTATGTGCGTGTTTATGTCTTTGTGTGTCCATATGTATATATATACATAAATATATATATATATATATATATATATATACAGCATGGTGGCTAAGTGGTTAGCAGTTCTGCCTCACAGCACTGGGGTCATGAGTTCAATTCCCGACCATGGCCTTATCTGTGTGGAGTTTGTATGTTCTCCCCGTGTTTGCGTTGGTTTCCTCCGGGTGCTACAGTTTCCTCCCACACTCCAAAAAAAACATACTAGTAGGTTAATTGGCTGCTATCAAAATTGACCCTAGTCTCTCTCTGTCTGTGTGTGTGTATGTATGTTAGGGAATGTAAGCCCCAATGGGGCAGGGACTGATGTGAGTGAGTTCTCTGTACAGCGCTGAGGAATCAGTGGCGCTATATAAATAAATTATGATGATGATATACATACACACATCACATACATGTACACATGTGTGTGTGTATACAGTGGTTGTTATGGTCTGAACAAAATAAGGGTCTCATGCATATCCCAGGTGGAGTAGACCATATAAAACCATGGCAATTACAGTATATTAAGCACAATATTGTACTTAACAGTAAAAAATAATATAATATATTAAATAGTAAATAAGCATATAATATATTAAGAATATACACACATATGTATGCAATATTATCAATAATTTACAACACATTCTGCATTTAAAGTAGGGATTTTTATTCTTCAGCAGTCTAACCACTTCATACACTCAAGTAAAATTAATAATATGACATGATTGTTGTATTATTGAGCCTTAAATGTGCACAGATTTACAGGGCAAAAACTCAGCACTCATTAGCAGTATTTGTTGATCACCAAATAAATTTTTAAAGTGTCCTTAGGTGAATATGGGATGTTCCATATTTTGTACATATCTGCAGTAATATACCTGATAATGTGCCCAAGTGCAAAAAAAATATTTTTTTTTATGGAAGGGAGTTATTTAAATAATTATATTATTTATTTATATTTTTGCAATTAATAATTCAAAAGTTCAGATTTCTACATCACTCCTGAGGTGGGTGCATCAATTGACAGCTCCTTTTGTAAAGTCTAGGTGAATATTATTATTACCTGGGCAGCACAGTAGCTAAGTGGCTAGCACTTCTGCCTTACAGCACTGGGGTCTTGAGTTCAATTCCCGACCATGGCCTTATCTGTGAAACCCCCGTGTTTGCGTGGGTTTCCTCCGGGTGCTCCAATTTCCTCCCACACTCCCAAAAACATACTGGCAGGTTAATTGGCTGCTATCAAAATTGACACTGGTCTGTGTGTGTGTGTGTGTGTGTGTGTGTGTGTGTGTGTGTGTGTGTGTGTGTATGTGTGTGTGTTAGGGAAATTAGACTGTAAGTCCCATTGGGGCAGGGACTAATGTGAGCGAGTTCTCCGTACAGCGCTGCGGAATCAGTGGCACCATATAAATAAATGGTGTTGATGTGGTGATATTATAGACCTAAAAAAAAGCATACATCAATACATCAAAATGCATCAAGCATATTCTTGGTTGCAGAATATTGCAATTCAATAATGCCTTATTTTTTTGTAAGACTCTCATAAATCAGTACTTTTCTTAATTTATTTATTATATATATTCATTTCTGTTTGTAACAACTTCATGTATCTTTCATGGTCAACCAGGAGTTCTCAAATGTCCATTCTTAAGTACAGGAAGAGATAATGGAACCAGACTGCTTCTTGACAAGCTTGAGCTTCAAAAATGCACAAAACTTCAGTTGTTTTCTACATCATATATCACCAGCCCAGTCTGCACCAATGTAACTAGTTAACTTAGTTATATGAATTGTTGGACATTTTATTTTTTATTGTCAGTCATTTTCCAATACTTTATGCCACACATTAGAGCGTGCCAGTCCCATTGAGCTGGAGTTGCTACCTGTCTGCATAGTATTTCCCTGCAGTAACAATGTCTGTCCTTATTGAAATATGACAAATATTTTGCCATTGACCTTTCATTATTGATGGTTATGTGGTATCAATGTTTCCCTTTTATTGCTCTTCTTCAAGGTCCATGGGAATATTCACTTATTTTGCTTTCTCCATTACAGAACAGGTTATTATTTCCTGAATTCTGTTTTCTTGTATATGAAACTACCATCCTCCTCTCTCTAAATTTATATTTTGACAGAATAAGTGACATTTCCCAAATCCTTGATCTCAAAATGTTTACTCAGTCTTTAATCAGTTTTGCAGTTGTTCAGTTCTTGCTTATAACATATTAGCACATTAGCCATATAAATCAAGTATCTATTTTTTTTTTACTCTTTGTATAGAAAGGTATTTGCCTTTGTTTTCTGGTGAACCCTCCAAACAAAAGTGTTAGAATGTCAGTATAAACAATGGTTGCCAAGGATTGCTGAGACTTGTAGTTCCACAAATATGCTTAATGATTTTCTTTCTTTAAACCAGTAATCTGTCATCCACTGCTCCAATGGTGACAGGATGAGCCCCATGGCTTTGCAGCCTTGGATTTATATTCCCGGGAGAAGTGCATGTTGTTGTCTGATTCTCCCAGGGAATTTTGTCCTGTGCTGCCTAAACTGGGGCTGGTGTCACATTAGGACAAGGGGATCCCATACTGTGGATCATTCTGCTATAGTGTGACCTGCCCTGTTCCTCATCATCAAGTTGAGAATGGCAATGACTATGTGTCTTTATTCTGGCCTAAGGCATATAATACATGCTTAGAGCATATCTTGACAAAGCCGCATAATTATAGTGTATTTTGAGTTACATGTATCTTAAAAACATGTGCAACCTTAAATACACATATTTTATGCTTATCACAGAACAGTCAGTAAACACCATTGAACTGAACGCAGTTGAGAAGAGCCTATAGTGTACCAAACTAGGCTCCTAACGTGTTTTGTCATGGATTCTTCATCAGAGGGAGGGGATTGGCTCTGGACACACTACAAATAAATAAGACATGCCAATCAACAGAAAGGAATGTCTGTACATTTTATTTACAGTATATAGTGCATAAACCAATCAGAGGAATGGCAAATCAAGCAGATTATGCTTCGAGAAGACTTGCTTCTAACATTAGTTAAAATATAAATAGCTGTTACTATCCACATTTTTAAAAAAAGAGTATGCAGTCATTATCTCTCTGATCTCTGCTTGAGTTGTTTCTAAAATCTAGAAATACAATTTCAGTTTCTTTAAAATTTTGGCTAAGTTTAATTAAAATTGTTGACATTAATCATCTTTATAAAATCAGCAAACTCTTTCCTAGAACCATCGTAAACCATTAAAATGTCATCAATAAATCTCTTGTATAACACAATGGGCCTAAATCATCAAGGAAAGTAAAAGCCAATTTTGTGCGCAAAATCAGTGAATTTGATCTGCGTATGCCCAGAACCGGACTAATATGCAACCACAGCACAAATCAATTCATCTTCGTATTCAAAGGACACAATTTCAGGGAGGGAACGGGGCAGAGAAGGGCTGTTTGCCCGTAGTCAATGTACAGTAAGGGTGTGCCAAGTATGAGCGTACGGAGCTACGTCCGATTCAAGCTTTGGGAATCTCAAAGGTATGCCTGAATTCCGTAATTTTTAAAAGAAAAATGCATGTTTCGCTCAATATGCATGCCTTGATTAATAAGGCCCAATATGTTTTCATGGGAAAGGTTGTTCCCGTCGCTGTTCCACATATTTGGAGGTAGTCTGGTCCAAAGTATTTTAATAATTATAACACAAAGTCAATGCAAGCTAATTTAGTAATTTGAAATCTTAAATATTTAGAAATATACATTGATTTTATTTATCATGTGAAAAAGAGGTGTTTGGGAGCTAAGGGCCAGTGTCATTAAGGAGTGTATCCCACAAATGTGTGCATATTGTCGGCACAATATACACTGTGCATGCTCAGAACCAGACGGTACGCAAAAGAACACACAAACATCCAAGTCACCGCCTCTTAGGCACCGTCCCCGCAGTTTACTCTCTGCTCGGGGACGGCCGACTGCTTCTACCGGTCGGCTTCACTCCTGGGGCACATTTGCCCAAGGGTCACCATGCGTTCCTGTTGCTAGGCAGAGCAGAATGCTTCAGAGCATCTGTCGGCGGTCAGTGACGTCACTGACCACCGGGGGGATCCATTCCACCTCTGCCTGCATTTATTTAAACTTACTCTGGCACCATTAGGGTGCCAGAGTATCAGGTCTTCTCTACTCCAACGCTTCCTCTGTATTCCTTCAACATTTGGTTCTGACCCGACTTGCTGTACCACCTCTGGATTGTTTCTGTTCCTCCTCTTTTCTCGTTTGACCCTGCATTGTCTGACTTCACTTTTTTATTACAATACTGCTCTATTCTGCTCTCTGGTTTGACCCTGGCCCGTCTGACTATCCGCTGATTCAGAATTGGTTCTGCATTCCTTGGCTGACACTGACCCTGGTTTGTCTGACTATTCACCTATGCTTCAACGGCAACTGTCTTGGAGAACCCCGACCTGCGCATCCCTAGCAGCTAAGACCAAAACTCCTTGCGGGGGTCCCTGGCAAAGACCAGGGGTGCGGTAGATTCAGTGCCTCCAAATTCAGTAGTGCTAACTCCGCCAAGTATTACCATTCTACACCCCGTCGTGACACCTCAGAGTGCAAAGACACTTACTACAGCCAATGATTTAGAGGAGTGAATAGGGTGGGGAACAGGGGGATTCATATAGGCAATATACAGTAAGGGCATTCCCGTGCAGTGCTGCGTAATCTGATATTTATTCTATTTACCATATAAATATTACAGTGAAATTACTTACTAGTCTAGATGACTTTTCATCACTAATTGTCTTTTGGGTTGACTTTGTTGTATAAATAACATATTGCTTGGGGTCCCTAATGTAAGTGTCAGTGACCTTTTGGTGGTAGCTGAATACAATGGACAATCCTGTTCTATTTATACAGGTGTTCTGAGATTTGTTTCTAACTAAATATAACTGCACCCACCCATGTTTTATGGCCTAATCTGTTTCAACTATTCATAATAACATTATATTTATCTACTGTGAATCAGACATACAAACTTTATTATTTAACTAATTCTATATTCAACATATTTATGACATAAACTATATTGTAACACATTTACTTTCACTATAAAATATATAAACAATTAACTATTAATTTTTTTTAAATATTATCTAAGATGTATTTTAGCTAAACAATTATGTATCTGGTACAGCAGTCACATTCAAGTCAAGCTCAGGTGCACGCAGAAGTACGTTGGCTTCTGCCAAAGCTCTTGCTCCAACTAAAGGGCTGGTTGAAGTTCTGAATACTAGTGCTGATAGCTTGTGTGTGTATGCAAAAACATGGGCTTGTAAACAGGAGCAACTGTAAAAATGCATTTTATGTACATTAGACATTAAGGACAGCCTAATAAACGTTTTCCCAAGGGAAAAAGTATACACAATTTTTTTTAAAAAAATATGTCAATGTATAATCATAAATGACTACATTATTGTCAGGTAACATTAATTGCTTAATATCTTTTTTCTGTGCATTCTTCTGGGATGTTATGGTCCACATAGGTATTGTATGTATCCTGCAGTGTCTTGTCTAGTAGAGCAAAGTAAATCTACACCCATAGTCAACACCATATGTATCTTTATGTCCATTCCTTGCAGAGATGCTCAGATGTACCATGATGTGATGTTAAAGATGGATTGATAATAATAATATAATTCGTAGAGTGCAACCTGAATTGCTCTAATAATTATATATATATATATATATATATATATATATATTATTGTCAACATAAATTGTTTATGAATAGTCTATTTAATGTTGTGGACTATTTAATAGAGATGCTCGGGCTCAGTTATCCGAGAACCAAGCCCACCCAAACTTCACCGATCCCTGTGCCGTCGGAAGTGAAAATGCGGTAAAAAGTCATTGTTGCATAGTCGGCTCTCACGAGTTTTGAATTCTATAAGTACTGTCCTCCACAGCGATCCAGCGCCCTTTCACAGAGAGACAAAGAAGGGGTAACACAGTTCTTGGCAGTCTCTACTGCAGTTGGGCAGTGTTGTATCTAAAATAGAAAGAGGAGGGGTGACAGTTTTCTTAAAAGTCTCCAGTGACATTCTACTAAGTTATAGCTCACACAGAAACAGGAGAGGACCAAGTCATTTTGCCAGTCTACAGTCTACGTGGCATTGCCGCATTGCTAATTGTCATTGCTGAAATAATAGGGATGTCAGTGTTCTTTAAAATCTGCAGTCACATTGTATACTGTTATTATAGCTCACACAGAAGCAGGAGAGGTCCCAGTGTTATTAACAGTCTACAGTCTATGTGGCATTGCTCCATTGCTAATTGTCACTGCTGAAATAGAAATAATAGGGCTGTCAGTATTCTTTAAAATCTGTAGTCATATTGTACTTTGTTATTATAGCTCACACAGAAACAGGATAGGTCTCTGTATTGTTCCTAGTCTACAGTCTACGTGGCATTGCTCCATTACTGTACTGTGTTATCAAAATGAATTCACAGTTGTACACAGAAGATATGGAGCACCAAGCAGCTGCTGGCACCAGTCATAATGATAGTAATCCCTATACGTCATCTGCTAAAGTCTATGTTAAAATGCATAGTGTTTTTAAGTCAGGGAAAGAAAAATGTAAAAAAACATCTTTTATATTGGTAACTAAAGATAGACCTGTCCAGGCAATGTTATCTGCAGAAAAAATGAAATTGCCAACATGCCATTCTGCACACGCAGTGGCAAGGAAAGAATCAGGCATTCACCTTTCTCTATGAGTGCTAGTTCTGCAACTGTCACTGAGGCATATTCTTGTAAGGTCAGTCAGGACCATGCAAGACCTTGTCATTCTGACTCAAAAAGCGGTGCCCAAATACTTTTACGTGTAAAAGCCGAGCTGGAAGAAACCAGTAAGGCATTAGAAGAAAATGTACGTTCAGATTCAGAAATGACACAAATAACTGAGGAGAGTCTATCCACGAGTGCTATGTGTAAGCCTGACCTTTCTGATACTATTCCCATAAAGAAGCCGCCTTTCAGCATTTTTGCAGATGTGTGGTTGAGCAGCCCAAGGGTAGTCCCACTGCTGCTGGTGCTGCTGGGGGTGGATCCTCATCCCAGAAGCAGACCAAGAAGAAGACTACTAGTAGATTACAGCAATTGACTGTTAAACAATTCTTTGCAAGAGGAAGTATAAAAGCTGTCACCCAGTAGCAAAGCGGATCACAGACTATGCTAGTATTAGATCTGCGTCCAATATCCACTATTAATGCAGCTGGTTTTAGACAGTTAATTGAGGTCTTGTGTCCCCGTTACTAAATTCCATCACAACACCATTTTACTAGAAAAACTATTCCTCACCTCTACCAGACGGTTCATAAAAATATAATTATTGGGCTACAAAATGTCATTCTACCCACTCAACAGCAGGAACAGCAGCAGCATGTACCCATCTACGTCACATTTTTCAGAGGCAGGCTACTCTGTGTATCACTGGCTTACAACTGACAATCTGTTACAAAAACTAAGAGTTGTCATTGCAACATGGCATATCCCGCTTGGACTCTCCTCAGGATATGTAATTTTTGATAACGCCACCAATATTGTGAGAGCAGTACAGCTGGGTGATTTTCATCACATTCCCTGTTTTGCTCACGCAATAAATTTGGCTGTGCAGAACTCTATAAAAAATGACAGGGTCGTGCAGGAGATGCTGTCTGTGGCCCGTAAAATATTTGGAAATTTCCAGCATTCGGCAACAGCATGTAGGAGATTACAGCAGCTACAAGAGCAATTTAATTTGCCCTGCCACCAACTGAAGTAAGAGGTGGTAACAAGGTGGAATTCCAACCTGTATATGCTTCTGAGGATGGAGGAACAGTGAAAAGCCATCCACGCTTACACCACAAGTCATGATATTGGGATAGGTTGGAGGATGTATTTTACTCAAGCGCAGTGGAGAATACTTTCCTTGTTGTGCAAGGTGCTGAAACAATTCAAAGTAGTCACCTATGAAGTGAGTTCAGACACTGCTAACTTGTGCCAAGTGATTCCCTTAATTAGACTTTGGAAAAGCAGCTTGAGAAACTGAATTAGGGGATGAAACAAAGCACTTACACTAAATATGTCGGATTTGTAGATCAAGTACTTTATTAGCTTTGCTAGGATCACTACATTTTGGTGACTGTGCTTGATCCTAGTTTTAAGAGCTATACCTTCTCTTTGTTTCCAACTGACCAAGATCTCAAGAGATGCAATGAGCTCCTGGTGAGCAATATGACAGCTCAAGTGTTACGTGTTACTCCTTCAGTTTCTCAGTCAACTGTTACTCGGAAAAAACGTATCTTTCCCAAGAGATCCAGGGATGATGCAGATGACTCAGCACAACATTTTGACACCTGTTCTGGTCTAAAAGAATTGACCAAAAAACGTGACAACTCTGCGGTAGCTCCACCTTGTCCTACTATAAACATCCAAAGGATGGTGGAGGATTATTTTAACGACAGCATAAAAATAAACACAGACATTCCCTTTACATACTGGGAGGACAAAAAGGGAATTTCGAGACCCATTTACCAACTCACTTTGCAGTACCTAAGCTGCCCACCCTCCAGTGTGTACTCGGAAAGACTTTTCAGCACAGCTGTTAGCCTTGTCAGCGATCGGCGTAGGGGGCTACTTTTTCAAAATGTGTAAAAGATGATGTTCATCAAAATGAACTAACGTTTCCACGTGGAAGGCCTTTTCCTCCAATTACTTCAAAGTACAGAGAGACTTCTGTAATGGTGGATACCAGCGGGGATGAATTAATAATGTGTGAGGATGATGTACACACTGATGAGGGTGAGGATGAGGCTGAGGATGATGATAACAACATCTTGCCATAATAGAGTTCATTAACAGCACTGCTAGCTTAGATGCCTTGAGGCCATTGTTAGCTTGTTTTGTGGGGGCCCAAACAAACCAAGTACTTCAGCCACAAAAGTGGCACTCCTTGTCGCTGGAGTGCTTGGTTTGTTAAAGTGGGCATGTCCTTTTTAATATCCAACATAAGGGTAGATGTTTTAGTAACAAAGAACAACGTTGCTTGCAGATGTAATGTAAGCATGAATGTCTAAATAGGCGTGTATATGTATTACTCAAACTTTCCACTTTGCTGCTGTTTCATCAGTATTGCACAAAGTGTTTGTAATCTGCACTTTACGTCAAAGGTACCTAGCTATATTTAAATTTTTTGGGATTGGGGCCGATTCTAAGCTCAGAATCAGGTTCTCCAAGAGCAAAATTATGTGATTTTTAGCATAGTTTAGCTATTTTTCTTAAAAATACAGATCCAAAACCAAAACCAAAACACGCGAGGGTGGTTTTGCTAAAACCAAAACACAAACTTAATCCAGATCCAAAACCAAAACACAGGGGGTTAATGAGCATCTCTAATTTCTTGTTGAATATGCAGAGCCGATTTATGCAAGGTTTAAAATAAACGCACAGGCTGTTCAGTATGCGTGCCTTAATGACTCAGCCCCTAAATGTCATCATTAGTATATCATTTCTGCCTTTTCTCCATTTAGTTATTCAAGATCTGTAGTATAGGGATACAATCTTGAATATACGAATCTAACTTCACAACATTTTTTTAAGTATATAGCTACATATGCTGAGATTCTTATAGTGAGAGACTCTATCCTTGTCCAAAACATTTTATAGATCTTTGAAAAATTGTATACTGAAGGCATTCTTGGTGAAGAATGAAGTAAGTATCTATATTCGACTAAATGTCAAAACATCAGGGCCACCTTCAGAAATCATGGGGCCCAGTACGCGCCCCCCCCCCATGAGCAACAGCGCAACACATACTTACCTGGGGGCCCACTGTCTTGCAGTCCGCTGTTCTCCGCTACTCTGTCTTCAGCATGGCTGTCACCGTGACAGCCAGACACCAGAATGCGATCGCAGGGGTGGAGAAATCATTCCCCCTGCGATCATGTGATCTGTCACAGGCTCCCTTGGTTGATCTTTTGTTTGACAATTAAGAAGAAAAAAGTGATTTTAGTTTCAAACATAAAGGAAATGTATATTTATTTGAAATATCCCAATTTTTCAATGAAGAATTTATTATCTGTTGAAATAAAATGTCATTTCAACATTAACTTTAATGTAAATTTTTAAGATCTTTATAAAGATTAGACAAATATAGACCACATGTAGGGGAAAGCGATAACCTTTTTTTAATAAAATACAAAGTTAAGGATTATTTAGTGGAACCTTAGAGAGCTTGCATTTCCCATCCCTTCAACATCATCAGATCTGTCCATTTGGAACTCTTTTTATTTGCTCTCCTTCTTCTTTTCATTACCATGGATGTTACTGTTTTTAACATTTCTCTTGCTTCTATAATTTTATTATTCATTTGCTATTTCCATTCCTAAAAATTGAATGGGCGTTCTTATTGAAGGGAGTGATTTGGGATTCTAACACCTTAAAAGATTTTCATGTATAAATGTCTCATTAGAATATCTCTATTTGTTGTATATTCTTCCCACAAAGGCTATACTTCTTTTTGTCACAGGGGAGATATACAAGCTGTCACAATTAAAGGCATTGAGCACATTAGGGTGACACAAAGAGGTGGTGACAGGTTTAGTCTTCTCTATAGAAAGGAGGCCTATTGAATCTATGTATTACTGGATTTGGATCACTGTCACCACATTGATTCTATTGGTCTTAATAATATTTAACACTTTAGTAGTCAATATGTCCGTTTTATACAATGGTTTTGTTCCATTATTGGTGCTATACATCAATCCTTTTTTACTTTTTTCCTTCAATAATTTATCCTGTGTGTGCATGGTCTTAAAGCTCCCTTGGTTCTTGATAACTTTGATTGAACTTTGGAAGTAATTGTGACAATATCAACTGTAATCTATTTATAAATATGAAAATCTAAATTTAGCCTAGCATTACATTGATGAGCATTAATAGTTGCTCTGACAGTGTCATTCAATATTTATCTGTTTTAAATACATGTATTGATTTAGTGTTCTTTTCTGTAACCATAAACATTAAAATTTTAAATAATTTTTAATTTAACTGTCCTTTTTTGAATAAATATTTTATTGGATTTTACAAAAGCATACTAAGCATAACATGTTATGAGTTGAAAGGCTAAGTCATCCTTATATATAAAAGAGGTATCATTTGTAAAAACAGAACCTATAAAAAAAAAAATATATATATATATATATATATATATATATATATATATATATATATATATGCGCATATGCAAGGCCTAAAGAGAGATATACCACGTTATGCATGCTTAATAATGCAAATTGAAGGAAAGTGAATTAGGAAGAAAGGAGAAGGAATGAGAGGGGAAATCACTTATCAGTATTGAATGTAATGGTATAGGTGAGTGATATGAGCAGAATATTGACTTAGCTGAGGATTTAGAAAATTAAAAATGCCAAGGGTGGGGAAGAGCCATGGTGTTCGGTCCAGGGGCTCCAGACCCGGGTAAACAAGTATGACACAAGATGCTCGTAATATACTCCATCCATATCATAGATTTGCCAGATGGAGATGATAATGGAAGGGAGAGGAGGGGTTTCTGGATGTTTCCAAAATAGTGCAAGCTGACATCTCATCGCACTGAATATATGTGTAATAAGTTTTTCAGTATGTTTAGAGACAGTGGGCAATGGACAAGGCAGTAAGGAATAGGACAGAGAGGCAGGGAGAGAGACTTGAGTTATATTATAAATAAGGTGATGAACAGAGGCCCAGAAGGGAATTAATTTTGGACAATACAACAAAATGTGGGACAGGGGAGCCATCTGACCACACAATCGCCAACACAATGGGGAGGTGCTCGGATAAATAGTGTATAATCTATGGGGACCAGGTACCATCGATAATATACTTTACAAGGATTTTCGCTAATTTTTACACAAATCAAGGCTTCAGCTATATTTATGCAAATGTTATCCCAGTCCTCCGAAACGAGCATTTCCCCATGTCCTCCTGCCATTTGAGTACATGCGGCTCTTTAGGGAGGCATTGAAGACTGGTGGATATCTGTCACTGTATGTCTGATGGTGTCATAAAAATGTTGAAGCTGTAGATATTGGAAAAAACAGGACAAGGAAATGGTATTATGTTTGTAGGTC
The DNA here is from genome assembly GCF_038048845.1 of Mixophyes fleayi. Taxonomy (NCBI): domain Eukaryota; kingdom Metazoa; phylum Chordata; class Amphibia; order Anura; family Limnodynastidae; genus Mixophyes; species Mixophyes fleayi. Next base: position 223,233,954 of record NC_134405.1, read on the forward strand.
GACAAATGTGGGAAATAGTTAAAAGGGGGCTATAACCCTAAGAAATTTTATATCATGCCTGTTGAAGAATATTCTCCTATGATATGATTCTCAAGCCATTTCATGCATTGTTGAAAGTATCTCCCATCCTCCCAGCCACATGGCAACATTAGCTATTTTGCATGTGTCTGTAAAACCCCACACACAACTCAGGTTTCAAAGCGGTTATCTGAAACTGACCAGAGACAAAGGAGGATGTTGGGACACTGGGAGTGTCACTTGCGTTTTACTGTTGGACACATACACAGTGGGGAGAACCAACAGGAGTGATGACATCATCACCCCTGGACACAAGAAGCTCCATGTGTGTGTGTGGTAAATCACCACACACACACGCTGTTACTTGGGAGGCTGGGAGTTTCCAGGTCAGGACTATAAAAGTCCAGACCCGGGACTCCCCCCCCCTCTCTTTTGTTGCCTGCTGCCCCTGAACAAAGAGCACTACACTACACTACAGAAACTACACTACACTACACTACAGGAAACACACTGCACAATAGATATATATATATATATATATATATATATATATATATATATATATATATTACACTATACTATTCTATAGGATTACACTACAGAAAAGATACATTGCACTACACTACAGAAAATATATACATTATACTACAGAAAACCTACACTAAGCTACAAGAAAGGATTCTATGCTACAGGAATGTTCCCTACACTGCAGATAAAGAATCGGATCCAGGATACAAGAACTTGATAAGTATCATTAATATATATATCCATAAAGCTATATTGTCAGGATTTCCCAGGTATGACCACGGAGAGGGGATAAGTGGTTATAATGAGTTTATTAACAAACACAGATGACAAGGTAACTCATGAGACAATTCAAAGTGCAGACGAGAAACAACAGGTAACTGCAATAGTAGATTTCAACAGGCAGCGTAGAACTACAAGTACCAGGTATAATGGTTGAAGATGCAGGAGTCCAGGACACAGGTAACTGCAGTAGTAAATTTCAACAGGCAGCATAGAACTACAAGTACCAGGTATAATGGTTGAAGATGCAGGAGTCCAGGACACAGGTAACTGCAATAGTAGGTTTCAACAGGCAGCGTAGAACTACAAGTACCAGGTATAATGGTTGAAGATGCAGGAGTCCAGGACACAGGTAACAGCAATAGTAGATTTCAATGAAGAAATATGCAGGAGTCCAGATAGCAGATAACAGCAGTAGAGTATACTATGAAGTAATTTGCAGGAGTCCAGATAGCAGACAGAAGCTAAGCACAGGGAATGCTCCTAGGAATGACCTGATGATCTGGCCCAGACAGTTTGAAGCAGGCAGGTATAAATAGGCCTCATGCAGCTGAAACCATTCCCAGTGATCAAGGAGAATAATCAAGTAGCACAGTGGCCCCTTTGGTGGGCAGTGGTACAACAAGTGGAAGCATAACAAATCCAAGAGTCACTGCAGACAGCAGCTGCAGAGTGCAAGTCGTGACATATATGTGTATTTGTAATGTGGATTTAACTATTTATATACATATAACTGTGTAGCTATTGTCTAATATCTGTGATAGTTAAATCAATGTTATAAATACTGATTCTTTTTTTTTTTTTTAAACAAGTGTTTATTAACGGTCAAAAGAAAAAAGAATTAACAGTGCAAAAGGATACATGTTAAATCAAACAAAATATATTCAGTACATTGGATAGTGAAGTAGAAGTCTCCGTGCTTCAGAGACAAAATAGCACAGATTCAATGAAATAAAGACCGGCATTTTTATATTTCAAAGAGAAGAAAGAAAAGAAAAGGAGAAGGAAGAGAAAGAGGAAGATAATAAATACTGATTCTTATCAAGGATACATATATAAAGCTAGGATAGCGTAAGGAATAATGGTGGTGAACCTAGGGTTAATGTTATATTGATATACTATGTTATGTTGAACAACTTTATTATATATATGTGAACTGTGAATACAAGCTTTTCTGTGTTAACAGTAAAATACTTTGATTTAAATACATACATATGTTGTGAGTATTGGTTATCTATAACTAATATATACTGTGAAGTACTGCTGAGATACAGTGGTTATTGGATAAATAATTCTGCGAAGCTTAAGTGTTATTTAGTGTGGTCAAAGGATTGAGTAAGGCAACATTATGTAAGGAAAAGTGCATAAAAATGCGAGTTTTATAATGAGTGTATCTGAGAACAGAATAAAATGATAGCGTGCGCATGTGAGGCGCTACCACAGGTCCTTTACCAACGCCATATTCAAAAATGAAATATAGTTGGGTTGGTGCCTGGGTGGAAGGAAGTGTTATTTCACAAAGGCATCATGTGCCAGGCATTGGAGACTAGCTCATAGAACATCACAGTATGAGATCAGCTTGAAAGCAAGAACACTAGGGAGGGGTAGGTGCAAAAGAGGGGGATGGTGGTGAGATTTAAGCCACAGGATTGAGGCAGGTTTGTAAGTATTAGAAAGAAAGGATCAATGTCTACCCAGATCCTGTGTGCAGGAGGGTAATGGAGAAGGACACATTGAGTAAGATGAGTATCCCGATAATATTAACGAAAATAGGGGACTCCCAGGCTTCCGTCCTGTGAAGGCTTAAGAAGGATGTTCATGCGGATTCGTGGTTTTCTCGACGACCAGATAAATTTAGTGGCTAGTTGTTGAAGGAGTTTGAAGGAACTTGCAGGCATTTTAAGGGGGAGGGTTTGGAATAAATTTAGCAGCCGCGGGAGGACATTCATCTTAAGCGAGTTTATGTGGCCCATGCAGGAGATTGTTTTCCCATTTGAAAAGGTCAGCTTTAATGGCTGCATAGAGAGGCAAAATATTTTCAGTGTATAATTGGTCATAGGTGCGACTCAGAAAAACCCCTAGGCATTTCAATTTAGTGGATTGCCATGGAAAGTCGAAGCTGGACTTAGGGCCTTGGAGTAATATTGAGATCTAAGATTTCAGATTTAGAGGGGTTGATCTTATAATTGGAGAGGTCACCGAAGAGGGTGAGGTCGTTAAGTAGATTAGGGAGAGATATGAGGGGATTGTTAAGGGTGAAAAGAATGGTGTCTACATTTAGTGAGATCTTATATTAAGAGGAGCCAAGATGAATGCCTGATATATCGGGATTGAGTCAAATTTTGCGGGCAAGGGGTTTGATCATGAAGCAAATATATGAGGGGAAAGTGGGCATCCCTGACGAGTGCTGTTACGAATCACGAAGAAGTTAAATTGAAAACCATTGGCCAAAACAGAGGCAGTAGGTTTGAAAAACAGGGATGCTACAGCTCGCAAAAAGGACCTTCTATACCCATGGCTGCCAGGGTCTGTTGCGTGCAGGTCCATCCCACCCTGTCAAATGCCTTTTCTGCATCCAGAGCTAGAAGCAGTGTGGGAGTGCCGCGCAGGTTGGAAACATAAGTCAGGTTGATGGCATGATGCGTATTGTCCAAAGCCTGGCATCTGGGTACAAATCCCTCCTGGTCCAGATGGACCAGTGAGGTAATAACACAGTTCAGCTATAGAGATTGCACCGCACCAAGATTACCAAGAAATCCTCTATAATGTTTCAATAAAGGGATAATTTACCCATGTGTTTATAGAGGGGTGCACTCACATACTATTAGAGATTAATCTTATTACGAAAAGAAAGAAAAAGTATGTTTGGAACACGAGGCACTCACTTGGCCATAAATCTTAAAAAGTTGTCTATCACTTTATTATTATTAATATTAAAATTCGAGAAGATATAAATCCTTCAAAGGACTAATAGCGAAATTTAAAAATATGAGTGAAAGTTATGGTAACCAAATAATATTTGCTGTTAAAAAGGTAGAAAATAGCTACCTAGCTATGTTGTTGCTCAATTTTTTTATTTCTCAATACATGGATACTGAAGAAGATCAGTTGATATTAGTTAATTAACACCTGCAATTGTCATAAATACTTTTTTGTGTAAGGTATTATCTCTATCTGTTTCATCAAACATGATATATCTATGACATCATGGTATCTAGTGTATCAGATCATTTTGCAGTCTGTGTGAATAATTACTGGCTAGATATTGTATCTCTATAAGTCCCTTACTTCCATTATGCCCTCATTATAGATTGATACAGGTACGGTTACACTCATAAAATCTAGTCCATTCACACATGACTGTTGTTTTCACTTCTGATGTAATAATGGGATTGTCTGTTCTAATCTAGCGCTACATAAATAGGCTCAGTCATTCAATATTGATATAATTTTTCACAGAGAGAACAGTTTATATATTATTAATCTACAGGTATTAGCAATTGTAGGATCATAAAGAGCGAGACAACACAGCATCTGCCAATGCGCGTTTCGCTAAGAGGCTTTGTCAGGGCAAGCCGAAGTATCCGTGGATTGGTCTTATAAAGGGGAAGAATCCTCCCACTAATAATGACGTCCCTTAGCAACGTTGTTAGCAACTATAGGGATCACGTGATTTTATGAGCCAATTATGGGGATTGTATACGGAGAAAAGACCTCCCACTGTAAATGACATTAGTTAGCAGCAATAGTATAGATCATGTGATTCTATGAGCCAATTGCAATGAGTTGTTTATAAAGAAGAAACCACCTACTGTTAGAAATATTTTTTTTTTTATTTTTTTTTTATTTTTTTTTATTAAAGGCATTCTAATTGCCATTTAGATCTTATAATTAGTTTGGACAATGTTCAAATTAAGAAAAATAGGTGCAAAAATAACATACATCTTATGAACTATATTGTCTATTTAGGACTGATGTATCGATCCTTCAAAAGGATAATGTTTATGGTGTTTATATAACATCTATGGATCTAAATTACTGTGTCTATATTGTCATACATGATTATATATATATATTGAGGTGGAGAAAAAAGGGGGGTCACACCCGCTCAATTCATCTTACAAAAAAGAAGAAATTATATATAAAGTACACTTTGCATCAATAGGTAAATATGCGTCGCTTAGCGACGTTGTTGAAAACTATGTAGGTCACGTGATCATATAAACCAATCATATTACCTCCCACTCTCATTGACATAGATTTATATTCCTGTTGATAATCGTTAAGATCTTTCTATTCACTGAAACGTGTATAAAGACTGAATTATCAGTCAAATGACAGAGGGATATGTTCTCCTACTGTATGACATTTGTGATCAATAGATTTGTGCAAAAAATCAGCATTGTGATCTTATGTTTTAGGTAGGATTTTCAAATTTAATCCACACTTTAAAAGTTGTAAAATACATCAATATATTATATTCCAAAAAGAGGTAAGTATTGAGTGTTATTTGTCATATCCTATTTTTTTATATGGCACATATCTTTGTGCCCATACGAATGACCATTAATAAAGACAGTTGCAGAATTCAAATTTTTATAAAAATTACCAGGTATTGGGCCAGTATATAATTAGTGACATAATCTACGTGTGTTATATGTGAAATCAAAAGGAGTTAAAAATTATTATCTGTTATAATCATAACGATTTCTATGGATGGATAATCTATCCCCTGTGTAAGAGGATAAGTGAAAAAAAATATTGAATTGTGAGTTAGGACCATATCAAAACAGTGTATGGTAAAGTTAATTTGAATAAAATGTGTACACTTATTAAAATAAAAGACGTGCTTGAATTGACTGGATTAGGCAAACTAAGAACCTAGTATAATTTTAGTGTCTTATATCATATGGAAGTCTTATGATCAACCATATATATTGGTTGAGGTGGCTTATCAGATTCAATATGTAAGTTAAGAAGATATGTGCCATATAAAAAATAGGCTATGACAAATAACACTCAATACTTACCTCTTTTTGGAATATAATATATTGATGTAAATTACAACTTTTAAAGTATGGATTAAATTGGAAAATCCTACCTAAAACATAAGATCACAATGCTGATTTTTTGCACAAATCTATTGATCACAAATGTCATACAGTAGGAGAACATATCTCTCTGTCATTTGACTGATAATTCAGTCTTTATACACGTTTCAGTGAATAGAAAGATCTTAACGATTATCAACAGGAATATAAATCTATGTCAATGAGAGTGGGAGGTAATACTTCTGTACACATCCGCTATGATTGGTTTATATGATCATGTGACCTACATAGTTTTCAACAACGTCGCTAAACGACGCATATTTACCTATTGATGCAAAGTGTACTTTATATATAATTTCTTCTTTTTTGTAAGATGAATTGAGCGGGTGTGACCCCCCTTTTTTCTCCACCTCAATATATATATATAATCATGTATGACAATATAGACACAGTAATTTAGATCCATAGTTGTTATATAAACACCATTAACATTATCCTTTTGAAGGATCGATACATCAGTCCTAAATAGACAATATAGTTCATAACATGTATGTTATTTTTGCACCTATTTTTCCTAATTTGAACACTGTCCAAACTAATTATAAGATCTAAATGGCAATTAGAATGCCTTTAATAAAAAAAAATAAAAAAAAATATTTCCAACAGTAGGAGGTTTCTTCTTTATAAACAACTCATTGCAATTGGCTCATAGAATCACATGATCTATACTATTGCTGCTAACTGATGTCATTTACAGTGGGAGGTCTTTCCTCCGTATACAATCCCCGTTATTGGCCCATAAAATCACGTGATCACTATAGTTGCTAACAACGTCGCTAAGCGACGTCATTATTGGTGGGAGGATTCTTCCCCTTTATAAGACCAATCCACGGATACTTCGGCTTGCCCTGACAAAGCCTCTTAGCGAAACGCGCGTCGGCAGACGCTGTGTTGTCTCGCTCCTTATGATCCTACAATTTCTAATACCTGTAGATTAATAATATATAAACTGTTCTCTCTGTGAAAAATTATATCAATATTGAATGACTGAGCCTATTTATGTAGTGCTAGATTAGAACAGACAATCCCATTATTACATCAGAAGTGAAAACAACAGTCATGTGTGAATGGGTTAAATCTTATGAGTGTATCCGTACCTGTATCAATCTATAATGAGGGAATAATAGAAGTAAGGGACTTATAGAGATACAATATCTAGCCAGTAATTATTCACACAGACCGCAAAATGATCTGATACACTAGATACCATGATGTCATAGATATATCATGTTTGATGAAACAGATAGAGATAATACCTTACACAAAAAAGTATTTATGACAATTGCAGGTGTTAATTAACTAATATCAACTGATCTTCTTCAGTATCCATGTATTGAGAAATAATAAGATTGAGCAACAACATAGCTAGATAGCTATTTTCTACCTTTTTAACAGCAAATATTATTTGGTAACCATAACTTTCACTCATATTTTTAAATTTCGCTATTAGTCCTTTGAAGGATTTATATATTCTCGAATTTTAATATTAATAATAATAAAGTGATAGACAACTTTTTAAGATTCATGGCCAAGTGAGTGCCTCGTGTTCTAAACATACTTTTTCTTTCTTTTCGTAATACGAATCAGTCGGTTAGCAAGGATTTTTACAAACATTTTAAGATCCACATTTAAGAGTGATATGGGCCTGAAATTGCTGCAAGATTAAGGATCCTGTCCAGGCTTGGGAATCACCACAATATCCACTTGGGTGGTGGCGATTTTGAACTTGGAGCCAAGAAGCGTAGAATTAAAATTTAACTGTTTTTGACATTGTCAAAGATGATTATTCAAAAAAAAAATTGATGCTGGTTAAGGTAAATATTAATAAGATTCAATTAACCTTATAATTAACATAATATACAGCTATGACTGTTTCGTACATTAACAGTCACAGAATATTGCAATATGTGTATACTTATAAAACTGATACTTGAAAACATTATTTTTATGCCATGAATCTTTAAGTTTACTATTTTGTAGTGCACTTATTATAGGTTTAATAATTTATAATGAATGTTAAGCCAATCAGAAATGTAACAAATGGCTCTTGGATATTTAGATATGGCATAGTAATGACTGACCTAATTAGCCTTTGATTAAACCACCATTGAGATATGGAGAAATGCAGGTCTTTGGATAGTATCTGTGGTATTATATTCTAAAATAAAATTTTGGATATTGTTTTTATTGTTATACTGTAAAACTGCATATTGCTCTGACAGGTGAGTGAAATTCATTGTAATAGGGTGAAGCTGCACCATCATTTTATCATCTGCGGTATTCTACAGCCACGGCCTCCTTGCATCTATTAGCAGCTCTCCACATTGGATGTGCCTTAGATACTACACACATTGCTTGTATTAATAATAATAATAATAATAATAATAATAATAATAATAATCATCATCATTTTAATTATATAGCACTTTCCTTCCAATAGTACTCAAGTATTAAGAATATTTTGAGATGTCATTTTCTTTTATGAGTCATCTAACATGGAGCTATGTGCTTAGCCGGCTTGAAACAAACATTTGTGGGTGCAAGAAAGATATGCACTTTCCACCCATAAATAGGAGGGCTGCACATAAAGGGTTATTATGGAAGCAAAAAAGACTATCTTGTTCCAGATTTTATTATCTCAGGTTATTGATACATTTTTTTCTTTTTAGCAATACCTCCATATTTATCACATATGTTTTACTGTTTATTGTATTTCAGCAGTCTATACTTATATTTCTGCAACTTATTCTAATGAGCAGTTCATTTAAAGAATAGGCAGATCCATTTATCAGTATTATAGATATTGCTATTTATATTTGTTGATTTTATGTATGCATATGCTGTTTTTATTTATTAAATGTTTATTTTTTTTTATAAAAAAGAATATCTGGAATGTAGCAAAGGACAAAGAGCCAGAAGAATAGTGAGAAGGTGTCAGGTTGTAGCTGGGAGGGTAGAAACAGCAAGCCAAGGTCATATAATAGTAGAATCAGAAAAAATGAAAAAACACGTTGTATTCACATTGTGTAGCAGCAATTTCTCCCTCCCTGCAGTAAACACTTATATGCAACAATTAACATGTTAGATGCTGTTGAATAATCAATGAACAACTTAATATAGATAGGACCAAAGTTACTGTCATAAGCAATGAGGGTCAAATTAGTTTTAGGAGAAAAGGAAAAGTTCAAGTAGTTACACAAGTAGTCCAAATGGGATTTTAAGAATGACTTTAAGGTGATATTTTTACTTTTATAGATCATATGTATTTAAAACACATAATCATTAATAATTGTTTTAATTATTGTGCCTGCTCAAAATTCAAAATAAGGGCTTTTACATATTAATAGTAAACCTATTTCCCAGCCTACTCACACATCTTACATTTTCCCATACTTTAATTTCTGTCCCTTTGTCTTCTCTTTTCAATGGGGGCCTTATTCCCAAAATGTCTCCATGTTAAGTAAATATTAACATTATGTAATTTCAGTAATGACCTGTATGTATGTACTGTTCCTTATTGCAACAGGTGTTGTTCTATAAAATAATAATAATACTAATAATAATTAATAACATTAATAACATTGCTTTGTATGGTACCACAGTGTTAAATAGTGCCTTGATAGTGGAGAAAACAGAACATGCATAAAATAGGGACATACAAGTTAGACAATATGAATAAATACATAAAAATAAAGGATAGGGAGGGTCCTTTTCATGACAGTACTTATATTCTAATTGGAAGAGGGCACGGGTGAAACAAGAGGAACAAGAGTGTGGCTCAGAGAGGAATTTGGGAAAGTTGTGAGGGTGCTTTAGTGTGGGTAGTTTAGGTGGGGGTAGGTTAAGCTAAAATAATGAGATGGGTTTTCAAAGAGTGTTTTAAGATTTGAAATCTGTGGGAGAGTATGATCAGGCATGGTAGGGAACTCCATAGGTGGGTATCAGTATATGAGGAGTCATGTAGGCAGGAGTAATAATAATTTATGATAGGTGCAGTAAAACAGGTGCTATTTTAAGTGGGGGGGGGGGAAATCATTGCACTATCACATTCTTTTGCTTTCTAATGACCCCCGGAGACACCTCTCTGCTGAATACCTAAGTTATATAAAATAAGATTATTTTAATTAGAAAATGAAACCTTGTGCAAACTTTTCAAATCAATTGCAAACATTCCCAGAGTTCATATTTCATCTAAAAAAAATGATAAATTGCCAGCTAAGAAAAAATAATACACTTTAATTCCTTCCAAGGCATCATCTGTCCCTTTCTATCTTTATTTTGTCCAAATGATGCAACATATAAATATTTCAAATAAGAAGAAAATATACCCATAATTTCACAAAAATCTTGAAAGCATTTGTTAATTTAAGCTCAAATAATGAACTTATAATCATTAGTTATTTTACAAACAATATTGCTATATTAAAGTTATTTTCAAATAGCATTGTGATTTCGAAGAACTCAGGAATATTCACAGACATGTAACTACTGCAGAGATGTTATCATTCTTATATGTTACACTAGGAAATCCATTCAGACAAATGATGCATAAATTGTTACACTTTTTCCAAGAAAAATCATAAAAAATACAAATTTTATAGAAGCAAGCACACAGTGTCAAAAAATGGCAGGTTACATATGATGTTTCTTTTACACATTTGATGCATGCCTATCACTTTGCTTTTTTTATATTTTCAAGTGGTAAGAAATGGATGTAACACTAACTACTGCCATTTCAGAGGGTGTGGTAGTTAATGGTTCTGAAGATGCTGGTCTATCTGCTGATAATCAGAGTAAAGTAGTGAAGTCTCCAGAATTGACAGCACAAAACAGGGTGTCACTGCACAGAGCTCCAATGTATGCTCTGAAATATCATTTCATAGGAAGGAATAAATTAAATAGGTGGAAAAGGTTATCAAATTCTAGTATGTGTATTAATTTATATTAAAAACATAGTTTCACAATGCTATGATAATTAGAACTGTTTCTGTACACTGGAAGCTAAGTCATTTTACAAGCACTTGCTGAAAATAGGATGTCACATATGTTGATTGCTAAGGTCTCATTAGAATGGAAAATAATCAGAGAGCAGTCTCTTTTGTGACTGGCTTAGTCATGGTTATACCTCATTATATATACATATACAGGGGCGCACTGAGGATCTTCCACCCCCGAAAAAAAAAAACAACCTGGAGAGCTGCGGCAGCTCCGTTTCGGCAGCACTGCACCATACAGCAGCCGCGGAGCTGTCAAAGAAGCGTCCGCCGCGGTGCTGTATACAATACAGCACCGCCGCGGATGCTTCTTTGACAGCGCCGCGGCTGCTGTATAGTACAGTGCCGCTATGTAGGGCACTTTTTTAGCGGAGGGGTGGGGTTTCTGGAGACCCAGAAACCCCCCCCTGCGTGCGCCACTGATATATAGTATGTAGTGCCACGGCACACTTCAGGTGTTCGCTCATTCGGCCTCCAATGCCACCTCTACGCTGATAACACACAAATATATATTTCTTCCCCTGACCTCTAAATTCTATACTATCTCGTTTAAGCAACTTTCTTTCTGCTATCTCCACATGGATGTCCCAACGCTACCTAAAGCTCAACATGTCCAAAACAGAACTTATTATCTTCCCTGCTGCCAGAGTCACCACCTGCCCTTAAATCTCCCTCACTGTCAATAACACCACAATTTCCTCAGTCTCCCAAGCCCACTGCTTTGGTGTCACACTTGACTCCACCCTCTGCTTTATTCCTCACATCCAGACTCTCTCCCAGTCCTATCGACTCCACCTTAAAAACATTGCCAGAATACGCCCTTTTCTTACTCAACATGCTACCAAAACTCTTATCTATTTTCTCATCATCTCCCGTCTTGACTATAGCAACCTCCTGCTATCTGGCATTCCTGACACACATTTATCCACACTTCAATCCATCTTAAATGCTGCTGCAAGCCTGATCTTCCTTTCTCATTGCTCCACATCTGCTGCACCACTTTGCAAATCCCTAGACTGGCTTCCCAAGTACTCCAGAATCAAATTCAAATTATTCACCCTTACCTACAAAGCCCTCAACAACAACACCCCTGCATACATCTCAAATCTCATATCAAAATACTCTCCCTCCCACCCTCTTAGATCTACCTCTGACCTGTGCCTTGTCTCGTCTCTGATAACCACCTCTCACTCCCGCCAAAATGACTTCTTCCATACTGATCCCCACTTATGGAATCACGCTCAATCAGACTTTCCCACAGCCTCCAAATCTTTAGATGCTCTTTGAAAACCCATCTCTTTTTTAGAGGTGACCTTATCCTCGTTAAAACTATTCACACTAATGCACCCTCACAACTATCCCAATCTCTACTCTGAGCCACACACGCTCCTCTTGTTTCAGCTGTGCCCTCTTCCCCTTTGAATGTAAGCTCTCTAATGAGCAGGGTCCTCAATACTCTTTGTTTTCATGTCTCCATTCATTTTGTCTGCCTTGTCTGTTCTTGTGTTATGTATGTACTGTTTATGTATGTCCTTGTCTTCCCTACCATATTACGCTGCAGGGCACTGTGGCATTTTATAAATCTACGATAATAATAATAATAATAATAATGCACACATGAACACCTTCTTGCTTTTACTTTGCATTTTATTGTCAGGATTGCAAAGTAATTCATAACATCAAGTTGCACACACTTTTCTTGTGACCCTAACACTAAAGTAACAGAGACCAGCTCCCTGGACAACAACCATTGTCTGGCCTCGGTCACACTGCATAATGAAAACAGGTATGTTTAAAAACATTACACTCCTCCTATAGCCCTAGCTTGATGGACCAATGACACGCACACCTATCCTTTAAAAAGGAGTACCATGCTGGGGTTCTGTTTTGACCAGCCTACTGCTCGCTGTGGAAAGAGCTACAAACTATTTCAAAACCTGTAAGACACTTTACTATTATTTCATCACACATATGTCCTCCACCTGTATCACTTTAACTTAGGTGCACTACTGTATAAATGTGTAACTTTGTTTTCAGTCTTTCTCTGCAGACTGCCAGCTAAATACCAAACTCCTCCTTTAGAAGCCTGTGGCAAACCATTCCCTTTCTCACAATTAATATAACCATACTTGCATATCCAGTCCACTGGTGGGGTACAAATCAGCAGTTCAATAGTAAGAATTCCACTTGCCAGCCATATATACCAAAAAAGGGGTGCACTCTACAAATTATAAAAAAGAAATACCTTTTTTATTTATAAAAACCATTTACATTTACATACCGCCACTTTGACCACTGTATATGACTATATATTTTATTTTTTTGCTGGATTTGCTATTTTGGATACTTTTTTTGCTCGATTCATTGGTTATGTCTATAGGACTTTGCACGAGGGGTTACTTTGTGGTTTTCCTGTGAACATGCATTGTCTTACATAATTGTTTTTTGAGTGTTAATGAAGGTTAATAATATTATAAGTTATTAAATCTACGAAAGAGGGAGATAGATTTTACTTCAACGCAGAGCATTTTTGGTTGACTATTATAGAAAAAACAAATCTCAAGGTGAAAGTACCTTCTATCAGGCAGAGTAATCCAAGTTTTTGCCGTCGTTGGTGCTTGTTCTAAATAAATCTTACCTAAATAAATAAATGATCTGTTGCTAATGTTTATAGAGGAGGCCGGGACTGAACTTGAACCTCAGTGTTCATGTGTAGCATATGGGATGTAGTTGAAAAGTCGACAGTCAAAATGTCAACAGTTAACATGTTAACTGCCAATAATGTTGACAGTCATAATGTCAACACATTTATAAAGTCGACAATCATAATGTTTACAGTTAGAATGTCAACATGTAAAATTTGGACAGGGTTTTAAAGTCGATAATCAAAATATTGACATAAATAAACAGATATAAACAAGTTAAAAAGACAATACAGAGCGTTTTTTTGTTTTGTGTTTTAGTTAATTAGCAGGTAAATGTAAATGAGTATTGGACATAGATTTGCTGTTCAATTACAGTATTAGTATAATAGTGCCAGGTGACTAGTTGTACATTTTAGCATACTTGATGTAGTATGGAGATGTATCTGATTACCTTATGTGACATGATTGTGTTATTTATGGTAATTGAGGATTAACAAAGTAGTGTCATATAAGGTGGGTGTATGTAACTCTCAATTGTCACTGGCTAAAGGACGTGTCAAATAAACTGTAAAACATATTAACTGAAATTAAGAGAACTCTGGTACTCAGTGGTCAGAACATGTCCCATAATAGCTAAACACCATTTTACTAACGGGCCAAAGAAAGTAAATTTAGTGAGTGTATGTTTTTATATCGGCCACATTAAACTAATATTTAGGCATGTATCAGGAGGAATGGAAGAAACATTAAATTGTTTCTTGGTCCTTACAGTATTCTGAATGGAAGATTTTTTTAAATAATAGGCTACATTTCTTAAACAATGTGCTTGAGAGAGTAAGGTGTCTTATTCATAATCCCTCAACTTCCGACAAATAATCAGATGATCACAGCAGTGTGTGAGTGTATCTCACAGCACAGTTTTGTAGTGGCTTCCAGAGCTGTGACTTGCAAGAAGTGGAGCCCTCTTTCATTTTTTCACCCTTTTAAATACAAAGCCTTCACATAGTTCTACAGCAATCTCCATCCTATGAGTAAAAACATGTTGTAGATGATGGACTCATCTATCTTAAGCATAAATGTAATTATTCCAAAACATCAACATCTTTCAATTCTTCCCATCTAATTGAGAGAATATAGTCTAAAAACAGAAAGAGATTCTTAAACAACTGAAGCATTTAATTGAATCACATGAAACACTTTTATAGCATTAGAGTGTTTAGATGCATAGATTAGATGTGTCATTTAATGATATTGGGGTCAATTGTAATCTGTATAGTTTTTGTGTTTCTGCCACCACTTGTTCTTTGATAAATGATCCTCATGGTCTACAGAACAATTCTTTATTTATGAATCCTAGTGTGCAATGTACCATCAGTTTCTTTAACTCACAAAATACAGAAAACAGTCATTCATATTTTATTGCATTACTAAAGCAGCCTGGAACATATTATTTAATAAATTACTTTTTATGCTACAACTCAAGCATTAAGCTGCCACATTTGTGATTAATGAATTACATTGCAGGAAAAAAATAGAGCTGGCTTAAGGAAGTGAGTGTGGTACTTACAGCTCTTGAAATCATCATTGTTAGTTATTTCTAGAATTAAAGAAGAAATAAAAAGGTAGATTTATACCTTCAAGCCCAGAGATGATTTATACCTGTTTTTAGAAACATATAGGAGTTTCTTTTGGTAAAATATTGAACTAGATAACTTGTAATATTATGCCAGTTAGTTAGGAAAAACATACAAAAATCACAATGAAACACTTTATAATTTATTACATGTTCACTTTTATATATTCAGAGCAATCACAGAATATTGAAAATAAAGAAGTCTGTCACTTAGTGCTTGGACTTAAGCTGTAAAGCAACAACACAGACTAAAGGAGTTAGGCACGATTTTTCGACAGTAGAAATACAGACGGCAATAATACAGACAAGAAAATACCGACCAGAAAAATCCTGGTATGTTAATGTTCCTGACATGGATAAAACACAGACATTGTGATCACCGTCAGAAGAAAAATGTGCCCCCCCTCCCTATTCAAATTAACCCTTGTGTTGGTCGGAGGAAAAACAGGGAGGGAACAGTGTGCGATCCTCCTCATTTTCCTTCAACCAGCCCTAGGCTTAGACAGCCGGGACTGGTAGCACAATAGCAGGGGAACCATCTGCCTTGATGCCAACCAGCCCCAGGCTGGTCAGCATAGGGCTGAATTCCCTATGGAGTTAGGGTCTGCAAAAAAAATGCAGACCCCCTTCCTAGGCCCTAGGGTTGCTCAACCCTGTGCTGACACACCAGGGTTCTTCCCACAACCCTGGGTGCTGGGTGTGGGGTAATAAATGGTTAAAAAAAACATAGTGCCACAAGTCTAGTGCTGTTTGGAGGAAAACCGGGGAACAAACAGAGTGGGACATCTCTGACAGCATGGGAAAGCATGGGAACTCTAATGACAGTGACGCTTTCCCACGCTGTCAGAGACACAAGCCCCAGGTTGTAAATAGACCTGTCGACTATTAGAATTTCATTATGCGACATTTTGCTTCTGTATTCAGAAGCAGTTGCGGTGTCACGGGAAGACTTTTTTTTTGCCAAGCATATTCCGGCTGAATTATTTTGGGATCAAGCTGCCAGACAACATTTTTTTTTTCTTTCAAAGAAGCTTACAAGACTGGATCCTACAGAAGAAAGAAGACAGAGATGGTAAGCATGAATGTTTTTTTATTTTTTAATAATGGTTCCCCAAGCACCAGCATGCCCTGGAAGCCATGGGTATGCTGTTGCTTGTAGTAATACACAGACTGTTCATGGCAGCCCGGGCTTGCTGGGATCTGTAGTTCACTAGTGTAAAATGGTGCTTCGTTCTTTTTTCTCTTTTTCTTTTTAACACTTTCATTACCCAACACCCACCGCGTGGGTGTGGGGTAATGGGTGTGGGAGATGGGTGTGGGAGAGAGCCCTAGTGTTTGCAGCACAGGGCTGGGTCCCCTAGGGAGGGAGTACACATTACATTTGAATAGCTGTATTGCAGCCAAACCCACTGGCATTGCCGTTTTAGTGTCAGCATTGTCATTGCCAGCATCCGTGTTTTGGTTACGTTTTCATATCGATATTTAGTCTGTTGGTAATTTCTTGTCGGTATTATTTCCCTACGTATTTCTACCATTGGAAATATGACTGCCACCAGTCTAAACAAGGATATTCAGATATTTCACTTTTCAAATGTTATCACTTGCCAGACACATATCCTATAAAGTTCATCAGATGGTAAGCAGTCTTACTCTCCCCAGCACATCTCATTTCCTCTCCACATATTCCACTGCACCAAATGGGCAAATGATTTTTAAGTTAAGTAACTGATTAAGTCCTGAGTTTTGCTGTAAATAGCATTTGTCAGTATAGTAAAATTCTTAGAACTGTTTGTTGGACGTCATCTTTGTTTGGAAATTGTATGTGTGGCCCAGAAGAAATAGCCATTGATCCAACATGTTTTGAAATGTATTTATTATACTACACTATTTTTTAGGAACAGTTTGGTTTATGTTATTTTACTGTCAAGAAATATACCTGAAATGTATTCAGTTAGTATTCTCAAGTACTGTGATATCACATAATAAGGTCTTATGGAGTTATAGTAATAGACTCAGGGAAATGTTTTTGTGGTGAGGGGTAGCTTATTTTTCTCAATTTATTTTAATTCGGAGAGACCTTTTAGAAGTCATCAGAACCTCCAATATGTATACACTTTTTTTTTACTAATGTAACTTATCCAACAAGGATCTTTTAATAACTGCAATATCTGTTACTAGTAAATGCTTATCAGCATGGCTTTAATCATTGGATTGGATCTAATCATTACATTGGATTGTATCAATAGCTAATTCAGAACATTCCAAGTGATGATCCAGTTCTGCAAACTTAAAGGAAATATATACTGACATCCGAAGTCTTGACTAGTCCTTACACTATTGTTAAGGGAATATGAGAAAACAGATTCTTAAAATACCTTACATGTGCTTTAGACAGTTCCTTCAGCATCTAAAAGTTATCAGATGATCAAAGCAGTATATGCATTGTTAAAGTTAAATAATTGGATGAAGGTGGTAATCAATATTTTCTGTACACTACAATCAGTAGTGATGTGATCTATACGCAGCGTCATGATTTTCAAAACATTTCCTTTTATTAAGCTTAACATTTACTAACCTTTTTATATAAAATAAAGTGGTAAAAAGGCTAAAATATGTTTCCAACTTACAAATTACGTTTCCGATAATATTTGTGTAGAGTTCCCACTCTGCGAACGCTAGTTATAAATAATATCACTTTTTCATACACTAAAAAGCCAGCTGACAGGGATCATACAGTTTATACAGATCTAGAAGTGGGAAACTTAAGAAGGACAGCTGTTAGTTTCAAGGAACAATGATCAGAGGAATCCACCAATGCCGCTTTGAGTTCCTAGGAGGTCATGTACAGCAACCTATGAATAAAGACCTTAATACTGTAACTGTGCATGTTTGTGATGTCACTACTTTTTACAATTGTACAGTATATAAATTGTTAAGCTCTGGCTTTGGAAACCAGAGCATTCTGATAGAAGCTTGTGCTGGTACTAGCAGGTGCATGCTTATACATACCAAACTTTGCCTTGTATTCTATTTGCGAATAAAACCTATGTGCTTTGGATCCACAGTGTGAATCTTTATTTTAAACGATAGTTACAGACATAACAGTTTGGGGGCTCTGAGCAGGACTCCACTCCACTCCAGAACTCGCAGAAATACAGATTTCGGTTTCTCAACAAATGGTGGACGCATCACAGAAGGTAAGAATGCTTATGGTTCTATACTTTATAACTTATCTCTTGTGTTGATAACCTAAAACGAATTCCTGCTTTAAGGGTCAGTAGAGCTAGAGCAAATCTAGGGACGAAGGTAATATTCTGTGACATAGTCCTGTTTAGCAATTGCTATGCACAGCTTTTATTTGTTTTAATAGTGCATACTACGTTTCTATACTACCACAGATTTAAATATAGTGAGGTATAATAGATTCTGTTGTGTTATAATATAGTAAAGTACATTGCTAAACGTATCTAGGAAAGAAAGTTGCCAACAATAGGACATTTTACTAACAAATGGTGTTAGTGAAAGTGTGTGTATGCGTGATGAAACAAAGAGACTAAGTTGTATAAGTGCGAAACACAGACAGTTAATCAATTTGTTAATCAGTTAGTTAGTATATTCTAATATATTGTAGAATATATATATATATATATATATATATATATATATACAAGTTAACCCGTGCATGATACTCATGCATTCTAGTCAAATCAAGCTACTTTAGGTCTTAAAAAGGTTCTTGTCATGCATTTGGACCTAGCCCAGGCCTCCTCAGGGGAAGAGCGTTAGTTTCCGACGCAAGCAGCCTTTTTAATGTGTGTTCATGAGGTAAAATTACCTCACGAAAATGAGTTTGACCCCTCAACTCGTAAGTTTAGCCTTTACTACCCCTCCCACGGGGGGAAGGGGGGGATGATGGAAGTTAACTGACTTGACTATTCTAATTTTTTGTCAAATGATGTCAGTATACCAAATTTCAGGACAATTGGATGAGCCCTTTCTGAGAAAATAGTTTTTTCCACACACGCACACACACACACACTAACGCACGCCTCTACACATGTGTGTTCATGAGGTAAAATTACCTCACGAAAATGAGTTTGAGTCCTACCAAATTTCAGCCCTTTTTGAATTTTTTTCCCCACACACACTAAGAATTTAGTAGGTCAGTGTATAACTCTGCCCAGCAGGTGGCGCTGCAACTTGGTTTTTTTTTTTTTTCACACACACACAGACAGACAGACGCCACTAAGCATTTATATATTAGATATATATATTTTACATTATATTCTATAAAGTATATCCTTACTGGAAGACAGTTTCCAGACTGGAAGGTTCAAGTGCATCCTCACTGTAAAAAAGAGTTTCCAGGTAGGAAGGAGTATCCTCACTGGAAGAAGACATTCCTAGTTGAAAGAATGAGGGAACATCGCTTTAGAAACATTTAGCTTCGTGGACTCACAAATTGTGTTAGAGCTGTATTGGTTAATAGTTCAGCCTTTTTTTAACGTACCCAAGAGTCTAAAGGACCACAGATAATGGGAGCCAGGCAGGCACGATATAGGACAACATTAGAGCATAAGTATACAGAAGACCTGAGGGGTCTGCAATATACATTGTGATCAGAAAATATAGTAGGGATTGGGAGAAGTGCAAAAAGAAAAATAATAACTGCTGAATGTGTGAAATTTTTTACTAATGTTGGTAACTTTGAACCTGATATATTGAATACAGTTAAAATCAGATTAGTCTCAAGAACATTCAAGAAAATTAAGGATTAAACATATCAGGTGTTTAAATTTGTGGTAGTGTGAAGGCAAAGTTTGGTATACAAGAAATTAGCGCAGGCGGATAAAGACAATTGCTTAAAACTTGAGCAGGCTACAGCATCACTCCTTTTTATGTGAATAGTAACCAAAGTACAGTCAGGGAAAATAGTGAGACTTGTAAAGTATACACTGTGTTGAAAAAACAAAAGGTATTAACTTTAATGAAGGGGATCGTAATGAGTTTGTTTAAATCCCAGCAATAGTTTTTTTTATATTTTCAGAGATTACAGGGGGCATACTGTCCTACCATCATTTACTGCTATACACACCAATTCTAGTAAGCACAGAGATATCCATTGTGCAGAGGCAATAGTTCCTTCTATTGACACTGGGTGCAGTGTTATTTTTGAATTACGTCCAGTATAGACAATAGCTGTTCCTAATGACAAGACAGATAAGGATGTATGATTATAAATTGCCCTAGGAATGATAATAGGCTAGAATGAGATTGGTATCTCATTCAATGTCAAGCTAAATCTCTGAAGTCTGGACTACACCTACAATCTGTTAATGTAAAAAGTTGACTAATGATAGGAACCAAAAGTAAAGAAGGAAAAAAAAATGTGTTTTATATCTGTTACTAATTAAACTTTTTTCTTTTTAGACATAGGGACGACCAGAGCTGTATCAACTAGTCTAAATTTGTTTTGACTGTGGAGGTTACAGGAGAAGTGCACAATTATCCCTTGAGTGCACAGGCAGAAGTTAATATTGGGATATTCAAAACATTCTTTCTTCTAGTTGCAGTGGCTCATACAAACCTAGCTGAGATTTGTTATGCAAAATGAGGGTGTAAATTACTATTTCTTTAAAGGTGTATTTTTAGATATTTCAGGAAACCACGCACTGGACACACCACAAGGGTCAATGTTGCACTTCCAGGTTAAAGAGAGAATTCCATCACAGATATCGGATCCCTTATGGACAAGACACTAGATAGATGGTTAATTAAACTACCTGTGATGATTAAAAATAATGGGGGAGGGGCTATAGATTAGTCTAAGATTTAAGGGGAATTAATAAAATAGTTGAGTGCCAATTCCCCATAGTGCCCAATCCAAATGTCATGTTGATGCAAATCTCTTTTTCTGCAAATAATTTCTCTATTATTATTTTTTGTTTTTCTCCATTCTTACCCTTTCTGACTGTCAAGTACGTTTTTTTTTTCTCTTATACAGGGGTACAATATACATAGACAGTATCCCAAGAGTTTAAAGACAGTCTCAGCATCTTGGCACAAGCCTGGTGTGACTGTTTTCAATCTTTTCAATCAAACAATGGGTCTGTTCTAATTTCGTATGTAGATAATTTATTGCTGTGTTCTGATTCGTTTATGTCATCAGTGTCTGATACAAAACACTTGTTACTTTATTTCTCACAAACAGGACAAGGTTGCAAGGTATATATTACAGCCATGCCAAATACTTGAGTTACTGCCTCACCCAGGTGCTAAGACATTTGACAATGGACAGGATTAAGGTTATACACTACATTGACACGGCCGCAAAAGCAGCTGCAGATTTACACTTCTATTCTGTACTGAAGCTGCTGATCTTGTTGCAGGAGTCTTGACGCAGAAACATGGGGACGCTAGCACTACCTTACACAAGTGGGTACAGTGGTGAGATCTCTACCTACGTGTTTAAGAAGTTGTCACACGCCAGACTCTTGGGTTCCCTGCCCAGGGTCCAACGCACCTACCTGCCCCTCCGTGACTCCTCCGATCACCTCTCCGGTGGCCATCTTCCTGGGTGGTCTGACGCACTTAGGCATGTGTAAATTGGTAAGAGCATACTGGAATGCACTGTGTTTCTCTTCACAGGCTAGTAAGAGGGCAATATCTTGTATTCTTGTCTGAGAAAGAACAAGTGAAGAAGCATACCAACAGAGTCATCCCACATTCCTCCTACAGATGGACCTTTCCGGGTTGTACAAATCGACTTCATCCAATTACCACCCTACAGGAATCTCAAGTATGTATTAGTATGTATTCTCTAACTGGGTAGAGACTTTTTCAGCTGCTGTTTCTTACTGTTAAGTAAGTTGTTTAGGATTTTTATTTGTAGGTTTGATATCCCTAAAATCATTGAAAGTGATCGGGATAAACATTTTTTCTTAGGATATCTTTCAATTTGTGTAAGCTCATGGGTATTGATAGTAAGTTACATACTCCCTATAGGCCATAAGCCTGTGGAAAAGTAGAGAGGGTAAATGGTATTATCAAGAATTAATTAAGTAGAGTGATAGCTGTAACTAGATTGGAGTGGCCTGAAGCTCTTCCACTAGTCCTCCACAGCATCAGAACCATTCCTAGACCCCCTCTTAACATGTCAACATTTGAGATTCTTTTTAGCAGATAACCTTATTGATGTTATATCCCCAAGATGATTTAAAATATAACAAGGAAATGACAGTTCAATATCTTATAAAGAGGATCAAAAAGTTGAGACAGTAACAGTTTCCTATGCTCTAGTTGTTTGACATACAGATGGAAGGCCCGTACCAAATTTTGATGACCAGCACCACAGTGTAGAAAGAGACACTTGGATCTATTCCACTCACAACAGAGAAGTCCACAATCCGGAGAAGATTCAAGACAAGGCCGAGGCTGATGCTACAACCCCATCACTTGTGATTCTGTCCTGTAAGATTCAAAACTGCAGTCAATAACATCTGAGTCAAGAATTTTGCAAGAACTGCTCTCCCATAATGGAGCTACAGTCTTTCTCTTTTTTCTTTTCCAGTAATTTTCTCATCACTATTTTTCTTAGGACAATCTATTTTTGCAAGGGTGATCTGTAGATGGAGATTAGTTTGGGTGTTGGTGTTATTGTGGAAATGAAGGAGAATATGTAGCATAATCAGTTCAACCTAACACATTATTCAATTTAGGGGTAAAGAAAAGGTCTGTTAAACTTGGAGCTTAGAGACAGTGTGAGGGACTATTGTCTGAAGAATAGTGTCTCTAAGTACTGTGCACCCATAATTAAAGAGAAGTGCATCCAGCAATGTCAGTCTAATAATAATTAGACTGACATTGCCATTAGATGATTATCATTCATTGGTGGATAAGGTCTTAAACCAAATTGAAGCTGGGTGTGCTTTTATGTGCCTCAGGGACAAAATAATCTAGGATTAGTACCTTTTCCACTAAACATCTCTGCGGTACTCAAATTATGGGAGGGGGGAATAATAAAAGAGAGATATAATATTATTAGGTCCCCCAGTCCTAAACTCAGTAGACAGATCTCTGCGGTGTCTACATTTTTCACATGCAAAGAAACTTGAGTATTGGGAAACTAAATTGAATGATCAAACAATAGCCCACCCCACAAATATTGATGAAAGACCCACCAATATTATTGAAGTACCGTGAAACAGAAAGGCTGAAGTATATCATAAACAAGATTATGTTAAAACAGATAAGAGAGTGTTAGTTTGGAAAGATCCTGTAGGTTACTGTTTAAATATAAACAAGCTTATACATGCTGTAATATGCCTTAAACAGATGGAAATGCTATGCTTGGGGAATTTTACTAAAATATTGTGTATTGACATAACAGATTATATTGTGCGTTATATTCTTCCAGATAATGCATATTAGAGTGGCAAGGATTCCAGATCATGGTTGCATTGGACCCTACTAAGACTACTCGGGGAAACCTAAATTATAAATATACATACATGCCCTGGCTAAACAAATTGACAATATTACCAAGATGTATGATGACAAGTTCAGTTATATAGGTAAGGAGATGCAAACGTATAAGAAGGAATTAGTACAGCATAGAATGGTATTAAATTATCTTACTAAAATTACTGGGGAATATAGTGTAATCACACACAAACAGAAATTTGTCTGCTCAAGGAATGGAACACCTCACGTTAATTACAAATGTGAAATAATTAATAAAAAATTAAGAACTTGCATAATGGGTCTATTGTGAGAGGGTGATCAACCAACTACTAACACTAAACACAAAAAGATGGATTACCCATGAGGATAACCACAAATCAAGATTGATTAAGCGAGCACTCCTGTTCCAATGAAAATATACTCTTAGTTTTTTATTTTTGTCATTATTTTTAAATTTCTTTAAAAAAACATCTTTATTGTATTCATTTAAAAATACATAAGTATTAGATATTTGATCACACTGGTTGTTAGGAGAAATATTAAAATTAAATAGATGTGAAAAGTAAGAAAAATATGAATAGAGATATGATTAAAAGAAATATTGCAGACCCGTTGCTGGTGTACAATTCTGTGTGTAAATCACATTATGTGAATGGATAAATGAAAAAGGGATTATTTCCTATTTGACATCCCAATATTTACATAAATTAACTCCATTACTTGATCACACACTCATTGCTCTGAATATGTGGGGGGATCCACTCCATAAGTGAGTGGGAATAAGTAGAGAGACAAGTCTTGCTGACTATATGGATAACTATTACAAAAGTAGGTGTATACCACCTTGTTGCCTCAGATTCCTTGTAACCTACACATTAGGAACCCATTAAAGGAGAGAACCAAATGGAGAAGTAACACTTTGACTACTGTGTATATATGGATTGAATAATATCCCTTATATATTTTCTGATCATTAATTTATATACATCTGTACAAAAAGCAATATAAATTATATTATGTCCTTATGTTTAATAATCATATCGAGAATTGTTGTTTCTGTCTCCATTGGACACTTTTTATCTTTAAATCAGATGGTTACTATCCACTTTATTTTGGTAATGTCAAATTTATTGTTGTTTATGTAACATTCAACACACTCACAATCTCTACTGGCAATCTCCCCTTGGCTAACATTAAATGATGCTGTGACCTTATGGTGGTTACTGCAACTGTAGGGAGAGTAGTCCCTTAGAAATCCGATTGCAAAAGTGCCCTGCCTCGAGACTACCCAACTGAATAGTGAGCAAGCTGTCTAATGGTCCTGTTCCCTCCACTACTGAGTATAGATATTTAGTGCATAATAATTATTTTTACTTGTATCTAGCTTTGAACACCATCAGCCAGCTCTCTACAGCATCCAAGTATGTGATGTTATATAACGTCAACCCGACGCACATTTTGCCATAACCGACTTAATCTTGGGAATTGGAATATAGTGTGATGTTAGCCACCCAATTTGATGATAAGTTTTGTGCTAACATAATGGGCACAATAATTGGTAACAGGTATAGGTAAGTTTCTTATCCTTATAGTTGGGGTCTTTATAGTAATTGGCATATGTGTCAGATGTGTTCCTGCTATGTTGAAATGTGGTAAACGTTCAACCTCATAAAATGACAATGTGATGGTATTAAGAGGGACAGTTACAGCAGAAAATTAAGTGTTATCTTACGATCCTGCCATAGAATCTTGAAAGGGTGAGAGTGTTCGATATACTCTCAAAGGATGGAACTGTTAATGTTAAAATTGGATGAAGGTGGTAATCGATATTTTCTGTACACTACAATCAGTAGCAATGCGATCTATATGCAACAAAATTATTTTCACGAATTATGCATAGCATTTACTAATTTTTTATTTAAAATAAAGTGGTAAAAAGGCTAAAATATGTTTTCAACTTGCAAGTTACATTTTGGTATAATTCTGGATGCAATTGCATGAGAACATTTCTGGTATTATTTGTGTTTGCACTCTGCGAACACTAGTTATAAAGAAATATTACTTTTACATACACTAAAAGCCAGCTCACAAGGATCATAAAAACCAATGACCAGAGGAATCCACCAGTGCCAAGTCAGGTTCCTGGGAGGTAATGACCCGGCAACCTATGACCTTAATACTGTAGCTGTGTATCTCTGGTATGTCACTGCTCTGGCTTTGTAAAATAGAGCATTCTGATAGAAGCTTGTGCTAGTACTAGCAGGTGCATGCTTATGCATACTAAACTTTGCCTTGTATTCTATTTGCGAATAAAACCTACCTGCTTTGGAACCACAGTGATCGCATTGGAGACTGTTTATTTTAAATGATAGTTACAGACATAACAATATCTCACAGCACTGGGGTTTATCAGTGCACGTCTCTGGTGGCCCCTAGAACTTCACTACTGCAACCTCCTCTTGTCTGGTTTCCCTCGCACCCATCTAAGGAAGAAACCATAACAAATGAATACATTTTAGATATAGTGAAAGGAAAAGAGTGAATGAGGAGACGGCCAGTGTAGAGACACTTCACTCTACTGCAATTGTCGACATCTTAATTTGATCTGGGCCTGGATGCTAGACTACAGATAATCGGGACAGGGAAGTATCCCACCTGGATATCCTACCCACTGATGTACTGGAGAGGGCCCCACCAAGAGAATGAGTCTAAACGGAGAGATGACACTCGCCAGGTAATCGCTGCCTCCTCTTGATAGTCATCTACATTCCCAGGATCTGCATCTAGAAATGGGGTGACACAAGACAGCCCACCCACACTGCTGACTACCAAGCTAATATGTACTTACCATGATAATGTTAACTACAATAAAACAAACAGCGCCCTGATCATAACAAAAGTTATAACAACAGTTTGTATTTAAATAGAAGTTATTGTTGAAAAGTGCCATTTTCATCTATACCTTTTAGCAGTTCCATATAGAAAAATAAATCCCTGTGGGAACAGTTCCTGTCATTTGACTTACAAGTTAACACACAACTCCTGAAATAGCAAAAAATCCTTAAATCCTCTTTGAACTATATATTATAATGGACATCCAAATTCCACAAATTACCCACAAACGCTGCCAAAACTAAGCTGCCCAATGTTGTGAAAGTTCCCTCAAATATGTAAACATAAAATACTTGATTACTAAAAATTTTGACTATTATGGATATAAATTAAAAAATCTAGAGTTCCCCCCAAAGTAAAACAAGCTCCATTGTTGCTAGGCTAGACTGGTACCAGCAAAATCGGGGGACATAAATTGTGGGGTCATCAAAAAATGCTGATACTAGCACTAGATTTAGATTATGCCAGCACAATAGCAGGAAAACCTTCAGCACCGGTAACCCCTGCAGTGGTACCAAGCAGCCCTAGGTTGGTCAGCAAATTCTTTAGGGAGATCTGGCCTGCAAAACAAAATGCATCCCCCACTGGACAATCAACTTTTAACCAGCATAGCGATGGCTTACCAGGCATGCTGGCACTTCTGGAAATGCCTGATGACAATCCCGAGCTTAGCTCATTTATGTAGTGACTCCCATGTGAGCAATTACTGCTTTGATCAATGAGAGTTTTTTTGCCAAGACCTGAATCACCATCAGAAGATTCGGGGGGTAAATGTATTAAGTGCCGATTTCTGCAAGTTGCCAGAAATCGTTGAGTTTTCATTGACAATTTAAAGTGGAAATCGCTTTAAAGGCATTGTTTTGCAAAACAATGCCTGTAAAGAACCTGTCACTGGAAGAACCTGCTGAGAGCTGACCTTCCTGTCTGTGCATGCTCAGTAGAGCGACTAGGACGGCTGGAGGCTGCCCCACTTCCTGTGTTCACTAAACCACAGGCAATTCCACTACCAAGATGGAAGATGGAGTGTTGTGCTCCATATTACCAGGGTCTGGGTCACTGATGCGGTGATAGTCTGCAGAGAGAGAACACTGAGGTCTAGGTAAGCGTGGAGGCTCAAGTACTGGATCATTGGTGGAGCAATAGTCTGTGGACTGAGAAAACTGAGGTCCAGGTAAGCGTGTAGGCTCTGGGATAGGATCATAGTTTGCGGACAGGGAAAGCAGGATCCACAGAGAGTCATGTCTGCACAGGCAGAGAGACTAAGAACTGGCACCATAACTAAGGAACAGGTATTTTAAATAGTGAGAGGACTGTTACTGATTATCCAATGAGTGTGGGAGAGAGTTAACAAAAGAACAGCTCAGAGCTGAGCTGAAGACGAGGGCAATGGGCAGGAGAGTGCACCAGGCCCGGACCACGCAGTCTGCAGGTCAGGTGTGTGACAGGGTGGTGGGTAAAATTTACCATCATTGTTCCCCTAGTTTGTAAATGTAAATTCCACATTTCATTATTTAATTTATCAAACTGTGGGTTTCAGATGCTATTTAAAACCAATTCTGCAGTATGTATGTGTGTGTGTGTGTGGTTTGCATGTCATCACATACAATGTGTGGAGGTTTAATAAAATATGTCATGTGGGTTTTTTAGCCGAATCACATTCTAAAATGGTGTATATGGATATTTGTTTTTATTGTGCTGTTTCTATAAAAATAATCATTTCAAAATCATGATGATAAACAAGCAGACATGACACTTTCATTTATTGCAGTGTCATTCATTTGCTATCTGTAATATTATATTGCCTCTCAGTGTTAAATATTTGCTGTGTTTTTCCTTGGTGGTAATCAGTAATAAAGATGGTCTTATTTATTAGTTTCATTGTCTTCACCAGTAATAGACACTTGCTTTATTAATACTGGTTGCAGAATATTAAATGATTTTCTGAGTCATTGCTACAAGGGATTTTCAAAAAAGCTCTGTTTACTGTCACATTTGGACTA
The DNA here is from genome assembly GCF_038048845.1 of Mixophyes fleayi. Lineage (NCBI taxonomy): Eukaryota > Metazoa > Chordata > Amphibia > Anura > Limnodynastidae > Mixophyes > Mixophyes fleayi. The sequence continues at coordinate 223,262,517 of NC_134405.1, forward strand.
AGGTAAAATATCTTAATATTTGGAACCATGCCTTTCACACCATTCTTTGCCTCAAGTACAATATCGTACAATATTAGGGTATTTTACTTATGATACTGCACCTTAGTGTAATATAACACTATCATGCCCTCTCCATGTCCCATATTTTGGAATTTATTTGCCAAGGTAATTTCTAAAAAGGCCACTTTGATATTACATTTGCAGTAAAATATATTATTTAAATATTTTCCACAAGGACTAGCATGTTACCCAATGCGAAAAGAGAAGTTTTTGTATAGACACTTCTTTGTCACAAGTACACTACAGTATATTACACTAACATTAACCGTCCCTATTTAGTATTTGGCTGATGAAAAGCAAGGACATTTTTAAAATGCTTACTTGCAATTATGTTTAATATCTCAAGATCTGGCATTACGCCTGCCACGTTCTTTCACATGTTTGGAAGACAGACAATTCTGGTGCAATTATAATGCAGTATATTAGTATCTTTTAATGTCTGAGTGAAGTGAAAGACAAGGCTTTGATGAAAAGAAAAGCCTTCATTTTGTCAATAACACTTGACAAAAAATTACAGAAAAACGTATTCACTAACTGTATTGCTACTGACAACCATACAATTAACACACTATAATATATATGTATATTTCTTAAATACAGGTATTATCATATAAGGTGTGGTAACTGTTTGGGATGGAACCCTGGTTACACTACAACCAAAGATATCAAAAGGCACGTATCTCAAGTATATGGTACCCTGTTGTACCCCACATGAAGCAAGTTCAATCACAAGGGCCAAAATCAAGGTCTTGCTAATACTCGTGTATGTAAGTGCATGCTGGGTAGTGGAAGGCGATGCAATCTCTGCGCTACGTGTCAGACATCTGTTCATGCCATTTGTCTGAAAGAAAGTAGCTCCATCAGTATATCTTTAGAATCCAAAAAAAATAAAGTAAAAGGTACATAAGCTATTGTAAGCAGAGACTTGCAAATTTTAACATGATAATGAATAGCAAAAGAAGAAACACATACATATTACTTAAGGTTAATTATGTCTTATTTTGTGGTGTGGTTACTTTGTAAGTTTGCATATATTCAAGAACTCTAAAGGGAGTGGAGGACTAAGCAATTTCCAGGAATGTTTGTTGTGACTAACAAAGTTGCAAATTGAACTTGATGGTGTTAAAACATTACACTATTCCTTTGTTATTTTTGCTGTTTTACTACTTGATACTATGTCTCTTCTTATTTTATTTCCTTCATTTTAACTCAATGCTTAGCAATCGTATTTTGTGACATCTCAGTAATTACATTTTTTTCATTGCACCTATTTATAACCAGCCAGCCTAAGGCACTTCCTAAACCTATCACACTATCAATCTCAGAAACAAATGATCCAGTAGTTCAGGCTTCCACATTACATAGAACAGCAAGTGTATTTTTTGCCATTCTGCACTTTCGAAATTCTTAAGGATTTAAAATGAAAAGGAGGATCAAGTTTTTGGGCAATAAGTATTTATGAAAGCAGATTATGACGTTTGTTATCGGCAGTCACACATTTTAAGTATTTATATATTTAAAAAATTTTTTTTGCAATAAGTGTAAATTTTAAAAAAAAAACAAGGAATCTTATTGGGAAATTCTCTCTTACTAAACAATGTTTATACTCCCCTGCATGCATGGAATACATTATTCAAAGAGAAAACATAATAATTGCAAGGATCAAATTATACTGCATATGTAGCACTGACACAAAATTCTGCTATGCTAACAATATTAATTAAATGTGCTATTTACTTACTGCAGTTGACTTTGAAAATATTCTCATTGCTTATATTTTACGTTTTGTTTATGACTGATGGCTAAATTATCTATAAAAAATAATGATTTTGTGAATACTTAATGAAGAGCAATTCAGGTGGATCAGTTGTTCATTTTAAAATAACAAATAAAATCATGTAATTAGCACTTCTGATTGTCTCACCATAAATATCAGCTGAGTAGAGCTGCTGCTGCTGATTTGTAATATAACAACAAATATTCTCTGTGGTTGAATCTTGAAAATATTCATGTTTTAGAAAGTATCATGTCATTAATATCATGTTGGTCAAAGAATATCATAATTGACCAATGACCCAATCAATACATTTCTAACATGTTTCCAGTTTATTAGCTATTTTTCATTATTTGTTATGATGGTATATTTATTGTAGTATGGGGTCTATATGTATATGAATTGTCCTTTCTTTTTAACATATTTTATTGTATTGTTTTATAAACACTTTATGATAAATGCTCTAAATTAGATTGCAGACCTGTGAGAATACATTCTGTATCTATTATTGGGGTTGTGTTTTCTAAATACCTTATTGGCCGTTTAGCGCTGCAAGTCTAAGGGGTATATTTATCAAGCTGTGGGTTTGAAAAAGTGGAGATGTTGCCTATAGCAACCAATCAGATTCTAGCTGTCATTTTGTCGCATGTACTAAATAAATGATAATTAGAATCTGATTAGTTGCTATAGACCATATCTCCACATTTTCAATCCCGCAGCTTGATTTTTACATGCATCTAGTCGTGGAGGGTTGCATCCTCCCTTTAACAGAAGCTCAGCCAGGGTACTACAACTTGGCATCACTACTGCTCTCTTATTGCTTGGGCGCCATTGTCAAAGTTCCCCCCCCCCTTTTTATTAGATAAGCCGAAAAGACAGCTGTTTTCAACGTTTATCCTTAGCACAGCATATATGTATATGTCTTGCAAAATGAAAACATGAGGTATTTAGTTCACATTTTGATCAAAATATTGAAGCCTGCTTCCCAGCATCCAGGACACCTCATTGTATGTAGGTTCTACATTGACCTATATGCATCAAACACCATTAAAATGCAGTTGAAATCAAAAGCATTCCTTAGTACTTTGTTACAAAAAATGTCTTGCTAATTTAAGTATTGTTTTGCATAATTCAGACATTTTCTTTTATGAATAGGTAATAGGAAAGGTTTTCTTTCAACAACTTTTCCATGCAGATTATTTTTGTGTACTGTGGCCCCAGAGCTGGATTAAGGCTTTGGGGGGCCCGGGGCACTTAAGACAGGGGGGCCCCTAAGATCTAAAATTAAGGCAGTGGTTCCCAAAATTTTGCAGTTTGCGACACCCTTAGAGTCTCCATAATTTTTTCAAGGCACCCCTCCAAAATAATTACCGAGCAGTCCCGTTTTATAAGTAGTTGGGTCAAAATAACGTAATAAGTATTTAGGTCAGGACAGAAATACTTAGTAAGTTGTTTCCAAAAATAATACACATAAATCCAAGTGAAAATAATATTTTTATATATTTTTTTCTATTATATTTCTGTCAAAGAATAATTTACAGCTAACTCACTCTGTGCCCTCCTTCATCTCCACACACTCTGTGCCCTCCTTCATCTCCACACACTCTGTGCCCCTGCATCCACACACTATGGTCCCCTCTGCATCCATACTCTCTGTGCCCCTCTGCATCCACTACATATATATATATATATATATATATATATATATATAAATATATATATATATATATATATATCATGCAGGACCCTCTATTTTATTAATCATTTTTAAAGTAATTATCAAAGCCTGCCACTTATATTAAAGCTTTAATTAGATCACATAGGTATGTTTAATTAAATAAATATATATATATATATATATATATATATATATATATATATATATATGTACCTGTGTATATATATATATATATATATATATATATATATATATATATGTATATATATATATATATATATATATATATATATATATATATATATATTGTTGCCCCCATCATAAAGTATTGCCCCTACTGAAAGTAGAAAATTAATTTTGCCTCCTTAATAAGTATTTATCGCCCAATAATTAATAAGTGTTGTCTCCTCTCTGTTCTGAAAAGTCAGATACTGTAGCTCAAACAACATGCTGTTTGAGCTGTTTCATTTATCAAAACTGTGCCTAAAAAATTTGTCCTTTTTTCTGGCAGTTTCTCTTACACTGCATTTGGTTTAGGTGTTTGCAAACAGCCACACCACGCATGTGGCTTGAATTTTTACCCTCAAACCGCTTGTTAATATACTGTATGTTGCATACTGCAACAAAAATGCTCTTTAGTAAGTTTCCATCCTAGGGGTATATTTACTGAACTGCGGGTTTGAAAAGTGAAGATGTTGCCTATAGCAACCAATCAGATTCTAGTTATCATTTATTTAGTACATTTTACAAAATGACAGCTAGTTTCTGATTGGTTGCTATAGGCAACATCTCCACCTTTTCAAACCCGTAGTTTAGGAAATATACCTCCTAGAGTCTTCCGTTCTAGCGGTTAAACCCCCACATGTTTTATGCAAAAAAGTAACAAAAATAGAACACTGTAGAAATCGATCCATACAGCATGTCTGCTACTATTCAGTCCAGGTCCATACTGATGTCAGCTACTATTCAGTCCAGGGGCATACTGCATGTCAGCTACTATTCAGTTCAGGTCCATACTGATGTCTGCTACTATTCAGTCCAGGGGCATACTGCATGTCAGCTACTATTCAGCTTAGATTCATACTGCAGGTCTGCTACTATTTAGCTTAGATCTATACAGCGGCTCTGCATACAATTCAGCTTAGATCCATGCTGCATATCTACATGCTATTAATTTTATAGTGCATGTGTGACAAGGCATAAGTCAGATTTTAAACTCCAGCACTAGACAACTTTCCAATATTATGTTAATTTACTTTCAGTATATAGCAAGCAGCCAAAAAATTACCCACTCTATATGTTGGCATCTGTGCATACTGCGGTCTCATAAAAACAGTACATAGCTATACAGCTATACAGGAGGAATGTGAATAGTTTATAACATTATTTTGTATGGAGGTATAAGTTGCTTCAGGTAAGCATAGGACACTACTTACCTGAAGCCTGACAAACTGGATTGGATTATTTTGTAGTAACAATGTAATTAAAAGTCAAGATTCCGATGTTAATGTCACACACTCTTTAAATAATACCCAGTCGGCAGCAGAGGATCTCTATTAGTAAAATTCACAGAGTGGGCGCATGCGTCAGTGTGGACCCCGCCGGCCGCCGTATCTGCCATCTGACAGCCTGCTGTCAGTTGCTGTCTGACAGCAAATGCCGCAACTGACAGCTGTCAGATGCGGCTGTCAGATGTGGCGGTCGGTGGGGTCCACACTGATGCATGCGCCCACTCTGTGTCAGCAGCACCGCGGCTGCTGTTAGCAGAGGGGGTTATGTGGGCGGCGGGGGTGAGCTGTCAGCAGAGAGGGTATTGCGGGTGGCGGGGGGCCCTCGGAGAGAGGGGGGCCGGGGGCACGTGCCCCCTGTGCAGCCCCCCCCCCCTTAATCCGGCCATGTGTGGCCCTCTAGACAAATTTGTTGTCAGCTAAACCTGTAAGTCCTCTGCACTGGTATATAGGTTTTGCTTGGCAAATTTAAAGAGTTTATGAGAAGGTCTATTTATTTCTGGGTTTTTCTCTTATCGTCAACAGTTCCTCTTAACTTTAATTTCTTAATGATTTCTGACAGTAGGGATTCCAATCAGAAAGCATTTAGATATCTTTTCATAGCCTTCCCTGTTTTGTAACAATTATCCTTATTATCTTTATGTTCATGTTCTTATTCAGCTACTTAGGAAAGTTCATTGTTATTGAGAATACGCACAACTTCTTCAACTCGGGAATTGTCAACTATGTTGATTTAAAGTAATGTGTCAATCCAGATTTAATGCCTAAAAAAGAGATAAATGAATCTTTTGAAAGGATGTCCAAACTTTAACACGTTCATATCCAGTCTTTTATATTTTTTTAAACTGATATAAAACTATGCTAAATTCAGAATATAAATAATGACTAATAACAATCAAAGGGGCATATTCAATTAGACTTCCGGTCCGCTATAACACGCCGGAACGGGCCGCAAAGTCAATCCACGGTACCGCAACAACGTAGATTTTCGTTCACACCCCATAGGGTAGCGTAAGAAAATCCGATTAAATTTTAGTACTATATAACCGTCAATACTGCGCACCGGAAACCTAATTGAATATGCCCCATAGAGTAATATATTTCAGACTAAATATAGATTGTGAGTGAGCATCTGGTAATGAAACCGAAAATAGAAAATGATATGCTGACTCCACACATGCAGACTTGGTCAATCAGTTTGATAATTCAATTTTCCCCTAAGTGTGGTCATAGGAACAAATCTTACTAAAAAGTAAAATCTGGTTAGCCAGTGATCTGTACTTGATTGGGTGGAAGTTTCCAACAGACAAGAAATCAGGAACATATAGTCATTGGGCGAAACTTCCAAATGACTCTGTACAATTTGGTCTTATGTGCATGCAGCATTAATGGAGACAATAAGATGTTTTCTTATTTAACCACCTCATTCACTTTTTCTAGAAGTCTTGTTCCTCAAGTTATATTTGGGGTTTGTCTTTGGAAGAAAGCTACCCTAGTCTACAAGCTTTGATGCTATCTGAGCTATTTAAGTTAAGCAACATAATGTTTTGTTAAAACACAAAGTAAATATAATAGTATTAAATGACCCTTACCAATATTGGTTGTTTTTGCGAGCATTGAGTTCAATAGAGCTCCATTTCAAATTGGTTTTCTATCAGTAGAAAAAGATAAAATAAGATAAAAAAAATATCATATATTAACATGCCCATAAAAAGGAATGTACTTAGCTTTACTCACATTTGCAATTGCATCAATAGTTTTATTGCAGTGCAATCCAATATACTTGGGGACTTATAACAAACCACAATTAGGACTTTACCAGTGCTTTTGTCTCCATGTACATCCACCCATAAGAGCTGTGCATTGTAAGTCTTTCCTAAGCATGGAGACATCCACATTTCATAATTTTCATTTCTACATATTTTTATGTAGAATATTTTGTAAGAATACTTGGTTACATAAAAATATATTTTACATTTAAAGCATGCAAGTGTAGCCTGACAGCTATTGACAGCCACTAGTGATAGGGAAAGTAAAAGAATATATGACTGTGGAGGGTGTACAATACAGAATTCGGATAAGGCAAAGCACTTCATGAAATATTTTATAGATCATTTGATAGGATATACTGGGAGATGTGGGGAATGTTTTGTCAGAGAAATAAAATAATTTGCTCAGTGATATTTCCATCTGCCTTCCCTAAACATGGAGACATATGCATTCTAATCATGATTTTTATATATTTTTAAATATTAGTTTTTTTCAGAGCAAATACTATTATGTTTTATACTATTATATTTTAATCTAACAGCAGATGATCTTTTTCTATAAAGTTATGCTTACACCTAAGCTACAGATTTGTTGGAAAGACCTGATCTGGGTCCCATGACACTTCATTTTCGTCCTCTAAAATGGCAAATCCCTGATACATAATCTCGGTTGTGACATCACCAGAATCCTAACAACAGAAGCACAGTTTTAAAACACTAGTTTTAAAATTAGATAGTTAGACGAGATTAAATAGATAACTTTATTGTATTTTCCAAGCAGCTGGGCTCTGGACTAAGCTGCATTAATGATCATTAGTCATATCCAGGGGCGGATTGGGCATAGGCCTTACCGGAAAGTTTCCTGGTAGGTCAGTGGCCTACTGAGGCCGCCCGGAGGTTACTTTTAAAAAAAAAATATATATATTGTATTCTTTTTTGCCACCCGGTGTGGGGGGGAATGAATATCAAATAAATTGGTGGTGAGTGGAAAGCAATAGGCAGTTAATCACAAGACTGCCTGTTGCTGAATAGGGTCCCACAACTCTGAGCGGTCAGACAGGTAGTATTTACTTTGTGTCTGTCTGATCGGAACATGGCGGAGCGATGCTGCAGAACAGCGCCGGTCACTACAGCTAAAGGTAAGTGATAGGGGAGGGCTGGCAAATTTCAGGCCTGGGGGCAAGACTCGACTCAGCCTATTTTAATGGAAAAATATGCAGGTGGCCCAGTGACCCAGCCCAAGGTAGCCCATCATGAGGGCGGCCCAGGGAAAAGGGGAGAATCTCCCCCCCCAGCCAAGCTTGCCCCTGGTAAGTGAGGGGGCTGTTCATAGAAAAATATATGTAAGGGGACTGTACATGGAAAACTCTAGGAAGGGCTGCAATGAGAGATAGATGGCAACAATAAGAAACATGGAGGAGGGCAAAGGAAGAGACATGTCAGAGGGCAAAGGGAGAGAGTTGGAAGAGCACAAAGGGAGAGGCATGAAGGGGGCAATGGGAAAGATTTGGAGGGGATGATTAGAGAGATGTGAGGTTAAGAATAATACAGTTTTTCTCTTTCTTTTTTGTGAGTACTGACACAGTGCCCTTAATTTAGGATCATAGGAGGCAACCAGTCTTTAGTACACCAGACCTCCCAAAGCCTTAATCCTGCCCTGCTCTCATGAGACTTCATGGAGTGCTGTTCTGTTCCACCCAGACAGATATCAGCGATGTCACGGAATTATGATCAACAGCACATGTCCCTGGATAGGTAGGAACAACATAAAATAAGTAAATTATACTGTTGAAGTCTTTAGGACAGCTTCCTTTTTTTCTTGTTTTCTTCTTCATGTAATGGTTTTTGTTATCAATAATGGATATTTAGTTTCCTTGGTCAAAGTGAAAATTTAGAAGTGGCAGTATGGAAAACATAAGTGTATGGTCAGGGGCCCTGAGGGCCACCTAGGACCAGAGAATCTTCAGGGAATTTGACAGTTTTAATTAATTTTTGATGCTTTAATGCTAGATAGTGAAACAACATTTTAGATCATTTTTTAACAATCCACCTCTGCCCAAAGTTTTGTCTGGTCTGCATAATCCCAACTACCCCTCATTCCTGCCTGTGTCTTGTCTGTGGTTCCATTCTCCCCTCATCCTGATTCTAAACAATGAGGTCAAAGCAGTAAATTCATGACAAAGCAGACCTATGGAAAATCAGTATACAGTGCAGTATGACAGTGGAGGTGGCAAAAGCAGAAAAACATTGGCAGTGGAACATGAGATAGCATCAGGAGAGGGGAAAAGATACAGAGGTAGTCATGGAGTAGTTGGAGAGTAGGGGGAAAACAGGATCAGTGAGATAAGGTAGGAGACAAAGACAGAAAGTGGTACTTGCAAATAGTGTCAGCAGCAGGCATATTAAATAGAGACAGGAGACTTCAAGGTCAGGAGACAGTTGGGTGAGTAGCAGAAAGGTAGTCAGAAGACAGAGTGCAAAAGTGGCAGGTAGTGGTCAGGGCGGTCCCACAGCAGTAAGGTGGCTGAAGGTGGAGTATGCCGCAACAGTAGTGTTGCAAACCCAACAGCAGTCATCTGGTGCAGGACTGAAAAAGAACCAGCGTGTGGTTGGTCTAAATGTCCGGAGTGTATCAGGCAACTGAATTCACAAGGGGGCAACAGATCTGATCTAGATGGTAGGATGGAACAAGTGAGGGTGAAAGTCTTCGAAGGCAGAGATGCACTGTTACAAAGGAAGCAGAATCTCAGCCCTTCTTATTTCTGTGGTGGGTTGTGGTGGTAGGTACTTGGCAGATGGAGTATTGCTCCTACTAGAGGAAGAGAGCAATATAACTAACTGTAACAGTCTGACTGCTGAGTTATCAAATGTAATCAATTATGTATATACAGCTATATATTTTCTGACAAGAAGTTTATATTTTTACGCCAAGTATTAATATGTGTTTTATAGAGCTTAAATAATTACTGTAAGTATTACTTTCTTAAAAATAAAATACTTTGCAGACCATTAAACACATGTGAAAACCACAAGATTCATATAAGTATTTAGTTACCGAAGGGCAAAAAGGATTTAATCATGTTTTTGATATAATTATTTTCAATCACTATATTTGAACTTTTATTGTTCATTAAAGTTAGAATTTAAATTCAATGCCAAATGTACCCTGCTGAGTTAATTCAATGCCCATGTATGTTACAAAGGCACCAAATATATTTTAGCATACTTTAGCTGGTGTTAAGATACTTGGTTATGTCAGAAAACATTTTACATTTAAAGCATGCAAGAGGAACCTATTGACAAACACAAAGGACAAAGAGCAGCAGGGATGTAACCTAAGGTAGTAAAAGAATATATGGGATCATCTGATATGGTTCTATTACACAAGCATCAATACAGGCATCTGCCCGAAATGCCATATTTATTCTATATCATTCAGCTTGGATTAGGAGTGCGCCAGTAATCCATTTCTTTTCTTTTTCTTCTTTTTGTTTTAGTAAAAGAATATATGACTGCAGAGACTGTACAGTACAATATTCAGTTAAGGCAGGGCATTTCATGAAATGTTTCATAGATAGTTTTGTAGGATATATTGGGAGAAGTGGGGAATGTTTTGTAAGAGAAAGAAAATAATGGATTGTGAAGTGAGGTCACCTGCTCCCATTCTCGATATTCCCTTGGGCACCAGAGCCCTAAACATAGTAGGTAACAGAAAAAGTCAATAACGCACAGAGATTGAATTTTTACAGATTTTGTTTCTGAACGGTTAGAATGCACACAGATATTGTTACAAAATGCAGTTATGATGCAGGAAAAATAAATTGGACTTTCACACAAGAAATAACTTACAGTATGTCTTGGTTTTACAGTTAAACCAGCTTCTGATGCTTTTATGCCATTGGACCTCTGTTATTACCTGTGAACACATGTTTGCATGCTGGTCTGATTCATTACTGACATTCCTGTGTTTAGTAGGGAGCAGAGCTGGATTAAGGGGGAGGGGCACAGTGTCCATGTGCTCCCTTCTCTCAAGAAGCCACGGCTAGACAGTTATTGAGCTCATACATTTTTAAATGCATAAGGCTAATCTTTCTGTACAGGCTTCTCAGAATGCTCAGACAGCATTATGAGGAGTCTGCACAGAAAGATTAGCCTTATGCATTTATAACTGTATAAAACTAATAACTGTCTCCAGCAGCCTCACAGAGTTGTGATCAGAGAGGAGGTGTAATCACTTCCTGACTCTGACTGAGCATCAAGGAGCACACCGCGGAGCCATAGGAAGGCGTCAATGGTCACAACAATGTGAATGAAGCTACAATGAGACGTATGGGGTGGTGCGGGTACAATGAAACCTATGGGGGGGGCGGGGAAGTATACTATGAGATCTATGGGTGGAGCTGAGGCTACAATGAGACCTATGGTGGAGAAAAGAGGATAAAATGAGACCTATGTGTAGGGAGGGGAGGCTTCAATGAGACCTATGGGGGGATGGGAGACTACAATGAGACCTATGGGGAGAGGGGAGGTTACAATGAGACCTATGGTAGGGAGGGGAGGCTACAATGAGACCTATGGGCAGGAAGAGTAGGCTACAATGAGACCTATGGGGGGACTTGCAATGAGATCTATGGGTGGACCTTGTCGGGGTACCGAGGCTTGGTACCCCTATTATCGATCTCTGATAACCTGATTTCCTATTAGCATAATTTTGTCGACAGGAGAGGTGGAAGGGAAACACAAACAAGTTGTTGCAGTTTCAAAATCAGCCCTGAGGGTCTTATCAGACTGCTCCTTTATTTATAACTACACTCGAGCATTAACTGGTTAACAACAAGTATATATAAGGGCAAATCTTTCTTTGCAACAGTAAGTATATATAAGGAAATCTCTTTAGCTCAGCAAATATTTCTTTGCAACAATAAATACATATAAGGCAATATCCTTTGTCCAATACTACGTAAATGTCTTCCAGGCCGTTTGTTTTCAGTCTTGCATCCTGTTATAGTCTGTTCCATGGGAAACACTTGTTTTTCTTCAAAAGCGTAATTCTTGTATCTGTAATTATAGTATTTTAAGTTATTTCACACATATATTTGTACCTTTAATAACTATACATTGTTTTATACTCTCGCAGCCTGCAATGAGACCTATGGGGGGACCTGCAATAATCCCTATGGGGTGACTGCAATGAGGCCTACAGGGAGGGGCTGAAATGACACTTATAGAAGAGGGGGGCAAAAATGCGACCTATAAAAGGGGGCTGCAATAAGACCCTTGAGAGGGCTGTAATGAGAGCAACAGTAACACAATACCGTTTCAAACTGAAATTTGCGCTGCATGATTGCTACAACTGTATATGAATACATTATTTGTTAAGCTGTTTATGTGCATATTCATTGTCTTTCTCTTTCTGAAATATTTTAAAATATGTATTTATCTATCACAGGGGTGTCAAGAAACCTGACTTGTCCTAATATCTAATTGTATTGATGATTAATAGTTAATTTCATTTCTAACTGTATCATATGAGAGTGATAAGTCTATGCTCTGATAGCACAGAAATAGAGAAAAATATGTTTTGTGTAAATAATGTAATTAGCCTACACAAAATAAGTGCTATTTATTTATCTTGTGCTAGCCACCTGTGAACAATTAAATGAAAATATGTATGAACACCTCATTGGTGTGTGCAGCTGTTGGAGTAATTTTGTGCCATGGTAAACTTTGGTTTGTAATAAAGTATACCGATTCATGATTTTGACCAGAATAAGCTCCTCTTTCTGTTTTCAGAACAATGTTTTTAATGAAATACAGATCCTGTGGCTAGAGGAGCAGAACTAGTTGGTTGTGGCTGGTTCCTAGTGATAGATTTTTTTTAGAGTGACCATGGGCCTCTAATTAATGTGACAGAATCCTCAGGGTTCATTCTCTGCACAGCTAGATGGGCCTTTTTTTTGCTACAGATAATGCAGTGTTGTGAAACCCTATAAACCAGTAGGTGGCAACATGATATTTTTCAGTGTTTTAACAAGTGGCTATTGCAGAGGCAGGCTGGGCTGGGGGGCAGGGGGGCATCTGCTCCCAGGCTGGTCCCATATTGGGTTACCTTGGGCTTTTTCCTTTAAAATGTTCCTAATAGGCTGCTGAGTTGAGTCTTGCCGCCCCCCCCCCCCCCCCCCTTGGGCTAAAATTTGCCAGCCCTCTCCTATGCTATTTATACTAAAAATGACATACTGTACATTTACTTTACTGAGAAAGGCAACAGTTTACATTGAGACCAGAGCACCGGAATGAAGTGAACAGATAATTAAATAGTATATTAACCTATGAAGGGCCCACCGGGGCATGTCATGGTAGGAGCCAGCCACCTGAGTGTGTGACTAGAGGGGACATGGTCAGCCCACTGAGGACATAGGTAGCACCATATTGTAGCATATAAGAATGCAGTATATGCAAAAAATGCACAGTCTGGGACCAAGCCCCTAGATCGGTACAAAGCGGAAAAGTCACCCAAAATCAGGACTGTCCCACCAGAATCTGAACAGTTGGCAGCTATCCTGTTCTCTCCTACCTGTTCTCTCAGCTCTCACTTCTTGGTGTCTTAAGCTCAGTAGTTGCTTGTCTAGATCCTGAAATGTTGGGCTCCTTTTTTGGGAAAAAATAATTGGTACAAGAAATATGAAATGGCGAGCCATGAGTGAACACTCTAGCCCCCTCTTCCAAACCAGCCCAAATGTTAAAGATGTTAAATCATCATTATTTATTTATATAGCGCCAACATATTCCGTAGCGCTTTACAATTGGGGACAAATAGAGTAAGAAACAAACTGGGTAAAACAGACAAAGAGGTGAGAAGGCCCTGCTTGCAAGCTTACAATCTATGGGATCTAAGGCAACAGAGGGTGGGGTACACTATCCCGATGCTTGGGATACCGAGACCCACTATTTCTACAAAAAAAACAAATAGTAAAATGACGACAGGATGAAAATATACACTTACCTTAACAGCGATGCCGTTGACTTCTGAAGAGTCTGGTATGCGACGGCTTATAATTCCGAAGATACCGGATGCCTGCGCTGGATTGTGACGTAAGGTAAGTAATGGACGTTTGGCGCCGCCTAACCCTAACCCTATCCCTAACACTAACTCTAACCATATAATTAACATACCTCTTTAAATGTATTCAGCGATGTCACAATCCAGCGTAGGCATGCAGCATCTTTGGAATTACCAGCCGTCGCATATCAGCCTCTTCGGAAATCAGCGCCGTCGCTATCAAGGTAAGTGTATATTTTAATCATGTGGTTATTTTACTACTTGATTTTTTTTTAGAAATAGTGGTTGTCGGTATCCCAAACATCGGGATACCGATTACCACCGGGACACACGCTAATACATTTCTCCTACACACGGACATACACTAATGTGGATTATTTTAACATTGTCAGGAAAATCTCTGGGACGAAATAAAAAAACTCTACGGAAGAGAAAGAAAACAATGAAACTGTAAGAGTCCTAAAGTTAAAATATGTTCATACGTTAGTCGTTTGATTTTCCAAGGTAAACAATGAGTCCCCTTTCTTAATACTTAACAAAGCTATAAATAATAGTATTTTGGAGAAATGGAAAGTTGAACATAATAAAAGGAATGGTCCTGATGTGGTAATATGAACATTTTTACACCTCCCACTATGCATATTTTCAGTCAGACCCGCAAATAATCAAAGAGACAAATATGCACAAAGAGAAAGTCTCCATATGTCTGCATAGAAGAAAAAAAAATCACAAAAAAATGATAAGCAGTGTTTTGTTTTAATGTTTAACTTAACACTAATCCTTGAAAAAAAATGTTACTGTTAAGTTAATACAATTTTAATGACATTTATTTTATTTGTAAAAAAGAACACAGAAGAAAAAAAAAGCTGAAAGTAGACAACCCCCAGAATAGAATCAAGGTTGTTGGGCACACTGCAGGAATTACCGTCTGTTCTTTATTTCCAAGGATTTTAAAAATGTAGCCATAGAAATTTATTGTCTCTGTATATATCATTATATGTGTGTATATATATATATATATATATATATATATATATATATATATATATATATATTTATAAAATATTTTTTTTCAATTACATAAGTCGGCGGTATGATCACTCTTTTTCTATATACTGCGCACTGACACACACTACTACATTTCTCATGCACAATAATACAATTCTCATACACAGTGACTCACACCCTTTCTCTCATACACAAATTTGTCATACACACTGCCTCACACTAAACCAACTCATATTCACTCTCATACACACTGACACGCACTAATACATTTCTTATATACACTGTCACACACTCTCTCTATCATACACACAGTCACATAAACTCCCATAAACTTACCTTTTCCTGCAGTCCTGCCTCCAGCTTCCTTAAGGCAGTATGGGTAGGGGGCACGTCTGTGTTCTGATTGGCTGACCCAGTCACTCAGCTACTAAGAGCACAGTGAGGAGTTCCTGCATGAGCAGGAAATTCCACTGCATTACTAAGCAGCACAGGCTGCTTCTACACTGCTTCCTCTGTGGGGCCCTAATGGTCACATTATAGCTCCGCCCTCTAGAGAAAGGGGGGCCAGATCATCGGGCAGTGGGGTCCACCGGGGATCTCCCCAGGACCGCACTGGGCCAGTCCAATGCTGTGCATGGCTAAATCAAACAGGTGCGAAGACCTCAGTGTCTAATCCTGCATTAACCTGTCACAACAAAATCACTAGGAAGAGGTGCAGAGAGCAGCAATTACTTTGGTCCGTTGTTCTATTTGAGGTCCACTTGTTTCTCACCCTCTTATAGAAACAAACATTAAGTCTATCAATATATTTTGATATATGCACTCAAGATCTTGCTCTGCACAATAGACCTCATTAAGAGTTAAGAGTAAATTTAGCTAAACGGTAAGAATTTGCACTAGCTATATGGAGGGGACTACAATGAGAGAGAAATGTAGGGGACAGCAATGACAGAGACACAGAAGGGACGGCAATGAGAGTGACAATGAGGGTGTAGTAATGAGAGTGACTCTGAGGATACAGCTAGGAAAGAGACATGGAGAGTGCAGCTAAGAGAGAGACACGGGGGGTGCAGCTAGGAGAGAGACACGGAGGGTACAGCAAGGAGAGGAACAAGGGGGGGTAGAAAGGAGAGGAACAAGGAGAGTGCAGTGAGCAGACACAGAGGGGGCAGCAATGAGAGACACATGGAGGGGGCAGCAATGAGAGAGGCACAGAGAGGGCTGCAATTAAAAAGGCATGGAGAAGGCTGCAATAAAAGAGACATGGAAGAAAACTGAGAGAGATGTGAGTGCAACAATAACTTTCTCTCCTGTAAATTATGATACTATCTTGTAAATGATGACACTATGCCTTGAATCTTAGTCTCTCTGGCAGAGATTTTATATATAGAGATGATTTTATATATATGCATGGACATATAAATATAGATAGAGATTGCACATATATATATATATATATATATATATATATATATATATATATATATATATATATATATATATATATATATATATATGCTGTATAATCTAAAATACTGTTTTATCTGCACTGCACTAATTTTGTTTTTCACCTTCTACAATCCTCACATAGTTTTACTCTGTGGAACCTCTGTTATTACACGAGAACCCATTTCTGCATGGATGTCTAATTTATCGGTTTTACTGATGCATGCTGGGGACTCTTAAAGGGTATTTTTCCCTAAAGAGCAATATGCCAAGTCACTGTTATTGGTTGTTGGCTATTGCTCTTTAGAGGGTTATGCCTTTATTGCAGCAATGTATTTACTTGCTTGTTTGTGGTTAACTGTTTGCTTGATTGGCTGTTTAGTTAATGGCAGGTTTTTTTTTTACTTTACCCTTGCAGATAACTTAAGATATATTATAAATGAAATGATAAATACATTAAGTAGTATATTTCTAGGAAATTGAGGTACACTAAGCAGCCACTGGCAATTTAAATAAATTCTGAATACAAAGCTGAAATATAGTAAAGGACATACAATGCAATTTTATGCTTACACAAACAGTATTCTTTGTTCATAACCACAAACTAAATAGGGGGTATTCTGGTGCCATATAAATAAATGTTACTGAATAATAAATAAAATATAATAATCATGTTCTTGGAACATGATAGTCTCACATTTTAAGTAATCAGGAGTAGTAGTTTTAAAATAGATAGCATGGCCCAGCACAAATTACTTTGTGTCATGAGCAGCCGTAACAATGATAGGGTATGACACTCTACTGTTCAGAGTGCTACTTAGCACTGTAAAGCAGAAAGCTGTCCTTTAGATACCTCTCTTCTCCTCTTAACATGGTAGCATGCACCAGTAGCAGAACTGAAGATCCCTCCCAAACATGTCCACAGATTGGATAGCAGGACATAAAATAAGGACTGCCCCACCAAAGTTGGTATAGTTCGGAGGTATGCAAACTATTTGTCATAACTTGTCCATCTATACTGTTCTTTGAATTTTGCAGCTGTGAATTATTACTTGCCAAGTCGTACTGTAGCGCTAGTTTAGTGCTTTTGAATATTAACTAACTGTATTTTATTCATATGTTACACTTTTTTTTCTGAATAAAACTGCGGTTGCCAAACATTACCTGCATAATGGCTGTGCCTTTGGTTATGGATAAGGTGTTGTCTTTCGCTTTGCTAAGCAATGTGAGATGTGTAAAAGGGGAGACAGTTAATGTCCCTCACCATGCCGCCCCGCTCCTTTCCTATACCCATCCTCTCCCCCAGCCCCCTGCTCTCGCCCATCTCTCGCTGCCCCACCCCTCACCCTCCCCCTCGCCCCATCAACCCTGACAATCTCATCCGCATCTCCCCTCTTCCCTCCCTCCTCTTCTCATGTGCCCTCTGGAACCCCAGGTCCATCCGTAACAAACTGACCTCCATCCATGACCTCTTCATCTCCAACTCTCTAAATCTTCTTGCCATCACTGAAACCTGGCTTACTTCTTCTGACACTGCTTCACCTGCTGCCCTCTCATATGGGGGCCTCTCCTTCACCCACTCCACCAGATCGGATAAGCGTCCAGGAGGTGAAGTGGGTCTCCTCCTTTCCCCTAACTGCACTTTTCGGGTCATTCCTTCTTTACCTTCCCTCTCCTTCTCTTCCTTTGAAGTACACTCCATCCGGCTCTTCTCCCCCATCCACCTCCGTGTCTCCGTCATCTACCGTCCCCCAGACCCCTCCTCCCTTTTTCTTGACAACTTCGCTTCATGGCTCCCCCACTACCTTTCCTCTGACCTTCCCTCCATCATACTTGGTGACTTTAATATTCCTATTGACAACTGTTCTGACCCCGCCACCATCAAACTTCTCATCCTTTCCTCCTCCCTAGGCCTTACTCAGTGGACCTCTTCCCCCACCCACTGTCTTGGTCACCCCCTTGACCTTGTCTTCTCTCATCTCTGTGATCTCTCTGACTTCTCCAACTCTCCCTTCCCACTCTCTGACCACCATCTCCTCTCCTTCACTCTGTCCTCCTTCCCTGCTCCTGCCTCGGCCAAAGCCACCCTCACCAGGCGCAACCTTGACGCTATTGACCCTACCTCCTTCTCCTCCTCTCTTGAAACTCTCCTATCACCCCTTCCCTCCCTGGTCTATCCTGACCAGGCGTCCTCCCTCTACAATCTCTCCCTCACTACTGCCCTGGACGCTGTCGCCCCGGCCTCTACTGTCAGCAGACGCCGCACTATTCCCCAGCGCTGGCACTCAAAACTCACCCGCTTCCTCCAAAAGTGCTCTCGCACTGCTGAACGCCTCTGGATGAAATCTCGTTCCATGGCCGACTTCATTCACTTTAAATTCATCCTCTCTTCTTTCTGCTCTGCCCTCTCCCTCGCCAAACAATCCTTCTTTAAGTCCCTCATTTCTTCTCAGTCCTCCAATCCCCGCCGCCTCTTTGCCACCTTTAGCTCCCTACTCTCCCCCCCACCCCCTTCTGTCCCGTCTTCCCTCTCCGCTTCTGACTTTGCCACCTTTTTCTCTTCCAAAATTGAGGCCATCAGACTGAACATCTCCTCCTCCCCTTCTCCCGCCTCCCTCTTCGCTTCACCTCCGACCAACACCCAACTCTGGTGCTCTTTCTGCCCTACAACAGGTGAAGAAGTTCGCTCTCTCATTCTTTCCTCTCCACCCTCTACCTGCCCCCTCGTTCCCATCCCCTCTCACCTCCTTTGCTCTCTTTCTCCCACTGCCTGCTCTTACCTCGCACACCTTTTCAACCTATCACTCTCCTCTGGTGTAGTACCCTTCTCATTTAAACACGCTCTCATCTCTCCTATCCTCAAGAAACACAATTTTGACCCCACATCTCTTGCCAACTATTGCCCTATCTCTCTTCTCCCCTATGCCTCCAAATTACTTGAGCGGATTGTCTGCAGCCGCCTAACCAGGCACCTCTCGGACAATTCCCTCCTTGACCCTCTCCAATCCGGCTACCGCCCCCTCCACTCTACCGAAACTGCCCTGGCCACGGTTACTAATGATCTCCTATCGGCCAAATCCAAGGGTCATTTCTCCCTACTCATCCTCCTTGACCTCTCCGCAGCCTTTGAAACTGTGGACCACCCCTTCCTGCTGCAAACTCTTCTCTCTCTCGGCCTCTCTGGTTCTGTCCACGCCTGGTTCACCTCATACCTTGCTAACCGCTCCTTCTCTGTATCCACGTCTGGTTCTTCCTCCTCCCCCTACACTCTCGCTGTAGGAGTCCCACAGGGCTCCGTTCTCGGCCCTCTACTCTTTTCGCTCTATACTTCCTCCCTTGGTGCTCTCATTTTCTCCTTTGGCCTTCAGTATCACCTTTATGCTGACGACATTCAACTTTACATCTCTTCACCTGATCTTTCCTCCACCTTCCTCGCTCAGGTATCTGACTGCCTCGCCGCTATCTCCTCCTGGATGTCGGAGCGCTTTCTCAAAATCAACATTTCCAAAACTGAACTCATTGTCTTTCCTCCTCCCTTCCTCCCATCCCACCATGACCTCTCCATTGTCATTAACAACACTACCATCTCCTCTGTCACCCAACTACGCTGCTTGGGTGTCACCCTTGACTCCTCTCTCTCTTTTGCCCCCCACATTCATTCTCTTGCCCAAGCCTGTCGCTTCCAACTATGCAACATTGCCCGCATCCGTCCCTTTCTCTCTTAGGAGGCCACCAAAACAATCATACACGCACTCATCATCTCCCGCCTGGATTACTGCAACCTCCTCCTCACGGCCTCCCCCACTCCCATCTCTCCCCCCTCCGCTCTATATTCAATGTGGAGGCAAGACTCATCTACCTCTCACGCCGCTCCTCCTCTGCCTCCCCTCTCTGCCTTGCCCTACACTGGCTCCCCTTCCCCTACAGAATTCTTTTCAAACTCCTCACCACCACTTACAAGGCTCTCTCTCACTCTACTGCCCCTTATATCTCTAACCTCCTCTCCATTCACACTCCCGCCCGCTCCCTGCGCTCGGCCAATGACCGCCGCCTCTCCTCCACTCTGATCACCTCTTCCCATTCCAGAATCCAGGACTTTTCCCGTGCAGCCCCCCTTCACTGGAATGACCTCCCTCGCTCCATCCACCTCTCTCCTACTCTGTGCACTTTCAAACGTGCACTCAAAACTCACCTCTTTCTCAAAGCCTACCAACCATCCACTTAACCCCCATCTCCTCCGCTCATTCTCCCCTCTCTCCCATTCCCTCAACTGGCTCCTCTTGTGCCTGGTCTGTTTTACCCTCCCTTAGGATGTAAGCTCGTATGAGCAGGGCCCTCTTCCCTCCTGTCTCCTTACCTGTTCTTCTGCTCCGTGTCTATTGCATCTGCCTGCCTGGAGTTTCTGAAGTATTGGAACTTTTTGTTTATTGTTCTGTACTGTTATACCCTGTATAGTCTACTGTTTGTACTATGTGCGGCGCTGCGGAAACCTTGTGGCGTCTAACAAATAAAAGATAATAATAATGTATTTAGCTTTACATTGGACATGTCATGTGTCAGTGTTTGGTTTAATGAAAAATTTTGGAGCCTTAACCATGGTAGGCATGATTCCTCATGTTTTCAACTGAAGTGGTAGTTGAAACATTGGAGGGGTATCAAGCCACTTTTTGATATTTTATTATATTATTATATTAAACAAAGGCGAAACTAGTTAGTGCCTATGGCAAGAAAGAAATGTGTCACCCCAAACCCTCAAATGTACCCAAATGAATGCAAAATATTAATTTATTGTGGCCTTTTCATATTCACACCCTGGGTGGCTGCTACAGCCCTAGTAACGACCCAGATATTAAGCATAATAAAATATTGATCACTATCATTCACAGTGCCTTTAAGGACCATAAATACATTCAGTATGTATATATATATATATATATATATATATATATATATATATGTATATATATATATGTATATATATATATATATAACAGTTGCAAAGAAGGATACAGTACATTAATATTACATTACATGTAATTTTCATGTTTTGATATAAAATAGAAATTACAGTAGCTGTTCCGTGCATGAACAGCTACATAAAATCAACTCCAACACTTTCTTATTACTCTGTTCTTTGAACATATGATTCAGTTTTTTACGTTTCTAAGGCTATAAAGGCATTTCTTTACAAAAAGCTTCCCAACTGTGAGAACAATTAATCACGCATTTTGATATTATTACATTTCTTATGGTCTACAGCCAAGTTGTCCTCAGGGCTAGCAGTAGGAGTTCAAAATCCATCTGTGAATTCAAACACTTATGTGTGCCTCTACACAAGTTTATTTAAAAGATTTACCATTATAATTGCTTTTTCATTTAATTAATGAAAACTTTTAACCCACAAAAAATTGTAATGAGATTAATATTTGGTCAAATAAAATAGAATTGCAAGGTAAAAGCAAATCATAAAACTAGGTTATTAAATTAGATTCAATCCCATATCATTTCTACACAAATAAATATTGTATTTACTCCAAGTCATGAGAATTATATTGATTGGCATCTCAGAAATATCACAATGAAAAAACTACACTGACATTAACATATATTTTTACAGTACGTCTGTCTGTCTATCCAATTTAAATTATAAATTCAATAAATAATATGGGATATGTTACACTAAGTGCTTAGGAAGATGTATTGCGAAGAACTTACCAAATAGCCAGATAATTTGTGTGATGAACCTATGTTACATATATATTAATGATTTGCAGTAATGTAGGCTGCATTCTCGTAAATGGTCCGTCCAACAAAACTACTATCAATGTATCTTCGTACAGAACCTTATTTATCAACATATTGGATTATCTTTATCAGGTAATAAGTTTTCTCAGAAAAGGTGACATTGATGTACTTGGCATAACACAAGTCATAGCAAACAAATATTATTTTCAATATCCATAACTTCCATATCTTTCCAGCATAATCTTAAAATAACATGTTATGATATTGTGTTATATTTTTAATAGCTTTTGTAGCTTCTATGCTGATTGAGTAGATAAGGTAGTCTACAAAAATTGTAATGCCTTTGCAGCATCCTTACGTTATATTCAAATATTTTTTTCTCTAATTTTGTATGTGCTTTCATTATTTGTGTTCAGTTTCACAAACTGCAATTATATCATAAAAAAATGGTGTGGATCTTATTTATTGTAGTGATATAATATATGATATCATTCCTGTTTATTAAGTTGCATAGAACTCTATACTGCTGTCTAGGAGATTAGTCTATAAAGATAATCTTTCGCACAGAGACTCAGAATAAAGTGCTTTGAAAAAGTATTCAGTCCTTCTGTTTTTAAGTGTTTGTGCATCACACATTCATCTTCACAAGGTCCCCCTAAAAACAAAGAAATTGTAACTCAACAATAATACAAAAATAATAATAATAATGATAACATTTCATGAAATATATAGTCATCCCCCTTGGTCAGTAATTGAACCACTTCCAATGTAAGTAGACCTTGTGGATTTTGTCCCTACAAAATTTGAACGCAGAGATGGAACAATATTTGCATATTTCTCCTTGCACAATATGTCAAGCTGGGTCAGGTTAGTGGGGCAGCAGTGATGGATAGCAATGATGAGTTCTTGCCACAGATTTTGTATGCACTTAAGCTAAAGACTATAAATGGGACATGCAAGGACATCTATTTTCTTAATGGTGTATATATTGTAGAGTGTTTTGGATCATTGTTCTGTTTAAAGATAAAACTCCTTTCCAAGTTAGAGCTATTAGGCAAACAGTAACAGGTTTTGTCCAGGATTTCTCTATAATACTGTGTATACTTTTATTTTCATATCAATCCTAGCAAGATCACCATTCCTTGCCACTAAAATGGTATTGCTATTTCATTATGCCACCACAATCATACTTCATGGTGGGGATTGGCTGGTGTGCAGTGTTCTGATTTGCACAATACATACATTTTTAGCATTTGAGACAATAAGTTGCATAGATAGGGTCTTGTAAACTCTTTGGGGCTCATTCTGAGTAGGACGCAAGGCCTGTTTTTGAGTGTAAAACATGCTATAGTGAACTGCATTGTGCACCAAACATGTGCATCCCTACTTTGATAATATTGTACGCTATTTGTGTATCCCTGAGTTGTGCCTCTTTACATGTGGAGAGGAGGAACAGGGGAGGTAAGCGGCGTTTTAACGTAAGCCAAGTAAAGGCGTGTTTATCTACGTTCATTCTAGTTAGAGGTAGAAATAGCCATAGCTACACATGACAGGAGATTCATCTGTTGCAGGAGCTCTACTTTATAAGCAAAGATCTGTGCAGCTGAGAATGAACATAAGCACAAACCTTTGTAGCTAAAAAAGAGGGTAAAAAAAATATTACCAGCTCATAGCTTATGCTGGTAGCCACAATTGCCCAGGATAAATAACATGGGGTTCTTCTGCAAAAGTGACTTTTAACAGTAGGGGAAAAAAATTCTGACGTGCTACCAATGAACTACATTGTAGCAATGAACTTCATTGAATTTATGCCGCTTGTGGGGTGGAAGCATTTCTAGAAATACAGAGTATTTTTCTTACACTCTAACCAATCACTGTGACGCTGCTCAATATTGATTAGTAGCTGAAAGGCCGTCCAGTCTGACATGTGCGCCTACAAGGTTATTTTGTATATTTTTTTAAACAGGATTACAAGGAATCAGAAAAAAGAGAATCTCTTCTAGATTTAGGCGAGAAATAAATTGGTAAAAGAGGGTTATGAAGGAGTGCTTATTTTGATAAAAGATTTTCTTCATGCTGTTAATGTATTTATTTAATAGTGTATTTTTGCTGTACTACAAGTTCCAGTAGGCCCTATTTGCCAGGATATGCTGGTACTTGTAGTTCTACAAGTGCCATCATACTCAAGCATGTTAGGACTGCCAGGGCTTGCTGGGAGAAGTTAAACAACAGGATAATGCTTAAATCTATTTTTTTAAGATTTATTACCCAACATCCACTGGACACAAGTGTTGGGAAGAGCTCAGCGTGGGCGGGGGGAGGGCAGCATTAGATGGGGCCTTATGCTGAATTGACTATGGCTGGTTGACATTATGACAGGAGCCCCACCCTGCAGGTTTCCCTGTTATAGGGTCACCAGCCCAGCCTGCCATAGCCTACTGCTGGTAGTGGCTTTTACAGGGGAACCTCGCTCTGTTTGTCGCCCTGCAATAGCTGCTATCAGCCTAGGCTATGAGTGCTGAAAGCATTGTTTGGCAGGGAGGGAACACCATTTTGAAAGAAAATTATTTATTTACTTCTTTTTATTTTACAACTATTATGTAATTCATCAAGTTAATGAATGGTGTCTCCAATATACCGCAGGATGAAGATACTCGTAAAGCTGGACTGTCTTTATTACATGTGTCTTATTTGTATACATTTGTATTTGCATATAAGTGCAGACAATACACTGAAGGATACATCCAATACATATGTGTAATATAAAGTCACAAAAAAACACACAGAAACAAAATCAATTAATGTCACTTGTTAATAATATAGTCAGTAGTGACAAAACATTAATAAAATAAAAAAGAGGGTTTGTTTTTTTAGTTTTCTTCCCCCTTAAAGTAATTTTTGGGATGTTCTGAATGTCTACTGTACCTAAACTGCATTTTACAGTTACTCCTGACTGCAAACACATGTTCTAGCATACATACACAGCCGTCATCACTAGTACTAGTACTTGACACTTACACCAGACCTGTAGCTGGTACAAGTGATCTGACTGAAGAAAAGGTACCTGTTAGGACTCTGTCCTTATTCTGAATTTGGCCTACACAACCGCTGTTGTTATACCTGGACATTTTCTCCTTGCCTGCAAGGGGTTAAGCCCTCATCATCTGCTCATGATCACCTGTGTCTGGCCTTGTTAATACTGCCTTTTCCAACAGACCGGTGCCAGTTAGTTTGTCTTTGCTGCTGCTGGTCTCTCTGTGAAACTCCTGTTTAGATGCTGCCTTCTCTTTGGTATTTGACCTGCTTTGTTCCTACATTTTGCACCTCCTCTTGGGACCCAGACCCTAACTTCATTTGACCTTTCTCCTGCTTACTCCCTGGTATATTGTGGATATCTGGCTTCTGACCCCTGGATTGCCTGACTCTCCTTTTGCCTATTTCTCCTGTGGATCATTCAGTGTTTGTGCCTCCTGGCTAACATAGCAATCCAATATCCTTGTGCTTGCACTTCATCCGTCATACCTGGACTCTACTACTCATACACATACTACAGTGCGAGTTTATGCAAACTATGGCATGTATCAGCATTTACACTCCTTAATGAATAAGGTCCACAATGCAGAATTATAGAAAATACAACCAATTAAAAGTATAGGATGATTTCAGACTCCTTCAACTCCTTAGGACCTGTATAAAAACAGTCTGTTTCTATTGGCAAGGGGTGGCATATGCTAACCAGGAAAGACTTCTGAAATGTGTACCCTGTCCTCTCCATGATTTTATTTTAAATATTTCATGCAGCAAAATAAAATTTCACTTTTCATGCTGGCACAATATGAGTATGCCCAGCACGCATTTAGCTTGGAACTGCAACATTCATCCAGCTTGTCAAATCAGATAATACAATTTTTTGTGCAATAAGCCAGCAACTACATCTTGACACACATATTCATACACTTCCCTTCTAAATGGGAGCATTTACACAAAAATAAGTGCATCATATCGCAAAACAGTGTAATGAATGTGCTGCAGGTGTACATTTGTGCCCATTTGTAAATGCGATTTAATGCCATTAAATAACCTTTTATGGCACAGGTTCTTAATAACTGTAACCGACTAGTAAAACAGAAATGTTATGCCATAGTTTGTTATAATAAAAATATAGCATAATTATTGTTTAATTGCAAGTAGAGTGATCTTGTTAATAGTGTTAGACAGTTAACTGAAACTACAGTTTTCTGTCTGACATGATTGTAGTGACAGAGTGGAATACCAGACAGTCCATCATGGGAAAGATGTCTACCCACTACCTATCTTATTTGAGATATTTTATGTAGTATACTAGCCACCAGTTTGGAGGTTTATTTTACACTAGCAACCAAATTGGAAAACTGCTATATTCTAGCCACCAGATTTGAGGTCTTTTTTATATACAAGATACCAGATTGGATGTTGGTTTTATACACTTGCTATCAGGTTCATGAATTGATTCATGCACTAGCCTTCAGAATCATATCTGGACAGTACAATTTCTACAACAATAGACTTAGGGCTAGATTTACTAAGCTGCGGGTTTGAAAAAGTGGGGATGTTGCCTATAGCAACCAATTAGATTCTAGCTGTCATTTTGTAGAATGTACTAAATAAATGAAAGCTAGAATCTGATTGGTTGCTATAGGCAACATCCCCACTTTTTCAAACCCGCAGCTTAGTAAATCTAGCCCTTAGTGTTTTATACTACTGCATTTACCAGAATTAATTCTGATTTGAATAAGGGCCACCAGAATTGATTTTTGTAGTAGCTAATGGTTTTTGTTTGTAAACTAAGCTTGAAATAGGACTCTTAATTGTAGACAATGTAGACACTGGAATAAGGAGTGGCACATCCCTGTTTACCAGACTATAGGGGAGAGGATGTCCAAAAAAGGAGAGAAAAAGAGAAAATATGTATAGAGGGGCACTCAAAGGGTTTAAATTGTTAAATATAGACTATCAAATTGAGAAAGATTCATATATATATATATATATATATATATATAAAAAACATAACTTTATTGGTATTTATTAAAATACTAGAGTTCCCCATATATTATTTGGTGTTAATGACAAATCACAAAATTAGCGAAAATATTAACAAATGAAAATGAGTAATAGTGACCAGAATTAAGGATACTGTTAATAAGCAGTGTTACCTGCTATTCTGTGTTGCTGTCTGTAATATTAATTGTGGGTAAAATACCCTATATAGTATAAGTCAAAATACCTGTAGTCTAAACCTTACAGTGATAAGAGTATAATCCTTTTAGTAATATGTAACGATATAAAGACCGCGTTTATACGCGTAGTCACTCTGAATGGAGTTGAAAGGACAGGTCAAGATATACAGTTTCCTGTAATCAGCTGTGCCGTGTTTACATAAAGATTATGCTAATAGGATTATCCATAACACCTA
Source organism: Mixophyes fleayi (assembly GCF_038048845.1). NCBI lineage: Eukaryota > Metazoa > Chordata > Amphibia > Anura > Limnodynastidae > Mixophyes > Mixophyes fleayi. The sequence continues at coordinate 223,290,017 of NC_134405.1, forward strand.
TACAGTACTATTGTATTATTCATTGTTGTCTATTTCCTGTAATCAGCTGTGCCGTGTTTACATAAGGATTATGCTAATAGGATTATCCATAACACCTATGCAGTACTATTGTATTATTCGTTGTTGTCTATATGTATAGAGACTTTATTGATAATATGAGTCTAGTTTCATTATCCAACAATAGTAAAATCAAAAGCCCATAATGAGTGGCTCTGCATGGTGGAGTTAGTGCTGCTTTCCCTGGCTTTATCAAAGGCCTTTGATAAAGCCAATTAGCGAAAAGCGTGTTAGGCGTTTCTGTGTAATGCTGTCTTGTTAAACTTGTAATATTATTCTAACCTTCAGTGTTTTCGCCTATAAATCACTGTGCTCATGTTAGGGGGGCTACTTATAACATCATCTATATTCCGTATTAGGATAGATATGTTAACATAATAGTCGCGTATATCAGCGTCTGTTATACAGGGTCCTTTACAGGGAAAGCAGCACTAACTCCACCATGCAGAGCCACTCATTATGGGCTTTTGATTTTACTATTGTTGGATAATGAAACTAGACTCATATTATCAATAAAGTCTCTATACATATTGACAACAACGAATAATACAATAGTACTGCATAGGTGTTATGGATAATCCTATTAGCATAATCCTTATGTAAACACGGCACAGCTGATTACAGGAAACTGTATATCTTGACCTGTCCTTTCAACTCCATTCAGAGTGACTACGCGTATAAACGCGGTCTTTATATCGTTACATATTACTAAAAGGATTATACTCTTATCACTGTAAGGTTTAGACTACAGGTATTTTGACTTATACTATATAGGGTATTTTACCCACAATTAATATTACAGACAGCAACACAGAATAGCAGGTAACACTGCTTATTAACAGTATCCTTAATTCTGGTCACTATTACTCATTTTCATTTTTTAATATTTTCGCTAATTTTGTGATTTGTCATTAACCCCAAATAATATATGGGGAACTCTAGTATTTTAATAAATACCAATAAAGTTATGTTTTTTTTACATATATATATATATATATATATATATATATATGAATCTTTCTCAATTTGATAGTCTATATTTAACAATTTAAACCCTTTGAGTGCCCCTCTATACATATTTTCTCTTTTTCTCTCCTTTTTTGGACATACATGTTATAGTATGTGAGGGTGCACCACAAATCAGTAATAGATTACCTATATAGGTCACATTTGTGTTGACTTCATTAAATATTTTTTGTATGGGTTTACCCAGTGCGGTCTACAATTTTTTAGCTCTATAGGGGAGAGGATGTCTGATAGCCTAAGATTTTTGTTTCAGTAATTTCTGACAACAGTGTCCTTGGATTTTTCACACCATTCTTTCAGAATTATGGGGACCTTTGTTTGCTACCTCCAAGCATGGTACCTGGGACAAAAAATTGTAGGTGACCCAGAACAAGTTGACACTTGTCCCTTAGACCCACAATATTAGGCTTAAATATCTAGTTAAGTCCTACCAGAGATCTAGATATATTCTGTGGCCTGTACAAAAGTGTAATACTTTGTGGACTTTAGTAAACAAAAAAAACCAACAGAGTAACCATGGGAATGTGACATTTGCATATTACAAACTACTTTACAACCAAGGTATCAGGTTGCTATTCCATGTGCATTAATATTTTTATATTCTCCATTTGTGATAAATAACTAGCTCATTCTTACATTCTATGCCCAATCAAGTTGACACATTTTATAAAATGATTATTTAAATTCATTATTATTTTGTATTAAACTGCTACATAATGTCAGTCAAGCATTATGATTTTGTTCTCTCCGACTGTGCTGAAAAACAGCTAGGAATGAAGTAATTGACCTTGTTGCTCAGTGAATTGTACAATGCTCTGCTTCCCACTGTTTTTAGCCTCTCACTTTACTTTACGCTTCTTGAAAGGCATGACCTTTGCAGGGGATATTATTTTCCAACAGGCACAAAGCTGTCTGAACAAAGACAAACTTAAATAAGGGTGCAGCTGTACAAGAGAAGAACATATGTACAGCTAAGAGTTAGACAGTACTATGTAATCACATTGACAGAGGTTTCCCCAAGTGTAACTCATCTCTTTACAAAGTGCAATATGAACTTCTAAAGTACACTAGTTCAACTTATAGTTCCCTCTGGTCCAGATTTAACTTTTTTGCCTCTCTAGACAACTTTTGCTTCACCCTCCTTCTCTCCCAATATATATCAATGGCCCTAAACTTCTCCATGTATCACTTAAAAAAATAAGTGTAGATAATAGAAGTATATTAGCAGTAGTTCTAAGTGATCATTTTTTTTATGCTGACAAGAAAAATCTGTAGTAAGATGGTTTTAAAAGGGACAGACTGCTACCACTGTAGTTCTGCCTCTAGATATCTGGAAATGCCTGATAGTCTTACGCTCTAAAGCATTTCCACAAACCTGGACCACAGTTCTGTTCTTGCTATAATCATACATAGGCATTGAAAAGGTGACCTCATTTCAGGGGAGTTTTGAAGCATGTTCATTAACACATCACATAGCTGTGCTCTAGCATAGTATATCATGTACTTTACACAGCACTTTGATGGGTGTTCCATAAAATTCCACTATATTTGACAGAAAATGTTAAAATTGCTGCAATGCAATACAAAGTTAATGCCCATCAGAAAGCATGTGTATACGGGTGTTTTCATTTAAGCATATGTCCATGTGTATGAGACTTTATGATGTAAAATAAATGCACATAAACTAACTGGGTTATGTATCTCCAGTGGATTTTGACAGAAAGTGTATTAAAGTAACACTAAATTAGGTGGACTATGAATAAAGATATTCTTGCTTTTAATAATGTTTAGCAAATCATGCACTCCCTTTTTTCTAAACTTCTATTTTCTCCTTCTTACCTAACATGTTTTGGAAAAGGCAGCATACAGTACAGTAGCAACAGATCAAGGATGAAAAACTGTCGGATGGCATACTGCCTCTTATGTTCCTGCTGGTAATACATAATTATTTTTTAAAATCTTTACCTTTCTATGTATCTGTACTCCATGGGACACACATTTCTGTCATCATTAAAATCCATGTTAATTTCTAACTTTTGACAATCTGTTAGTAACTTTTTTTTTCTTTTCATGTATTACAGTTTTATATCTAGTGATTTATGTTGACATTTTGAATGTCGGCTTTACAGCATTGACCACATTTTAACATGTCAATATTATGAACTTGTAGACATTATGACTGTCAACATTATAACTGAGTCAAGTGACTGTCAACATTATTGTGCAAACAGTTTCACCGTCGACATTTCAACTACATCCCATCAGAATTCCCTTAAAAATGAAAGAGTGTCTGGGCATAAACAAACAACTGAAACATGCCTAAAAACACACAAAAAGCTAATTGGGTTCTATTTAATAACTCTAGTACTACATTTTTTCGTTTTAGTAACTAATCCCACTCTCTTATCTATTACAACTCCACCTTACACTCTTTGGGATTTTTAGAACTTGATATAAGTAACTTGTTTTTGCATAAGATATTTCAGTAATGCGAACACTAAAAATCCTTAAACATAAATCCATACAGATTTATGCATATTGTTGAATTGGATCTACTTACACCTGGAGAGGAACAATAGGAGTGAGTAGCAGTATTAAAGGAGAAGCTGAGTGAAGTAAGGGTGTGCTTACGAAATTGAGACACAAATAGATGTGCACACATCTACAGATATGTCTTTTATGAGGCTCTTGCGGGTGCTTGCAGACTGGTGCAATGATCATGACTATCAGCACTATCTAGCTGCTTCTGATTAGCTGATTGTGTAATAACTACCCCAACTGAACTTATCTTAAATTATTAACATTGTGGTTATATCCTATGAAGTTCCAATAGTCTATTCACCTTAATTCACCAAAATTTGCATTTTGACAATTGCTGGAAACAAGATTCCCATTTTATTTTTTAAAGCAACAGATGTTTGTATTTAATGTCATTTGTATTTATTACATTTTATATTGAAAATAAGACTTTCACATTTATTAGTAACTGTCAGAGACAACATTTGCTCTTGTTTATATGACACTTCAATACATGCATATATTGTGTGCAAATAGGGTAATGTGACGTAAGCATTTATTGGTAACAATTTCAAGGTGTAAGTATGGTGTAAGCAAACACACTTGTTATGTCTGACGTATGCCTAGTGCAAATTTAACTGTCTTTGAGCAGAACACATCTAGAGATATTTCCAAGATGTTCTTTTTTATTGAGTTTAATTTAATCTAGGGAGCAGGTTCCTATCATAGTGTATTTGATTGTGTACTACTATATTACATGCAATGAATACTAAAAAATTGTTAAATTTTTACATTTGATTTACATGTTTGTATTAAGCACAGCTTGCCAATGTCCAGATAAGAGGCTTTGGATCTAGCAATGCAGTGCTGTTCAGTAAATGTTTCTTCCTCAAATTATTCCCCCCAACCACATTCCACAGGGGTATTAGTAAAGCTAGGTACACACTACAGAAATTTCGACCAACTTTTTATGCCAAGCGATTTTACATGCGATCGATGGTCCGATCGCTCGATCCATGGACTGCATACACACTAGCCTTGTTTAAGACGATAAAGGGAAGAGCGGACGTCCCTTTAGCGACTTTTTACAGCTATGTTGTCGTGAGCAATGATTTAAATTTTGTACACATTGCAGCGACATTTGCGGGAAATGTACGAGATATCAAAGACATTAGCATAAAGGGGCAGAGCTTTCACTATAGTTAACTCCCAAAACTGCCTAAAAAGAGAAGGCAACACTGTCTCTTCATTCATTTCTATAAAATAGAAGTTTAGTAGTATACATTAAATTTAGAAAAACATTTAACTGGTAAAGTGGAATGCAATGAATATTCCCTAATAATAAAATCCCTTCGTATGTAATGGAATGCTCCATTCTCGGCGTGCATCATCGCTGATTGGTCCACAGCAGAAACAAACGCCCATGTCTGAGTGTATAAAATGACAGCGGAACATGTTTGGCGCCAAGGAGCATCAGAAGATGTCAGTGGGGGTTGCGGGTGAGGAGAAGATGTCAGTGGGGGTTGCGGGTGAGGAGAAGGTGTCAGTGGGGGTTGCAGCTATGGAGACAGAGACGGAGACGGAGATGGAGATAGAGTCAGAGATGGTGCTGGAAGGGCCAAAAAATGTTGGAAAAGTTAAGGTGCGGGTTGGAGATACTCAAGAACAGCAAAGAGCAAATCCAATGAGCCCAAGAGAGGTGGAGATGATGATAAAAGTACTGGACCAGGACGACAACGACATTAAAAAAGGTCAGTAGCACGTGTAGTGTACCTGTTAGAAGGACTTTATTTCATTCTAATTGAAAAGGAAAAAACGTTATAATAACCAAAATGGCGCCTGTTTTCCAGAATGCTCAGGGGTTAAGCCCGCTATTGTTGCGATTTCGCCACAGGGACCAAAATATAAACTGATCTCGAGCAGTGTGTAAGGTGAGAAAATGAGAGTATTTATGTCGTAGAATAAAAATTACAGATATAGAAGTTAAATGGTAAACATTTTTTATTTCCTTGTTTGGTAGATAAAGAAATCAAAGGGAATAGAAACCCAAGCGACATCAAGACCTGTTCTGCCATGAACCAGTAGCACCTTTAAAAATACTAAATACTCAAAATAATACTCTGCAGTATTCAGCTCTCTGATTGGTGTGGGCGCGCTCACTTCTCATGCAGATCTTTCTGACAGCTGTGTGTGTGTTACAATTTTTGTACCTTTTTCATGCAATAAAAATGTTGCTTGAACACTGTGTGGTTTATTCTGGGTACTTCACAATTATAAGTTAATAAAGGTTAATATAACTTTAATAGGTTATAAAGGTATAAGTGTATAAAGAGTAAATATGAATACATTGCCGACATAGATGCAAAGGGTAATAACACATGTGCTTTACACAAGTGTAATGGTCTGCAGCCAGACAGGTGCAATATACATCGATACAAGACAAAGTGATGTGCGGATTCTGCACCACGTGGGACTGGGACAGACCTCAAAAAATTTATATATACACGCCCCCCAGGTCGAGGAAGTATCGGAGGATTGTCATGGATCGGTCAAAAGTTTATATACACTACAGAGCGGAAACGAGATTGGAACGAAAATATTAAACGGTACGACCAACCAAATGAGGCGATAATCGTCCATTTGGGCAGACTTTCGACCATCGTGTCACTGCAAACACTGACCCGACTTTTGAAAGAGTGGTCGTATGTCGGCTGTTTGAGCCGATTATTGGGCGAAAACAGTATAATGTGTACCCAGCTTTAGTGATATTACTGTAAACTTTTTTGCATTCCTCCTTACAACTAGATATCAAACACTCTTGATTTGCCTCCATTTTTCCCTTCTGGGTTTGTAACACACACACTATAGCAATCTTTATCAGATCCTGAGCCAGAAAAATTAGCTTAAGCAATGATCCCTGCTGCAGTGCTACTAACAATAAGCAACATTGCACTGAACTAGTGGCATCTCTCCCTGGAATGACTTATACTAAATTTTTGCTCTACAAGCACTGCAGTGTCTTCAAGCTTTTAATTGCTCCTTGAAATGTGGCACTTCAAACCTAGTACTACCAAATGGTTTAAACACACTCACTGTGAGCATCTACAACAGGGGTCAGGGAACAGGGGTAAATTACCCCAAATTGGGTAAAAATTAAATCCCTGGGGGTAATGCTGCAGATTCACATGCTGTCAGTTGGATTGTAGACCCCTTTAAATGTGAAATTGCTGTTGTACCAGAAGAGCCTCAAAGGTTGGCAGAGGCACTTCTTGAGCTTCGATGCAATAATGAAGCACGTATTGCATTTGAAAACAAAGCAGGTCTGTCATATTTTTGGATGTCAACAGCTGCAAAGGCATTCAAAATTGCACATGAGACAGTCAAAACGTTGCTGCCTTTTGCAACAATCTAACTTTGCGAACAAGGATTTTCCACTCTAACGAACATAAAAACAAAGCAGAGAAATCGATTGGACGCTGAAGACTGTATCCAAATTGCTCTGATATCAAAATGCCCCAATATTGATGCTCTCGTATAACAAATGAAGCAACATTATTTCTCCAAAACCTGAAGTTTTGAAGTTGAAGCTTTCAAAGAAATTTTGAATAGATTCAAGAAAATTTGGAATTCCAATAATTAATAATATATGATTTCCTTCCTTTCAAATCCAGGGGGTAATGTTGGTGTATCTAAATATATTTGGAGGTAAAAGGTAAAAAAAAGTTCCCTGACCCCTGATCTCCAAGATACATTACAGGTTTTCAAATCACCAAGTTTAGAACAATCGTTTTTGGCAAAACAAGATGATCGCAGAAGAGATTCTATTCCTGAACAATTATGGGACGCATTGCAGATGGACCAGCATTCATTGCGCTACAATTTTAATACCCCCTTGAGTTCATTTTCTGATAAATTCAATCAAGTTTGCAGGTAAATGATGGAGCCTTTCACTATCGGATTTATTTAAAAATAAAATGTTTGTTACAGAAAAAAATTACCTTTTCAGGTAAAAACAAGTTGTGTTTTGTTAATATTCCTTTACCTCCGACTACTGATTTATATTTTAGAATTGTATAAAATATGAACTACCTAGCTGCAATAGGTGATTATACATATTGATATGCTTGATTTGGAATTGTTTTGCTGCTTAATTCTGTGTTTAATAATTCATTTAAATTATAGAGTTATCTTGAGAGCAATTTAACTTTGTTCTTATGGCCAAAAATGTTAGCAATCATTTTTTATTTGCTTCTGGAGAATAGCTTAAATATGCCAGATGGTGATATGTGGCATAAATGCTTGTTAGTATGCTCAATTGGGGAACATTTTTCAGGAACCTATCATTATATGATTGCTTAAAGAATAATGGAAAAAAAATTGTAATTACATATACAATGCTACACCTTTTCAATAAGGATATATTCGCCATTCAATATGTTTTATATTGTGAAATGTATTATGCACTACTAGTCAGCATTTTTCTTATATTTATGGTCATTTATGACACGCTAATGTGTCAGTCTATAACAAACACCTCTTACTATCTTTCACTCTTAAATGTAGTAAAATGTATACTAAAGAACATATTCTCGTTAATTGTGCTAATCCAGATGTATTTTAATCTTTTTTTTTTTTAGTATAAACATATATAAGAAATATACCTAGGAGCATTTTACATGGTATCTGTTTTGGTAATGCACATGACTGCAGGGTTATTGATTCCTATGTTTTTCACTATACCTCTCCATTTACTTATTAATATATATTGCCAATATGAGTGAACATGCATTACAATCAGGAAGTGTTAAAGAACTGTGTGATGATTATGTAGTATATCTAATGACTGATTGTTATTTTCTGTTGAATTCATGTATGACAATGTATATTGCATGTAATCTTGTAATGTAATCTAAACGTATGCTTTGCTAGATTACCTGAGTTTGAATTTATGCAAGTGTCATTAATCTGTTGAAATAGCCAGACCAGGGAGAGTTAGGATTTTGGAGGAGTTTGAAGCCCCAAAGTTGTAAACCATCTAGTCAAGTAGAATGAGCAAAGGTGGTAAATCAGGTCCTGTGAACATTCCGATCTCAGGACATCCCTAGCTCCCTTCGAAAAGCCCTGTGACATTTGAGAGATCAATCTGTTCTTATTGACAGCTAAACTACAAGGTGGGGGGTGAAAGCTATGTGGAAAAAAGGTTTAAAATCTTCTGACTTGGACAATAATGTGTGCATTTTCATGAGGGGTCTATCAAGACTGAAATATCCCATCCTTCTCAATTATGTTCCCTCACACAACAGTTCTTAACCCTTAAGTAGTAATTCTGATTTTATTTCCTATTTTATTTTCTGAAACTTACTTGTGCAATATATTATATGTCTTGTCATTAATTTTTGTAATGAAGCCTTGGAAACATTTGTCAGAATAATAAACTTAATCTAGTGTGGAGATGTGCCCCGCGGGTGAGGTTCCCGTGAAGAGGGCGAAGAAGGAAAAGGAATGAAGCTACTCACCATTCCAGCGGTAAGTATTCTTCTTCTTTACTTGCAGGTCCCGGTGGCTGCGGGTAAGTGAGCCAATCAGTGGCCGGACAGGCGAACTAATCCTGGCTCGCCTACGGCCATTTGAACTTTTGGCGCCGTCGCAGGCCAATCAGGGCTCGCGGCAACGGTTAATGACATCAGCGTGCCTGTGGCTTTATAAGCCACTGGGTACCGCCATTTATCTAGAACAGTCCGGCAGCGAAGCAAGATGGACATTGCTGGAGCTGTACCAGAAGAAAAGAAGACGCCGCAAGAGAAGCCCGCTGTAAAGAAGAAAGAAGACGCCGGGAAGTCAAAGAAGAGCTTGCCGGCAGGGAGCCCTTGTAGGGGCTAATAGCGCCCCCACAAAGAAGACAGCGGGGACACAAGCGCCAAAGCGGAGAAGAGGCGCCGTCGGCTGGAGGTTCTGGAAGACCCAAAGATGGCAAGGCAAGCAGAGTTTCCTGTGTGGAGCAGGTGAGTATAAAAATACTCAGTTAGGTCGGGCATAAGGCCTGTGTGCATGTTCCGGGCACTAGGGCAGCTGGCATCATTAGTGGGCACAAGGTCCTGGTGCAGTTATGGTGTAGGTAGAGTTTATTTGGGCACTAGGCCCTATAGATAGAGTCGGGGCACCAGGCCATTAGAAGCGTAGTGGGCACAAGAACCCCTGTTAGGAGATTAACACAGTGCACTAGGCCCCTAGGTGCCGTGTGGCATGAGAGAGTGAATCTCAGGCAAAAGGCCTGAGGTAACAGTTGAGCAGAAGGCTCCTGTGACCGTTCTGCATATCTGGCTTGTAAGCTAGTTGGTGCAAGTGCCTTCCATTCTCAGTCTAACACAGACAATAGTAAAGTGTTACTGAAATAGTGTTGTAATATTGCATTATGTATTGTGTATGCCTGTGCTGTAGAAGTTTCTTTCCAGGTCCAAGACGTCAGTCCCCCATTAAAGGTAGGCGCTTGATTCCTTACTGTACTCCTGTAATTCTCTGTGTCTGTGGGGACAAGGGGTTAGTTAGAGCACACACAGTTAGGGTAGGACACATGGTAGTTTTCCCGTCCCGTAGGTCTCTGGAGTTATGCAGGATTCCTGAGGCAGTGATTGGGCACCTCACTGGCAGTGCAGCACATCTTTTTGAGTTCCAAGGGTGCGTCCTGTGGTTCAAAGTGGGTGTCCATGTCTGAGTTCTGGCTGGGTCCCTGACGGTTCCAGATTGGGACGGTGTTACCACTCAGGTGAATGCAACTGACTCAAGTTCCGTTAGTGGCCCCTGACGGTATCTGAGCGGATGTTGCCACCCCGGTGGTGCGTTGTTCCAATGAGCCCGGTCGGGCAGGTGGCAACTGGTTCTTGGGATTCTGTGAGTGACCCAGTAGTGAGAAGACAGTCTTATCGGTACGACCTGGGTGCGGGTTAGGGTCAGCCCCTGGAGTAGAAGGCGAACACCGGCTGGTGTTCCCCATAGGTAAAGGTATGAGGCTTAGAGAGTACACCCCACCCAGTACCTAGCAAAGTTGCATTACCCGACCAATAGTTGTTGTAGGGTCAGGGCGCCTGTTGTTAGCAAGTGTCAGTTGTGTCGAAGGTACATTCTCGCCTCACGTGTGGAGTAGAGGGAAGCCATGTTGTATGCTGTCTTCCAAAGGTGACGAAGATGAGCAGGAGAGCGGGTACCGGAAGTTGGGGGGCCAGGGGAGTATAGCTCTCTTGATTCCTACTTCTGGTTAGGCCCTCAGCAAGGAGTTAGTAGAGGCGGGACTGTTCCCGGTCACAAATACTCATAGTCCCACACCCTTGGCCACAGCAAAACGAGGTGGCGGCAGGCAAGGAGCAGTGTATCTACTCCTTGCCGTAGCCTCGGATAGTTCTTCCTGGTAGACATGGGTCTCAACTTCTCTTTCTTCCTTAGGTGGAAGTGGAGTGATCTGATAGAGGTTCAGTTGCTGGACTGCTAGAATAGGGAAGATAGTGGTCCCTCGGGATTGGGGTCCAGGAGTCAGATCTTCAATAAACACAGTGCTGATACGGAGAATGGCTGGGGAGAAGCAGAAGTGGACAGTAGGTGGTCATTGTTTGGAAGGTAAGACATTTGTGTGCGTCTGTCCTGTTCCCTTGCAGGATTTACACTAGTGTGTTCTCTGTGATTCTTTGCGAACTTACGAAGCCCAGGGAGGTTAATACTACATGTGTATGTGATTTGAGTGTGAAACATTAACAAGTGGTTTTGATGAGCGCTAGGATAATAAATCCTTTGTGGTGGCAATAAAAGGTGTATTCATTGCTAAATGACTAAGGTGTTGCCAGTCACGGCCAGCTGTTCAGATTGCTGTATCTGGGACAGGCTGGATGTTCGTGACAAGCTCTTAGATCGGTAGTGGTATATATTAATACATGTCACATAGTAATGTCATGATACTGTCACGCGCCGGTCCCGTAGATAGGTGCCGGCATTGTGACTTTTTCCCTATGAACTATGTTTTGGACTTGTTCCCACTCAGAGACATGACTTTCATACAGGTGCTGCTGGTTGTGTGATCAGGACCTCCTCCTTGATTCTCATTGGTCCTGAGTACTATTTAACTAAACATGACCTTTTGGTGATTGCCTGTTCTTCGTGTTACTCAGATTGCCTGGCTCCTGGTTACCATTACCTGTTCCTCTGTTTGGGCCTCCTGAGTCTATTGTTGCTGTGACCTGCCAGCTGGACTTACCTAATTCATCGTTGCACTTGGTACCTGTAGTTCTACGCTGTGCCCAGAGTTTGCTGCTGCTGTTACCTGCTAGCTGGACTTCCGCTTATGACATCTTCGCATCTGGTACCTGTAGTTCTACTATGTCGAATCTACTATCATGGATGTCTGCTGATTGAACTTTTGCTTTTACATCTATGCACCTGGTACCTGTAGTCCTCTGTGGTCAGTGGAACTTTACCGCTGTCAAGTTACAGATTGGAAACATCTTCCGTGAGTTGATCGCTGCATATTCAAGTTGATTCTATGCACCTGTGCTGTATGTTCAAGCTGGCTCCCGTTAAAGACTCTCCTGTAATTCTGCTCGCTATTCTACTGTGACTGTGTTCCATAGCGAGCTTGCTATTAAGTTTAGTACTATTGAACTTCTTCTTGTTAACTTTGCTATATATTAAGATATCTCTGTGTTGGATCGTTGCTGGTGGATATTAGCCTTACGGGGCGGCACGCGGCTGGGATTCTTTGCTTTTCTATTACTTCTAAGTAACGGACTGTTTAAGGGCCCTCTGCTCTATTTGATCATATTGGGATTGATATATATTGTCCAAGAATTATCGTGATACCAGTGACCACCTGCTATGTGGAATATACCATCTTCATGTCTGGACTATTTGCTATTTCATCCCATAACAGTTGCTCAGAGTTACTAACAAACTGAAGTATATATGGTGAATTGCATTCTGTTTGTATTCCATTGCCGTGTGTGCTTTCCATGTTATATATATTCTTCCATTGCTATTATACCAGCAGCATATATACCTGTTATGTCATCAAGCAATATATCCTTCAATTTTATCATCTCTCCAGTGTCTTATTGCTACTGATATTCAGCCTGAGTGTTGCCTCCACTATCCTCTGTCACTTTTGAGGTAGATCATTATCGACAGAGGCAAGGGATCATTAAAAAAACTACTCAAATCGTGAGAGTAAGAACAGGTCTCAATGTCTGATCCCACGGTGGAGTTCTCTGCAAGAGATATGCTACAATATCTTATTGCTCGAGTTGAGCAACAGGACAACACACAGCGTCAGTTGCTACAAAGTTTTCAGACACTTGCTGGTCGTTTGGATACACTTCAAGTAATTCAACCAACAATACAAGTTCTTCCTCCTGAGCAATCGTCAGGACATCAGGCCTCCCTTGTGACTTCCTCAACACTCAGATTACCCACTCCGGCCATGTTTGATGGGGACCCAAAATTTTGTCGTGGCTTTCTTAATCAGTGTTCAATTCAGTTTGAGATTCAACAACAGAATTTTCCTATTGATAGGTCTAAAGTTGCATTTGTTGTCTCTCTACTAAATGACCAAGCCTTAGCCTGGGCTTCCCCACTGTGGGAGAGGGGTGATCCACTCCTTTTTGATTATGCCTCCTTTTTGTTGACTTTTCGTCAGATTTTTGATGAACCTGGGCGGCTCTCCTCTGCCTCCACGGCTATACTTCGTTTACGTCAAGGGAAACATTCTGTGGCTCAATATGTCATTAAATTTCGTTATCTTCTGAATTGTCATGGAATGATGAAGCTTTGGTGGCTGCATTCTGGCAGGAGCTATCTGATCGTGTTAAAGATGTTTTGGCTTCCCATGAACTTCCTACCTCCTTGGAGGCCATCATTTCATTATGTAACAAAGTGGACTTACGTTTCAGAGAAAGAACTGTGGAGAAAGAGGTGGTTCGTCGCCAAAGTTATAGACCAACTTTATACTCTGTATCGCATTCTTCAATATCTGATGAGCCTATGCAAATTGGGAGATCTTGTTTGACTCTAGAGGAACGTCATAGGAGACGTCGTGACAAGTTATGTATTTATTGTGGTGACGCAGGTCACTTTTTGAATTCTTGTGGTAAGAGATCGGGAAACGCCAAACCCTAATCTGTTCTGGGGAGGTCAGATTGGGGCCTAAAAAAGTCTCCTCATCTACTGCTTGTATTCTTCCTGTGTCCTTGTTGGATAATTCAATGACTTATACCACTCAAGCTTTATTAGACTCTGGTGCGGCTGGAAACTTTATTTCTCAGACTTTAGTTGATAAATGGTCAATTCCATTTGTTTACTTTAAGACCCCAATGTCCATTACAGCCATTGATGGATCGCAGCTTCCTCAAGGAATAATTCGCACTCGGACCAAGTCGATTTTTCTGCATGTTGGTGTTTTACATTCTGAAAAAATTTCTTTTTTGATTTTGCCTTGTACTACTTCTCCAATTATTTTGGGCCTTCCCTGGCTCCAATTACATTCTCCGCAATTGGATTGGAAGACTGCTGAGGTTCTATCTTGGGGTTCTCATTGCCATTCTGGATGTTTAACTAAGGTGAAACCACTTCGTTCTTCTGAAATTGCTATGTCTTTGGAATCTTCTGCACTACCTCTTCAATATCAATCATTTGCTGACATCTTTGATAAAGTTTGTGCAGAGATCCTTCCACCTCATCGTCCATGGGATTGCCCTATAGAATTCTTGCCTCATAAAATTCCACCTAGAGGTCGAGTTTATCCTCTCTCTCAACCAGAGACTGAAGCCATGCCTGTCTATGTTAAAGAAAATCTACAAAGAGGCTTTATTAGACCATCGGTCTCTCCAGCTGGGGCCGGTTTCTTTTTTGTGAAGAAGAAAGACGATTTGCTTCGTCCTTGCATTGACTATCGTGGACTTAATTTAATAACTATTAAGAATCGTTACCCGTTACCCTATTCCATTGATCACTAAATTATTTGATCGAATTAAAGGTGCTAAAATCTTTACCAAACTGGACCTCAGAGGGTCTTATAATTTAATTCGTATTCGGTCTGGAGATGAGTGGAAAACCTCTTTTAATACCCGTGATGGCCATTATGAATATTTGGTAATGCCCTTTGGACTTTCTAATGCTCCTGCAGTGTTTCAAAGTTTTATTAATGAGATATTTCGAGAATTTTTGTATTCTTATGTCGTTGTATATTTGGACGATATCCTCATTTCTTCTGAAACCTTGGACATTCATAGGAGACATGTGGCTGAAGTTTTGACTTGATTTCGCAGCAATCATCTTTATTGTAAGCTGGAGAAATGTTCCTTTGAAGCAGCTTCTATGCCCTTTTTAGGATTCATTATCTCCGGTTCAGGCCTTCAAATGGACCCAGAAAAGGTTCAATCTATTTTAAATTGGCCACTTCCAACTACTCTCAAAACTATTCAACGTTTTTTGGGCTTTGCAAATTATTACAGACAGTTCATTTTGAACTATTCTAGTATTGTGGCTCTCATTACAGCTGACTAGTAAAGGAGCAAATTCGAAAAAATGGCCAGAAGAGGCTTTAAAGGCTTTTTTCTATCTCAAGGAAGCCTTCTCCTCAGCACCTATTCTTCAGCAACCAAATTTGTCTTTGCCTTTTTTCGTGGAGGTGGATGCATCGGCGGTTGGAGTTGGAGCAGTTCTTTCCCAGCGATCATCTACCAATCGTTTGTTGCCTTGTGCTTTTTTTTCTCTGAGATTTTTTCCAGCAGAACAGAATTATGCGATAGGAGATAAAGAGTTATTGGCAATGAAGTTAGCATTAGCTGAGTGGCGATATTTGTTGGAGGGAGCTCAACATGTGGTGATTATTTTTATGGATCATAAGAATCTTTTGTATTTACAGACGGCACAGTGTCTTAACCCTCGTCAGGCTCGATGGTCCCTCTTTTTCTCTCGTTTTAATCTTCATGTCACCTTTAAACCAGGACATTTAAATAAAAAAGTGGATGCTTTGTCTCGAGCTTTTGATACGTCATCTGATTTGGATTCATTTACTAGTCATTCCATCTTGGATCCCAAGTGTTTGCAAGTGTCTACAGTTTCTCCATCTACTCCTCCTGGCAAGTCTTTTGTTCCTAAAACACTCCGGAAAAGACTATTGCATTGGTATCATGCTTCTAAATTTTCTGGTCATGCAGGATTTTTGAAGACTTATGAACTGATCTCTCGCTCCTATTGGTGGCCAACTCTTCGTACTGATGTTAAAGAGTTTGTGGCTGCTTGTGATGTTTGTGCTCAGCATAAATCTTCCCGTTTGGCTCCTATGGGACCGTTACTGCCATTGTCAATTCCTTCTAAACCATGGACTCACATCAGCATGGATTTTATAACTGATCTTCCTACTAGCAAGGGTCATAATACCATCTGGGTTGTGGTAGACCGTTTTTCAAAAATGGCTCATTTTGTTCCAATTGTAGGTCTGCCGCCTTCTTCAGTTTTGGCCCAACATTTTATTCGGGAGATATTCCGGTTACATGGCTGTCCTCAAGAGATCGTTTCGGATAGAGGAGTACAATTTACTTCAAAGTTTTGGCGAGCCTTGTGTAAAGCATTGGGAGTCCAGCTTAACTTCTCTTCAGGATATCATCCGCAATCTAATGGACAGACAGAGAGAGTAAATCAAGATCTTGAGACTTTTGTTTGTATGTTTTCTTCTGCCACACAGGATAATTGGATGGATCTTTTGCATTAGGCAGAGTTTGCTCATAATAATTTATTCCATGAATCTACGGCCTCTACTCCATCTTTTGTCGTGTATGGTTTACATCCTGTGTTGCCTAAGTTTTCAGAATGTTCCTGCTGCTGCGGAAATTCTTCGGAACTTTTCTTCTATCTGGACTCGAGTTACATCTCAGCTCAAGAAAACTTCTATTCGCTATAAAGTTGCAGCAGACAAGAAACGTCGGGCTGTTCCTGCCCTCAAGGTGGGGGATAGAGTTTGCTTGTCTACTCGAAACATTCGTCTGAAAGTTCCTTCAATGAAATTTGCTCCTAGATTTATTGGTCCTTATAAAATTTTGAAGATTATTAATCCAGTTTCTTTCAAATTAAGGCTTCCTTCATCACTGCATATTTCCAATTCATTTCATGTATCATTGTTGAAGTCAGTGGTCATTAATCGTTTTGCATCTGCTACATCTTCTTCAGTTTTGCCAGAATTTTCTCAACAAAAGGACTTTGAAATTACTCAGATTCTGGATTCTAGGAAGGTTCGAGGAACAATTAAGTACTTAGTGGACTGGAAGGGGTTTGGCCCTGAAGAGCGTTCTTGGGTGAATGCCTCTTATATTAATGCCCCGGCACTTTCGCGGAAGTTTCATATTAAGTTTCCTCGGAAAATCATCACTAAGTGTCCAGTGGCCACTTTTAAAAAGGGGTGTACTGTCACGCGCCGCTCCCGTAGATAGGTGCCGGCATTGTGACTTTTTCCCTATGAACTATGTTTTGGACTTGTTCCCACTCAGAAACACTACTTTCATACAGGTGCTGCTGGTTGTGTGATCAGGACCTCCTCCCTGATTCTCATTGGTCCTGAGTACTATTTAAACTACCCATGACCTTTTGGTCATTGCCTGTTCTTCGTGTTACTCAGATTGCTTGGCTCCTGGTTACAATTACCTGTTCCTCTGTTTGGGCCTCCTGAGTCTATTGTTGCTGTGACCTGCCAGCTGGACTTACCTAATTCATCGTTGCACTTGGTACCTGTAGTTCTACGCTGTGCCCAGAGTTTGCTGCTGCTGTTACCTGCTAGCTGAACTTCCGCTTATGACATCTTCGCATCTGGTACCTGTAGTTCTACTATGTCGAATCTACTATCATGGATGTCTGCTGATTGAACTTTTGCTTTTACATCTATGCACCTGGTACCTGTAGTCCTCTGTGGTCAGTGGAACCTTACCACTGTCAAGTTACAGATTGGAAACATCTTCTGTGAGTTGATCGCTGCATATTCAAGTTGATTCTATGCACCTGTGCTGTATGTTCAAGCTGGCTCCCGTTAAAGACTCTCCTGTAATTCTGCTCGCTATTCTACTGTGACTGTGTTCCATAGCGAGCTTGCTATTAAGTTTAGTACTATTGAACTTCTTCTTGTTAACTTTGCTATATATTAAGATATCTCTGTGTTGGATCGTTGCTGGTGGATATTAGCCTTACGGGGCGGCACGCGGCTGGGATTCTTTGCTTTTCTATTACTTCTAAGTAACGGACTGTTTAAGGGCCCTCTGCTCTATTTGATCATATTGGGATTGATATATATTGTCCAAGAATTATCGTGATACCAGTGACCACCTGCTATGTGGAATATACCATCTTCATGTCTTGACTATTTGCTATTTCATCCCATAACAGTTGCTCAGAGTTACTAACAAACTGAAGTATATATGGTGAATTGCATTCTGTTTGTATTCCATTGCCGTGTGTGCTTTCCATGTTATATATATTCTTCCATTGCTATTATACCATCAGCATATATACCTGTTATGTCATCAAGCAATATATCCTTCAATTTTATCATCTCTCCAGTGTCTTATTGCTACTGATATTCAGCCTGAGTGTTGCCTCCACTATCCTCTGTCACTTTTGAGGTAGATCATTATCGACAGAGGCAAGGGATCATTAAAAAAAACGACTCAAATCGTGACAGATACTCAATTCCAATCGATTTTGTTTAATCAAAATGATAATTTACCAACGAAAGCATAGCTCAGATAACCAGTAGGTTCATTGTGATGTCATGAAAGTTGTATTTTTATGAAATGTCTATTATAGGATGTGCTTGGCAAAATAAGGATATAGTAAATGTAGAAATCTATGAAGTTTGAGCATTTATAAATGTACTCCTGGGTTTGTGGGGCATCTCAGAATGTTTGAACTTTGTAAAATTACCAGAAATGTACTTTCAGCAGTTTCCAAGTACCCTTCCTTTAAAGGCCCTTGCTTTATATTATTGTCAGTATACATGTGCACATAAACCAATGTATTAAAAAAAATTGAAATATTTGACATTTGAAATTGTCACGAGCCGTAGCGGTACGCCACATCCTGGCGTGATCTAGCAGCCGGGCGCGTGCTCTAGTTTCTATGCTCTGTTTTTATTCTTTGGGATTATCCTTGTGGCATAGATGTAGGAGGGTGTAGGGACATCCTCCAACTCCAGGGGAGCTCTCATATGATTTAAACTGGTTCATTTATATTTTTATATATGCTTCCTTGTTTATGTTATTACCTATGCCAGTTCTAGCTAGTATTAATTAGCAGCCTCCTGAGGCTGATTGTCAGCCCTTTTCTCCTCTGTCCTGATTGGCTCTTAGTACTATTTAAGGCAGTGAGGTCTGAGCCTCACTGCCGGTTATAGCATCCAGTTCCCTGTCTGCTAACTTGCTCTTGTGCTGTTTGCTGTATACCTCCTGGATTGAACTTCTCTGTATGACCCCTGCGTGTACCTTGGACCTTGCCTGCTTGCCTGTGACCCTGATTCATTTGCCTGTACCTTGGACCCCGCTGTGTTGCTATTGACCCCGACCTTTGGTGTGTTACCTGATTATTCTGCTTGCTAGTGACCTCTGACCTCTGCTTTTGTCAGACCATCCACTGCCATCTACGCTGCCTCCTGGCCTGCCGCTACGGTTTTGTATTACAAACTTACACTACATCTGGAGTTAAGTCCTGGGGCATCTGAGTACCGGTGAGCGTATAAAGCTCTATTTGAAAAGCGGCTGCTAAAGGTGAAGACCTTCATCTACTAGTTCTGTGAGTTTGTGAACAGACTGTCAGCGTAACAGAAATAAGGAGAGCTACAATGTCCAATTGATGTCAGGAAGTATAAATCTACTGTAAAATGTAAAGGAGTGTGATATAAGCAGCATAGTGGGAGAAATATTGAAACATTTTAGTTAATGATAGTTAGTAGGCTATGCTTAGTGCTGATGTCCATTCTTATGAAAGTCTCACCTTCAAATCTGCAATTATTGCATACATCAGATGTACAAGTTGGACAAATACTTATTTCAAAGGAAGGATGTAGCTGTGCATATGCAAGCCAGAAATAATGCTGAGCCAAGTTTGTTTTGCTCTTTGGAAAATTACCCCCAAATATTTTATAGCCGCTTATTTTATGCAAACAAGTAAAAAAAGGAATGAATTACTGAAAAAGAAAAGCCACCAACAAGCTATGAGGAAGTCATTAGCGAAGTTTCATCTTCAACAGGGGCTGTTGTTGTGAGGATATGGGATTCTTTAGATCACTCAAAACTATACCAGGTTCAGATTTAATACTATTTTATTAGTACTGAAGGTGTACTTTAACACAACACAGCAAAATGGCAACTCTCCAAAAATACACTATATGATAGCCATGTGAGCAACAACATCCTGCAAAAGGGAGTTCAGTGTCTGGGTATATGATGGCAAGGTTCTTGGTAGCATCTCTTAACACATGGTGCGGCCCTCCTGTGATTTACCGCTAATAACAAACCCATGTCTGCGGACCTGGGATGTCAGCTCACACACAGCAGTGTCCCCACAGGCACTCCATACTTAACAAAACTTAGATTCCTGCTTAATACCCCTAACACGAGTTCCTCAAACTGTGCTGATAAGTGTCCCCCCACTTGCATCAGATGTTCTTCACTCAAGCTCTCTTTATCTAGAGCTTATTTAATGCATAAGATTAACTTCTTCCCTTTATGTCTCTCTCACCTTCCCCAGCAAATGCACAAAATCACTTCAATACACACAATATAAAATATGTTGTACAGTTAAATAATAACATAGCATTTTTTAAATAACATTCACATATCACAGAGTTTTGCACGGTTATCTAATTTAGACCTTGTCCAAGACAATAAAATAAGAGACTGCTCACAATAGCCTAATTAACATATAACTAGATGTGCAAAGAATTTGCTTGCCCTAGAGGTAGCTGTATACAATAGCCTAGTACACTATTGCAATATCTTTTGTCTGCTGACCTGGCCTTCAAAGCTTAATCTTATTACATTTCTCTGTCCACACAGTGATACATTTGCAATAGATCAACCTATGTTACAGGTTACAATCTTAATACAATGGTGTCTTGCTCATAGACAGTCCATGCGTCTAGACTATATCTACTTGCAGATTGCAAAGAACACATTTTATTATTTAAACTATAACAGATGACTAATACTACATAAGTATTAAATACATATTGTCAAGTACATAACTGTGTTAATAATAAAATAGGTTTACCTTACAAATGTATCACAACACTGCCATACTGTATATACACAATGTATAGCAACATTCACAACTCAACTTTAAAACACTTTATAAAACCACATAAAACAACTGGATAAAATTGTTAATCTGACCCTTGGTTTCCTCACACTTGTTATCATATTGTCCTTTTCTTATGGAATTACCTGCATGTGTCACCCACCCCACCTGACAATTGACATGGGGAAGACTACAGGATTGTAGTACAGCGCATTTTGTTCAGTCAAAATTGCAAAAGATTTATTATATAGTGTATAAAGCGGTGCATACCCCATTCCACATGTTAGGACATATATTTTGCTCAAAACTGTTTATATTTTGGTTCATGGCTGAAATGTGTATATCTACAAAGTTAAAAACTATCATATAAAAGTACTGCTTTTTATAACATGTCAACCTCCCCTTCATTAATTTGTAATTTTCAAATATTTAGCTTTCACCACTTCTCACCTTAGTTTACTGTTTATTTTAGCTTGAAACAAAAAGGTTGACTTATATATGAAGTGTCATCAGTTTGCATTTTAAGTTTTTAATCACATTGTTTAACTGAACATATTAAAATTAGTAGATGACTATAGATTTCCTGTTAAAACTGGAGGTGTAAAAAGGCTCTGTAGATTCGTTATATAGTGAAAATACTTTGAAATGTGTATAATCTCCACACCTTCTAACTCATTAGAATATCCAAGCCCACAAAATCATTTTTTAGACATGTTATTTATAGAAGAGTATTGAAGATTTTCAAAATTGACAAGGTTAATGACAACCATATAAACCAACAAATATACAAACCCATGCAGGGGGTCAATAACACCATAGTAAAACATATAGCACTATATTTAAACATCCTATGTAATAAAAAATATTGGAATGTATTGGAATGTAACATGACAGATAGAAAAGGTTATGATTTTTATGATCACAATATGCTTCCAATTTTCTACAAGACCATGGGATTTCTGTCAAATAGTTACTCTGTCATGCACCAGTTTCTTTACTTAATAATGTGGATACAAAGTCTTTGGTACAAGGATTCAATTTAAAAGATTTTCCCCTTTCCATTATGCTAAGAATGGCCCATATTAGTGTTATTTTATATATTGATATTACATTCACATTTGACTATATTGGTTAATGTTGTTCCAGGATTATTATTTCTACCTTAGGGCCATATATAATAGTATAGATCTGCTGCTATGAATCTACATTTGTTACACCAATCATCATTCATAATACGAAGTAAATGTTAATTTAAATAACATTTTCATATAAACTATTATTTTGAAAGCATTGTTCTCTCTTGTGTGTCTTGAATAAATTATTTAATTGTGTGGAGAGCAAAAATTTACCTGGCAGTCAAACGTAGGTCAATTGTATCCACTCAGCTTTATGGGTCCCTAAGTAAGCAGACTATAGCATACCCTAACCCAATCAGAAGATCTTCTTTGATGGGTATTGGAAAATATATGTGGATACTTGTGTCATTAATATGTCTACCTTCCCTTTAGATTTTAAGCTCCTTTGAGCAGGGCCCTCTCTCCTCCTGTTTCTACCACTTTAAACTTTGCTCGCCAACTACTCTGCCCACCTCCTTCTTGGGCTTTTTGCCCACTGACTCCACTAGTGATTTTCAACAAGGGGGTCCTTCTGGCCAAGAAGAAATGAAGACTGCAATCAACAAGGGGGGCATTTTGCCCAAGAAGAAGAGAAGACATTTCAAGCAGGGACTTTGAATGTACAAATTCTTTTTGGACTTTTCAAGCTGCACTTTGGGAATTAGAAATGTATTTTGGACTTGATCAAGCCAGACCGCCCAGGGGTGTAGGAAAAACCCTAGTGCTTTCAACACTGGGCTGGTTGTCCTAAGAGGGGGGGCCAGCTCATTTTTTTCAGCAGAACTCACTCCCTAGGTAATCCAGCCCAGCACTGAACAGCCTGGGGTTGGTTGTCATTATGGCAGGGGGACCCCTGCCACGTGTTCCCCTGCTATAGTGCCCCCATCCCCAGCTGGTTTGCCTAATGCTGATTATGTGAAAATCGGGGGGACCCCATGCAAAATTTTCCCCCGATTTTCACGTAACCAGCAGTAGGCTGGCAGCACTACGATTAATAGTGAATAGAAGGGGGACCCCACGCTTTTTTTTTTTAACTGTGCTCTACCGATACCTCCAGCTGTACAGACAGGACAGTATAACAGTGATGTGCTTACTAATCTCTAGATAAGGACAACACGGGAGGGATAGCTAAACATGGGAGTGTTTTACATCGCAGCAAAGCGCCAGAGATGATCAGAAATTTTGAAGATCAGGGTAAAAATTGCAGCTTAATACATTTGAGAAATTTTGGACTATCACTATCACCCGCGATTTGCAGCGTTTTTAAGACGCTGAAAAAAATCGGGCCTTGATACATTTGCCTCCTGGTATCTTGCTGTTACCGGACACATGACAAAATCTCCACCAGCATGGTGGGGCTCTAGGTATCAGTCTCCTAATGCTAGCTACACACTGGAGCATTTTCTTCTGATAATTGGGCAAGTCAGCCGACATGCGACGGAAGTCGGGTTGGTGTGTATAGTGGCACGATGGTCGAAAGTTGTTCCAAAGTGTCGATTGTCTGCTCATTTGGTTAGTCATACTGTTTAATATTTTCCGACCAATCACCGACCGATCATATAGTGTGTATGCACTCATGCTCACGATCTCCATAGAGTTTACAGAGTCGTGTTCTTTTCAGCTGTTGCCAGCTATGAATGTCCCAGTGAATAAATGTAGAGAGTACTGTAGAAGGAAGTACTCATTTGTTTATTCTGAGACAGAATGTTTCATTTCAGAGTCACAGAAGCTAACGAAATTCGTTAGGAGATGTGGATAGCTATAACAAGGGGGTTTTAAGTAGTGTGACAATGTAACAATAATAAATGAATGAATATTATGCTGTCATTCTCTGAAGACTGAAGGACCAGATGAAGGACCAGATGAGCACAGATCTGAAGATAAATATTGCTAGTGTGTGTGCATGATCGAACTTTCAGTTGTAGGTACAATTGTTTGAGATAACACATCGGTCGGAAAATTCTTCAGTGTGTACCTAGCCTAACTCTTGCTTGTGCACCAATTTTACCAATGGAACAACAGCCCCCTTCTCAAGACACAGGAGAGCGATTATCATTGGGTCTGCTGCTAGAGCACAGAAACTCAAACCCAGTCAGCCCTACATTTTCCAAGAAATCAATCCTCAGGAAATCCACACCCACCAGCCACACTTAGACTGGCTTCTTATTTGCATGGTCAAATTTCCACTTTCTTTTTCTCTCTCCCAGGCACACCAGGGGGTCCTTTTTAAACATTGGTGGGTGCTAGACCAGGGGGTTGGAGTGGGAGTGGAGATGAGCCAACTTTCCCCAGTGGCTCCCCTGCTTTGTCCCTACCACAATGTCTGGGCCAGTCCTGTGGAAGACAATGGGTGATCCTTGGCTTTCTCCACCTCCAGATCTTAGATAGCAGCCAGTCCCTCCTGAAATTAATCTCTTCCACGCTTTTGGTACACGTCAGGACTTCTAGCTTCTTCACTACCTTCGTACTCCCCCATGTATCCACAATAAGCCCTCCCCCCATATTCACCAGGTGAAATATAAGAACTGGTTCTAGGGTGACAGTCCATGTAATGCTGTAAATTGACTCGGGGCTGGACTCCTGTATGTCGTCCTCTTTCATGGGGTATCCTCTTCCTCCCATCTGGAGAGCCTGTCTCCATTGGTATGGTCCATATCCTTTTAATGAGAGATGAAAAAGTTATACCCTTGAAATGCAAGATCCCAGGGCAACAACCGTCCAATCTCCCCTGATAATGTTTACAACTTTTATCTCACAGAACACAGACTCCTGGTCCACACAATAGCAAGGCATTCTTTATTTATAATTGTATAGGCCATTTCTCTCCCAACCAGTTTTCATGACAGGTATACCACTAGACATTCTTGCCCATCTTCTCCCACTTCACTGAGGTCAGCACCATTAAACTTCTTCTAAAGTATGAGGCTGCTAGGACTGGTGACTGGGCCATGCCTGTTTTTAAAGTAGTCAGGGCTTCATGGCAGGTGTGAGTCCACTCAGTCTACCTACTATACTTCTTTCAAGTCAAGTCAGTTAGAAGTATGATGATGGTACTATACTGGGGCACACATTTTCAGTAATACCCTAAGAGCCCTAGGAATGCTCGCACCTGATTCTGGTTGGTGAATGGGGCCATTGAGCTATGATTTCAACTTTGGAAAGATCCAGATGAATAGAGCTCTCTCTAACTCGCTATCCCAGATATTGTACCTCTGCCACCCCCATATAACATTTGTCAGAGCGTATGGTCAGGACCTTAGTTACTTGTACAATGTGCTCCCCTCATGTTTGTCTAGATAGAGCTGAGCAACCAGCTAGGAGGTCATCAACCACTCTCTGAAATGTGGCAGGGGCGTTCTTCATCCCATGGGGCATGGTTGTCCATTCAAATGAGCCAAGTGGGTTGATGAAAGCTGATCTCTCCTGAGCCATGCTGGTAAGGGGTATTTGTCAATATCCTTTGCTCATATCTAACATGGACACAACTTGGCAAAGCCCAACCGGTCCAATAACTCATCTATGCGGGCCATGGGGTAAGCGCATTTGGTGGTTGCCTAATTTTCTTCCTGTAGCCCACGCAGAAGCTAGTTATCCAGTGTTCTTTTAGCAGCACAGCACTCCTGCTGCCCAGGGGCTTTTAGAATTTACAATCATCCCTAAGGCTAACATCTCCTCAATCTTGGTCCTCACTTGTAACAGCACTACGGGAGTCGTCTGCTATGATTTTGACCTCCCCATGGTGAATGGCCAGCTGAGTAAAGCCGGACTAGCCAGTGAAGTGAGCCGTCTATTCCTCCAACACCTTTCTCATCCCCTGGTTCTGTCCCTCATCTAGCTGTTCCCCAATGGGTACTGCTTACACCCTTCTATTACTATTGTTACGTCTCACTGGAGACAACTACCAACCGGTATTGGCACTGCCCTTCCCAGGGCGCCGAGTCTAACGGACCCCCCGGTCTTCTCCAAGAGAACCGCCGCAAGGCGGGATGGTTT
Source organism: Mixophyes fleayi (assembly GCF_038048845.1). Lineage (NCBI taxonomy): Eukaryota > Metazoa > Chordata > Amphibia > Anura > Limnodynastidae > Mixophyes > Mixophyes fleayi. Next base: position 223,316,038 of record NC_134405.1, read on the forward strand.
TAGCTGCTGGAGGCCCGCAGATCGAGGCCCCTAGGTTAGCCCACCGGCACGGTAGAGAGATAGTAGTAAGGTGAACGATTCTGGGAACACAGTAAAAGGCCTCGTCTAGCCGGATATTAAACAGCTTAAGTGTAAGAAGTAGGAAGCCAGACGTACCTTGCTGTCTAGTAGAGAGGCACGAGGAGACAAACACGAGAGGAGTCAGGAACTGTAGCCAGTTCGGTACACAGAATGTCAGCCAGTGCGTGTTGCCAGGGATTCAGCAGATCCAGGGTTAATCAGAAAAGCCGGGTCGGTACACAGAAAGTCAGTCAGTGCGTGTTACCAGGGATTCAGCAGATGTAGGGATAAATAGACAAGCCGGGTCAGTACACAGAAAGTCAGCCAGTGGGTGTTGCCAGGGATTCAGCAGATGCAGGGTTAAATAGACAACCCAGGTCGGTACACAGAAAGTCCACCAGTGCGTGTTGCCAGGGATTCAACAGATGCAGGGTTAATCAGACAAGCCTGGTCGGTACACAGAAAGTCAGCCAGTATTCACAGGGAGAAGTGCACAGGGAAAGCACAGGAATCAGGAGTAGCCAGACGCTAAGTACACTTGTTGCTCTGACACAGGAGAGTGTCAGAGTGAAGACTAAATAGTGGGGAAGTTAGAATTCCCCGCCTCTCAGGTCACGTTATCAGACAGACCTAACAACGATTTGCTACCCCCAGCACGTCAAGCAAGGGGTCTAGCTTGGCAGCTACCTGTTGGTCCACATAGCCTTTTAACCAGTCAATGTGGAAATTTCTTAATTTTTTTCCTTTCATTGTCTAAAGCTGCCATGTAATTTACAGGACCTGACTGTCTCTTCACTGTGTATGGACCATCCCAGGTTTCCTGCAACTTATTCTTATGGACTGGGAAGAATACCATGACCTTTTGCACTGGTAACAACTCCCTATCTTGGTCATGGGCGTCATACCATTCTTTTTTCTGGTCTCCGCCCCTTTTAAATTCTCCAGCACCAAGTGCATCACCCTCCTCAGCCTACCTTTCCTCCACATATGTTAATACTGGCTTTCCCGGGGGCCCTTCCCAGCTTTCCCTTACCAGATCTGAAGGTCCACATACTTTCTGGCCATGGAGCAGTTTGAATGAGGAGTAGCCGGTGGACTCCTGGGACAACTCCTGATAAGCAAACAGGAATAGCTGCAGGGCCCTTTCCCAATCTCTTCCATCAGAATGCAAATAGGTAGGTGTTTCAAGGTGCCATTAAACCTCTCACAGGCCATTGGTCTTAGAATAGTAAGGGGTGGTCTGGGGGGGTTTAGTACCTCATTTTTCCCACAGAGTCTGGAAAGATCCCTTTAGAATTGAGTTCACTGGTCTGTGACATCTCCTGAAGGTATCCAATTCGGCTGAAGATATCCACCAGTTCCTGAACTACATGCTGTGCATCTATGGATGACAGCAATCCCATCTCAGGATACCTAGTGGAAAAATCTACCAAGGTCAGGATAAACTTCTTTCTAGTGTGACTGTGAATCACTAATGGTCCTTCAATATCTATGGCTACCAAGTAACCACCATGACGGGAAGAAGTTGCAAAGTTTTCTAGGGCCTTTCCTTATGCTCTGACATGTGTCACAAGAGGCTTTATACAGTTTTACTTCTTGGGAGACCATAAGAAGTTTCTTAGCATATGGCCCAGAGTTTGCAAGTGCCAAAATGCAGTGTGGCAGGGATATCATGGGCCATGGCTGGTAACTGTACCTGCTAGGGCCTAAACTCCATCCCTGGACCCTGATCTCCCGTGGGCAGGACAAGCCCTTGTCCCACACAATTTCCACAGAGGACCGCGGCAGCAAAATCCATAATGACTTGCGGTGGTTCTAGATGAAGAGTGGGGGATCATTTAGACTCCACGCCTCAGGAAGGCCTGCACCAATCGTGATTGCTAACTGCTTTCAGTGACCATAATAGCCTGGTTCAAATCTCTTATCTAATTTTCCTGCAATAGGTGATCCCACTGTAGCTGCCACCAAATGTAGGACTGCATGTCCTAGTGGGTTCTTTGAAATCACCTAGACAGATTGTTGCAACCAAAATGCAGTTTATTCCGTAGATAGCAATACAGACATGTAGCTATACAACCACCAGACAAATGTGATTCTTTGTATGTACAGCATACACATGTGAAGGAAGTGCAGTTCGTGGTCACTAATCCACTATTCACCAATACAGTTGCAAGACACAGGTTATATCCCCTTCAATATTTCCACAGTGGTGGGCGGATTAGGGACGGTAGCCAGATTGTGATAGGTAGGAAAATTATAAGACGTAACCCTAAGTGTCCTCCCCCAATGGAAGTTGGGGAATGTTGGCTCTCTGTGAAAAAAGTGCCTAGGAACCTAATCCAGGTTACTGTATAACAATGATCTTGTTGACTAACCATTAAATGTTGACAGTATCTGCATAGGCTAGTTGTTAAACACAGACCTATTATTCTCTTTTATCCCTGATTAAACACTGCACCTGGCTACTGTTATGAGACCAGTGGTCAATCAATCCTCAAGAGGTGGGTGGAATCACAAAAACCCACAAATTCTGCCAAACTCCAAGCATTGATTAGGCAAGAATGGGTGGCCATCAGTCAGTATGTGGTCCAGAAGTTGATTGACAGCATGCCAGGTCGAATTGCAGAGGTCTTCAAAAAGAAGGGTCAACACTGCAAATATTGACTCTTTGCATAAACTTAATGTAATTGTCAATAAAAGTCTTTGACACTTACGAAATGCTTGTAATTTTACTTCAGTATACCATAGCAATATCTGACAAAAAGGTCTAAAAGCACTGAAGCAGCAAACTTTGTGAAAACCAATACTTATGTCATTCTCAAAACTTTTGACCATGACTGTACATGTTTTTCTCTCAGCCCCTTCAATGTATGAGGCCTCTCCATTTCATCATCCTGCCACATTCTGTGGTAATTTCTCACTCAAATCTGTTCCAGTTCACTAGTATTCTGTCTGTGATGCTGCATTTTGTCCCCTCATGACAGCAGGCCGCGGTCCAGATCCCCAGATTGGAAGGGGGATCCCAGGATGTCACTCTCACACCACACCGGTTCTTTTCCCCTCACACCATCCTTATGCTGCTAAGCAACACTCATGGTGTGTGTCCTCTGGGTCCTAGTGCTGGGCCACACACTCAATCACTGGGTTGTGCGAATAACAACACCAGAGGATGTGTTACAAATAAAATATGAAAAATCGGTGTGACAGTTATAACCTATGGAAAACACTTTGCATCTATTTGTATGTTTGTGTCTGCCACTTGCAATCCTATTGAGGTGTTATTGATATTCAATATTGGTTTTTATTACGCTTTGTAGAAGGTTACTTTAATGTTTTTAATTTATTTTTGTTCAAATAAAAATGATCTTGCTAAATGGCACTGCAACATAGAATGTTTAGCAGTTTTTTTTTTTTATTGGAAAAGGGTGATTCTATTCAAAAGAAAATCTGTGAGTTACATAATACATTTGTACTGTGCAATACAAATAGATTTTGTTGCCATGAACAATGCACTATGGCTAAGGTTTAGAAGAAGGATCTGTGCTTTCCCATAACAGACAATTCAGCTGTGAATAGCTCAAGATATTCAAGTTAATTGCAAACAACAACAACAAAACACATTGTTATAGTGAGCCATTAATAATGAACTAAAACAAAAAATCCACAGCATACCACTTTTAAACTAGATTTATTTACAATCCTAGTCATACAAAGCATGATTAATTAATTATCATAGCGCTTTATTTTTTATGTTTCAATTCACTTAATTCAAGAAAAATTGAGTGATAAATATAAAAAATGGTTTAAATATACTAATCGCCATATGGAACCTATAAATCTTTGTGTACTTGCTAGCAGGTATCACAAGTTTGAGAACATAGTTTTCTCAAAGAAACACATTTTCTAGCTGTAATAATGCCTGAGGTAGGACATACTTTTTAGCTTGAAATATGAATTACTGTCTAATTAGAGATTAATCAGTTGGGAAACACCAATGTGTTAAGGAAAAAATTAGAGTTGCTATCTCCAATTACAAACAACTTTTCAATTTTTTTGAGAAATGCTTAATGGGTCATGCCAGGTTTGTACAGCAATAGAGAGACATTACATGAAAAATATTGTTGAAAGGTTCGAAAAACTTGGAGAAAAAGGATTAATATGTGTTGTATGGAAAATGTTATAATTATTATACTGATGGGTTTGCTAGTTCTCCTATTAAAATTATCAAATTATACTCACTTACATTCCCATTACATTTTCCATACCACCACTTCTAAATTTAAATTTTCACTTCTATCACTGTGTGTATGTGTATATATATATATATATATATATATATATATAAAATGTATAGTGACTGAGTCACTGGGTTGATACTGGATGGCAGGTATAGGAGGGAGATTTCAACAGAGTTTGCTCAGCTTCAGGAAAAGCTGGTAAGGGTCCTTGGTGTTTTCTATGGAGAGAGCAGGGTGAGCTCAATACATAAGGCTCAGTCCGGGTCTTCTGGCCTCCCTGTCTCCCTGCAGGCAAAACAGAAGTTGCACCTGGGGAGGTGCTGTTAAAATGCAGCTAGACTGGACACTCTGTCTCTGAGACTTCGGGAGGAGGTTGGATGCCTTCGGAGAGATTCTATTAGTGGTGAGCAAATATCTTTGAGTTTGGTATATTACTGAGACACAAGGTCCCACACTTGAGAGAGGGTGTTGCTGAATGTATAGTTAGTGCTGGACAAGCAAGGCTTTTATTTTATGTTTTATTTGAATATGCTTAATAAAATTAGCTGAGGTCAGTTATATCGAACTTCCGGGACTTCCGTGAGTCATTGCTGTTGTTCACTGCCATCTACCCCAGGAGGATGGTACATACTGCACCCATTAGTTCACTATATATATATATATATATATATATATATATATATATATATATATAAATTGAAAATTTAAAGTACAATATAAAAGTCTTTATAAACACTTCCCATGTGCAGGCGGCTGCCAGTCGTCCATAAACCAAGAGGTGTAATGTGGAACAAATCTGGAAATGGAGGAAACGAGAGGACAAGGCGCACAATAGTGTAGTATTATAGTATAAAAGTTATTATAGGACCAAGACAGGTCCAGAATAAAATTCTTATCACCAGAGAGATAAACCAATGGTCTTAAGTGCAATGAAGTAAATCAAATATCACACCAACCTCTCTTATGTGTGAATATGCGTACCAGAATAAAGATCTTTAAGGCTTATCTTTTAAAAAGGGGACGAGATCACAACGAGAGAATTATAGACATGTAAGCCTGACATCAATAGTGGGGAAACTACTGGAAGGTATTTTAAGGGGCAATATTCAGGATTACTTGGTACGCAATAAAATTATTAGTGGGAATCAACATGGATTTGTGAGGGATAGGTCATGTCAAACTAATCTAATTAGTTTCTACGAGGAAGTTAGTGGGAACTTAGACCAGGGCAGGACAGTAGATGTGGTCTACTTAGATTTTGCAAAGGCCTTTGATACAGTACCACACAAGAGGTTGGTTTACAAAAAAAGGGAACTGGGTCTAGGAATCAAAATTTGTACGTGGATCGAAAACTGGTTAGAGAATAGGGAACAGAGAGTTGTGATAAATGAAACATTTTCTAATTGGTCAAAAGTCTTGAGTGGAGTACCTCAAGGTTCCGTGCTGGGACCACTCCTTTTTAATATATTTATTAATGACCTTGGTGATGGTTTAGAGAGTAAAGTTTCTATTTTTGCAGATGACACTAAACTCTGTAAGGTAATAAAATCAGAGCAAGATGTAGCTTCTCTACAGAGGGATTTAAATAAACTGGAGGATTGGGCGGCCAAATGGAATATGAGCTTTAACACAGATAAATGTAAGGTTATGCATTCAGGGATCAAAAACAAGAACTCAATCTATAAATTAAATGGAATTAATTTAGGAGAATCTATATTGGAAAAGGATTTGGGAGTGCTAGTAGACAGTAGACTTAGCAAAAAATGCTCGATGTCAAGCAGCAGCTGCAAGGGCAAACAAAGTATAGATGCAAGGGAAGACAGTGTAATTTTGCCACTGTATAAATCGTTGGTAAGACCTCATCTTGAATATGCAGTACAGTTCTGGGCACCACTCTATAAAAAAGATAATTTGGAACTAGAAAGGGTTCAGAGAAGGGCGACAAAATTGATAAAGGGTATGGAGTCATTAAGTTATGAGGAAAGGTTAGCCAGTTTAGGCATGTTTACTTTAGAAAAGAGGCGTCTAAGGGGAGATATGATTACTATGTACAAATACATTAGGGGTTAATACAGAAAGCTTTCATGGGAACTTTTTACCCCAAGGACCATACACAGGACACGTGGTCATCCCCTAAGGTTAGAGGAGAGGAAATTTCACAACCAGCAAAGGAAGGGGTTCTTTACAGTAAGGGCAGTCAAGATATGGAATTCATTGCCAGGGAAGGTTGTGATGGCAGATTCAATAGATATGTTTAAGAAAGGGTTAGACAAATTTTTAGTTGAAAGGTGTATCCAGGGATACGACCGTTAATTTAAAATGAAGGATAGTAGTGGATATAGGGTAAAAATAGGACTGCAATATTGAGTCTGGGGGGATTTTCACAATTGAAACAGATTGGCGGTTGCTTACTCTGGTTTAATTTCAAATATGTTGAACTTGATGGACTGGTGTCTTTTTTCAACCTCATCAACTATGTTTATCTGGTTAAATATCCAAGGAAAACAGGTCACAAGCTTTCCAAGTTCCAGCAGATAGTCAGATGTCTCAGAAATGAAGCAGAATGAAAACCACAGATGTAATATCAACAAAGTACAATTTATTATATGCACATAAGCCACTCACATATAAAGTAGCGAATGATCAGCTTGGCTGGAACAGCAAACAGGGAGTACAGATGATATGAACAATCCAGGATAAAATATCACAGCAAAAGTAACTTCTCAACGTGTTTCATCTGTAATAAAACCAGACTTCATCAGGAAAATAAGAATAAAGTGATGCCATAACCCCCATCTCTTAATATAGTGCGCCGTGCCATTTTGCACGTGCGCACTTGTGATCGGAAACCGGAAATGGTCATATTACGGATACGTATCCAAGCCAACTAGCTGACTCCTTTGCACATGTGCTAGAAATAAAAGTAAATTACTTCAACAACAAGTAGCGCTTGCGCAATAACGGCAATAGGCTGATTATACTGCGCAAGCGCCACAGTGTGTGCGTGAATAACGGAACAGTTCTCCTTGAACCATATTATAAAAGGAGAGGAGATACCATCAGATAACAAGAATGGACTAAGCCATCCAATAAAAATAATCATTATGACACATAATATATATATGTGTACATATATATATATATGGTTTGGCTAAGCCCTGTAAATGTATATGTTCAGACAGTGTGTGTGTATGTGTGTGCATATACACACACACACATATATATATATATATATATATATATATATATATTAGAGATGCTCACTGACCCCGTGTATTTTGGTTTTGGTTTTGGATCTGGATTACCGTTGTGTTTTGGTTTTGGTTTTGGTTTTGCCAAACCGCCCTTGCGTGTTTTGGTTTTGGTTTTGTTTGGTTTTGTTTTGCTATTTTTGAAAAAATATCATTTTTTTGGTCTAAAATAACCTAATTTAGTGCTCCACCATTTTCTTGGATAAGTGAGGTAATTCTAAAGCTAATAAATTATGAAAAAACAGTTTAATCCCTGGAAGGCCGTCTTTAATTCTAACACTTGCCTGCATATTATACAGACAAACCTGGTTGTCTTCCCCCTCCATCTTTGATTATTGGCAATGTAGCCATCGTCTTTGGGTGTATATTACACCCTCCACTTGTAGTTGAATAGAAAAAAAGCAGCCTGCATAGACTGTAGAATTAGAAAGTAAAAATAAATGGACCAAGGTAGTTTGGTGGCTATCTATGCCCCCCTCCCTCCACTTGTAGTTGAATAGAAAAAAAGCAGCCTGCATAGACTGTAGAATTAGAATGTAAAAATAAATGGACCAAGGTAGTTTGGTATCTGTCTGCATCAGACCCCCTCTCCACTAGGAGTAAAACAGAAAACTATTCAGCCATTATAGAGTCTAGAACGGCGGTTCCCAAACTGTGCGCGGCGGCTCCCAGAGGTGCCGCGGCGCTGTCACTGGAGTGCCGCGGGCCACACATAGAAAAAAGAAAGAAAACAGGAACTTACCAATCAGCCGGGCGCCGGGACCCAGCAGACTCCTCTCTCCCGCAGATGTCACTGAATATCAACGTCAGTAACAAGCTGCTGCGGGAGAGAGGAGGCTGCTGGATCCCGGCGCCCGACGGATTAGTAAGTTCCTGTTTTCTTTCTTTTTTCTATAGCTGGCGCCTGGTGCGGGGCAGAGGAGGGGAACAGAGGGCAGAGGAGGGGGACAGAGGGCATAGGAGGGGCAGAGGGCATAGGAGGGGAACAGAGGGCAGAGGAGGGGGACAAAGAGCAGAGGAGGTGGACAGAGGGCAGAGGAGGGGGATAGCGTGACAGAGGGCAGAGGAGGGGACAGAGGGCAGAGGAGGGGGACAGAGAGCAGAGGAAGGGGATAGAGAGCAGAGAAGGGGGACAGAGGACAGAGGAGGGGGACAGAGGACAGAGGAGGGGGACAGAGGACAGAGGTGGGGGACAGAGAGCAGAGGAGGGGGACAGAGGGCAGAGGAGGGGGACAGCGTGACAGAGGGCAGAGGAGGGGGACAGCGTGACAGAGGGCAGAGGAGGGGACAGCGTGACAGTGCAGAGGGGGCAACCTGACAGAGGGCAGTGTGTCTGGATGCAGAGGGGGCAGTGTGCCTGGATGCAGAGGGGGCAGAGTGTCTGGATGCAGAGGGGCATTTTTGCATACAACTAAATAAGTATTTCTGTCGTGACCTAAATACTTATTACAATTTTTTGACCCAACTACTTCTAAAACAGGACTGCTCAGTAATTATTTTGGAGACTCTAAGGGTGCCACGAACTGAAAAAGTTTGGGAACCACTGGTCTAGAATATAAATAGAAATTGAAAAAGGCAATTTGGTATCTGTCTGCATCATAATCATCAACATCATCATTAGTGCCCTCGACGCCTACACAAATCTCCCCCTCATTCTCTTCTATTTCCAAAGTGGCATCCTCAATTTGTGTATTACCGGCTACACTTGGGCTGTTCAGGCACACATCAGCAGAACTGCTGAAAGGGTCCCTCTTTATGGATACACTAACAGAATGCTCACGATTAGACATCCCACTGTTGGATGGACTCTCCACAGGGATTGGTGTCATTTGTGATTCAGAGCAAACACATCCTCCCATTCTAGGTTACAGGATTTTTTCCGGCCTGCACCCACTTTGTGGAATTCCCTCCCACGCACAATAAGACTTTCCTCTAGTCTTCAAACCTTCAAGCGTTCACTGAAAACCCACCTCTTCAGACAAGGTTATGATATTCCTCAACCACCATCTTAATTTCCCTAGACTACCCTATTACCATCCTCTACACAGCTAACGCAAGACAACAACCCTCTGACCAACATTGTAACACACACAGCCCACTCAATACTTTTACCTTTATTTTGTAGCTGGTCCATTGTGCAATATGATGTAGCACATGTCCCCCTTGTGTTTCTAACTCCCATTGTCCTATAGACTGAAGCTTGCGAGCAGGGTTCTTTTACCTCTCTGTCTGTATGTATTACCAAGTATTGTTTTTTCAATGTTTGTTCCCATTTGTAAAGCGCTACGGAATTTGCTGGCGCTATATAAATAAATGTTGATGATTATCCTGTAATGCCTTACTGTTATCTTGCAGCTCGCGCTTTGACGCGTAACAGTAGTTGTGCACCACTTGTAGGCTCGGTAACATTTTTTGATCTGCCACTAATAGACAAAGGTGAAGGCCTCATTCTCACTTAGCCACTGCGTGTGTAGAATGGCATGTTGGCAATTTTTTTTTTATCGGCACTTAACTTTTCCTCAGTTACACTTCTCTTTCGCTTCAACACAGTAAATTTTTTTGGGTGTGTGTTTTTTTGAGTGATTTCAAAAGACTGTGTAGTTTGACATCGCCTTGCCCAGATGACGTACTGGGAACACTACCATCAGGACTGGTGACAGAACCTGGTTGCTGATTCTGCTCATATGTGGACTGCTTTGAACCCATTATGAGCCCAAAGCACTTGTAGTGCTACAAATTGTTTTAGATACTGCTGACAAGTATGACTTTTGACAGCCAGAAAAATTAATGCAAAAGAATGGGGGACACCCCAAAAGCACATGGGAGTGCTAAATATTATTTTTTTAGACTGCTGACAAACAGGACTTTGACAGCCAGAAATATTAATGCAAAAGAATGGGGACACCCCAAAAGCACTTGGGCATGCTAAATATTATTTTTTTAGACTGCTGACAAATAGGACTTTTGACAGCCAGAAAAATTAAAGCAAAATAATGGGGAACACCCCCCAAAAGCACTTGGAGTGCCAGAAACTGCACAAAAAAACCTCCTCTATCCTCCTCTTACTGCTGTAACAACTGGTATTAAGATTACAATGGTATTGCATACAAACAAAAATGTGTCCAATACTGCTCTGTCCCTATGCTGATATAGCCAGTGTGACCTAACCCTGCTTTCTCCCTCTGTCAAATGGCGGTGGATTGCTGTGGAGGCTGGAATTTATGCTTTTCAAATCTCGCGAGAACCAAGCTCAGAAAAACTAATACGTCACAATGACGTTTTGCCTCGATTTCGAATCCGAATGGGCGGGAGAGTACCGAGCGTGCTCGGCTCAGTACTCGGATAGACTAAATTCGGTAGGATTCGGATCTCGGGGAACCGAGCCCGCCCATCTCTAATATATATATATATATATATATATATATATATATATATATATATGAATTTTTGCCCGTTCATTCTGTAGGACATTTATGAGATTTATGATGTCAGGTACTGATGTTGGATGAGAAGGCCTGGCTTGCAGTCTCCGTTCCAGTTTATCCCAAACGTGTTCGATGGGTGTCTTTGTAGACCTTGATTAGTGCACTGGAGCACACTCATGTTGGAATAGAAAAGGGCCTTCCCCCAAAGTTTTGCCACAAAGTTGGAAGCATAGCATTGTTCAAAATTACTTGGTATGCTGAAAGAATAAGATTGCCCTTCACTGGAGATATGGGGCCTAGCCCAAACCCTGAAAAACAGCCCCATACCATTAACCCTCCTTCATCAAACTTCAAAGTTGGCATAATGCATTCAAGCAGGTAACGTTCTCCCGGCATCTGACAAACCCAGACTCACCCCTCTGACTGCCAAACAGAGAAGCATGATACGTCACTCCACAGAACATGTTTCCATTTGTCCACAGTCCAGTGTCGGTGTGTGTAGTGAACATAGGGTGCTTACAGTTATAAGTATTAACCAATAACATAATTGTGGGGAATAAGGCCTGAACATAACTGCAGTATAAATATTGTATATCAAATGAATCCACTGACAACTTGATGTACTAAGGTGCAAAATATGAAGCCATAGGGTCTGGTGTGTGTGTCACTCACCGGACTGTGAGTGCTACTTCTCGTGTGTTTAGGAACCGTGGCCGTCCACCATCCTGAGGGTCTGCGCATGTGCAGCCCTTTCAAACCTTCAGTACATGTTCCTTTTAGTTAATTGGCTGATCAGGCAACACTCCCTATTTAAAGCACCTGAGGTCAATACCTCGTGGCCTGATCTTGGAGTCTCATTCCCCATGAGCCTCTGAAGGTGTTCCTGTGTTCCTGGTGTGTTCAGCTCCTGCTGATTCCTGTTGTTCGTTTGTGGTTTCCAGACCACTTCAACTCTCCTGTGTTTCATCGTTACTGCACCAGCTGATTCCTATCCGCTGCCTCCATGCTTCTACGGTTTCCAGATCACTTCAACTCTCCTGAGTTTCATCGTGACTGCACCAGCTGATTCCTATCCGCTGCCTCCGTGTATCTACAGTATCCTGCTCACTTCAACTCTCCCGTGTTTCATCGTGACTGCACCAGCTGATTCCTATCCGCTGCCTCCGTGTATCTACAGTATCCTGCTCACTTCAACTCTCCCGTGTTTCATCGTGACTGCACCAGCTGATTCCTATCCGCTGCCTCCGTGTATCTACAGTATCCTGCTCACCTCAACTCTCCCGTGTTTCATCGTGACTGCACCAGCTGATTCCTATCCGCTGCCTCCGTGTATCTACAGTATCCTGCTCACCTCAACTCTCCCGTGTTTCATCGTGACTGCACCAGCTGATTCCTATCCGCTGCCTCCGTGTATCTGCAGTGCCCTGCTCATCGCAACCCTCCAGTACTCCTCGTGTCTGCAGCCAGCTGATCCGCTCTCCGTGCTTCTACAGTGTCTCCGCTTGTGTCAACTCGCCTGTCTGCATTGGATCAACGCTCCGCTGCTTTCATCTCGGCTAGACCATCTCTACTCTTCAGGGTTCTCCAGGTGTCCAGTTCTATATACTACTGCTTCCTGAGTATTGTTTCCATCCCTGCTGGTCTATCTACCTGTGCGCTGCACCTACTTGATTACCGCTTCCACCCTCCTGGGACTTCGTATCCTGCCGGCCTCCAGCCGTTCAGGTATCCCTGCACTTCTGTCTGACAGCCTGCTCTCCTGAACCACGGTATGCATTCTTCTCATTGACTGTGCTGGTGTATTGCATATCTTGCTGGACTGAGTTGTTCTCCTCTGGAGTTTCCTATCCGCTGAGACTATTGCCATCATTTGATTGTGTTACCTTTTAGCCTGGATAGTTCTTGTGACTTTGTATAATTGTGCAGTGCTGTTCAGTTATTACTATTTTTGTGCATATCATCGTGGGATCAAGTTCAGTGTGCCCGTGTATACTCTGCATTGCATTTACCTCCCCATGCTCCTCCTCACATATATATTTCAGTGGTACAACTTGCTAGAGGCAGACCACTGTTCCCTGTTTCCTGAGTCACCAGTTTCCTGTATCTTTTCACATAGCAGTGGTACAACTTGCTAACGCAGACCACTGACTTCCCGGATACCTTCACCTGGATTCCATTCCTTTACCTAGACAGCGGTACCACTTGCTAGATGCAGACCGCTGACTCTCATCACCTCCTCGTTACTTCTGGACATTCCTCCTCACTATAGCAGTGGTACAACTTGCTATCCGCAGACCACTGACTACCCTCATGTTTCCTTGTCCATCCAGTTCCTCGTGTACAATTATCTATATATTACCAGTGCTGCTAGTCATAGACTTTCCACGAGCATTCTCTTACCATCTGCTGTCTCCTGTTCCGTTATCACCCCGCTACCAGAGTACCATATTACCACCTATACTGCTCTGGTAAGTCCATCATCTGGTGATACCTGGGTAAAGACTCCTAGTGCCCGTGACAGTAAGATCAGGCCATGACAGACCCAGATTCGGAACCTACAGCTAAAGAGATGCTGCAGCATCTGGTCACCTGTATGGAGCAACAGGATGCTCGCCAACAGCTGTTGTTACAATGTTACCAGGCGTTAGCCTCCCAAGGAACATCTGGACAGAATATCACAGCTAATGCTGATGCTCCTGTGCTTTCCTCCGTTTCCCCAGTGCCATCCCAGGTGTCTACGGCTTCCACGCTTCACCTGCCTACTCCGTCAAAGTATGATGGAGACCCCAAAACTTGTAGGGGTTTTCTCAATCAATGTTCTGTTCATTTTGAGCTCCAACCTCAAAATTTCTCTACTCATTGTTCCAGAGTGGCCTATCTTATTTCATTGTTTTCTGGACAAGCTCTCGCATGGGCTTCCCCTCTGTGGGAAAGAAACGATCCATTTTTACAGGATAGTGCCAAATTTATTTCTACGTTCCGAAGTGTATTCGATGAACCAGGTCGTGTCATCTCGACTGCATCCAGCATTATCCGTTTACGTCAAGGTTCTCGTACAGTAGGCCAGTACGTCATTCAATTTAGGATATTAGCCTCTGAACTTCAGTGGAACACTGAAGCGTTAATTGCCGCCTTCTGGCAGGGGCTCTCCGATAAAATTAAAGATGCTCTGACTACTCAAGAACTACCTACTTCTTTAAAGGATTTGATTTCTCTTTGTCATCGTGTAAACATGAGATTTCGTAAGAGGGAGTCTGAAAAAACAACTTCAGTTAAAGCACTTCTTCGCTCAACCTCTCAACTTCGTCCAGCTTCATCTCCTGTAATACCCATGGAGATAGGACGCTCCAAATTATCTACTGAAGAGAGGAACCGAAGAGTAAAAAATAGACTTTGTATCTATTGTGCTGATTCCACGCATATCATCAATTCTTGTCCCAGGAAATGCCGGGCTCTAACCAATACTGGGGAGATAAGGTTAGGGTTCCTGGAGTCCTCTCCTTGTTCTACGAAATTAAAAGTGTGTACTTTTGATGTTTCAGTTTCCTTTGCTACCAAATCCTTTAAGTCCCAAGCACTTATTGACTCTGGAGCTGCGGGAAATTTTATTTCTGAATCCCTCATGAATCAATGGTCCCTACCAGTGATTACTTTAAAGACACCTATTACTGTGACTGCTATTGATGGATCACGTCTTATCAATGGTCTCATCACCCAGAGTACGTCTCCAGTAACTCTTCAGATTGGTGTGCTACATCAAGAAGAAATTTCGTTTTTAATTCTTCCTGTTACTACAAGTCCGATTGTTTTAGGCCTTCCATGGCTTCAACGTCACTCTCCCCAGATTGATTGGCACACTTCTCAAGTTACGTCTTGGGGAGCTGAATGTCATCATCGTTGTCTCTCTCAAGTTGTTCCATTCAAAATACAGCAGTCATCTATTTCACCGGGTCCACCAGGTCTCCCTCCACAGGATCCTTCATCTACAGATCTGTGCGATAAGGTTCAGTCTGAACGCCTTCCTCCTCATCGGGCGTTCGTGACGTCCTCGGACGTTGAAGTTGGATCTCAGGAGTCATCTTCAAAAAGTCAACTGCTTGTGGTTTACGGTCACCATCCGTCTTTTCCGGAATTTCCTGCCCTCCCTCCCACCCAAGTTCCTGCTGTAGAGACTGTTTGCCAAACCTTCAAAAATATTTGGTCTCAGGTCAAAACCTGTTTAAAGAAAACATCTGCCAAATATAAGTCTTTTGCAGATAAAAAGAGGCGGGCTATTCCACCACTGAAAATTGGAGATCGTGTTTGGTTATCTACCAAAAATATTCGTTTGAAGGTCCCATCTATGAAATTCGCTCCTCGTTTTATTGGTCCATATATGATCATTCAAGTGATCAATCCAGTTTGTTTCAAACTTCTACTTCCTAAGAATCTTCGTATTTCCAACGCCTTCCATGTGTCCTTGCTCAAACCTCTCATCATCAACCGTTTCTCGGTCCCTCCTTCAGCACCTCGGCCAGTTCAAATTCATCAGGAGGAAGACTTTGAGATTACTCATATATTCGATACAAAAATTTCGCGAGAAGTTCTTCGTTACCTCGTTCATTGGAAGGGCTTTGGTCCTGAGGAGCGTTCATGGATCAAAGCTGAAGATCTCAATGCTCCAACTCTTCTTAAGAAGTTTTATTCCAAATTTCTGGACAAACCCGGTTCCAGGTGTTCTGTGCCCACCTTTAAAAGGGGGGATACTGTCACTCACCGGACTGTGAGTGCTACTTCTCGTGTGTTTAGGAACCGTGGCCATCCACCATCCTGAGGGTCTGCGCATGTGCAGCCCTTTCAAACCTTCAGTACATGTTCCTTTTAGTTAATTGGCTGATCAGGCAACACTCCCTATTTAAAGCACCTGAGGTCAATACCTCGTGGCCTGATCTTGGAGTCTCATTCCCCATGAGCCTCTGAAGGTGTTCCTGTGTTCCTGGTGTGTTCAGCTCCTGCTGATTCCTGTTGTTCGTTTGTGGTTTCCAGACCACTTCAACTCTCCTGTGTTTCATCGTTACTGCACCAGCTGATTCCTATCCGCTGCCTCCGTGCTTCTACGGTTTCCAGATCACTTCAACGCTCCTGAGTTTCATCGTGACTGCACCAGCTGATTCCTATCTGCTGCCTCCGTGTATCTACAGTATCCTGCTCACTTCAACTCTCCCGTGTTTCATCGTGACTGCGCCAGCTGATTCCTATCCGCTGCCTCCGTGTATCTACAGTATCCTGCTCACTTCAACTCTCCCGTGTTTCATCGTGACTGCACCAGCTGATTCCTATCCGCTGCCTCCGTGTATCTACAGTATCCTGCTCACCTCAACTCTCCCGTGTTTCATCGTGACTGCACCAGCTGATTCCTATCCGCTGCCTCCGTGTATCTGCAGTGCCCTGCTCATCGCAACCCTCCAGTACTCCTCGTGTCTGCAGCCAGCTGATCCGCTCTCCGTGCTTCTACAGTGTCTCCGCTTGTGTCAACTCGCCTGTCTGCATTGGATCAACGCTCCACTGCTTTCATCTCGGCTAGACCATCTCTACTCTTCAGGGTTCTCCAGGTGTCCAGTTCTATATACTACTGCTTCCTGAGTATTGTTTCCATCCCTGCTGGTCTACCTACCTGTGCGCTGCACCTACTTGATTACCGCTTCCACCCTCCTGGGACTTCGTATCCTGCTGGCCTCCAGCCGTTCAGGTATCTCTGCACTTCTGTCTGACAGCCTGCTCTCCTGAACCACGGTATGCATACTTCTCATTGACTGTGCTGGTGTATTGCATATCTTGCTGGACTGAGTTGTTCTCCTCTGGAGTTTCCTATCCGCTGAGACTATTGCCATCATTTGACTGTGTTACCTTTTAGCCTGGATAGTTCTTGTGACTTTGTATAATTGTGCAGTGCTGTTCAGTTATTACTATTTTTGTGCATATCATCGTGGGATCAAGTTCAGTGTGCCCGTGTATACTCTGCATTGCATTTACCTCCCCGTTCTCCTCCTCACATATATATTTCAGGGGTACAACTTGCTAGAGGCAGACCACTGTTCCCTGTTTCCTGAGTCACCAGTTTCCTGTATTCTTTCACATAGCAGTGGTACAACTTGCTAACACAGACCACTGACTTCCCGGATACCTTCACCTGGATTCCATTCCTTCACCTAGACAGCGGTACCACTTGCTAGAGGCAGACCGCTGACTCTCATCACCTCCTCGTTACTTCTGGACATTCCTCCTCACTATAGCAGTGGTACAACTTGCTATCCGCAGACCACTGACTACCCTCATGTTTCCTTGTCCATCCAGTTCCTCGTGTACAATTATCTATATATTACCAGTGCTGCTAGTCATAGACTTTCCACGAGCATTCTCTTACCATCTGCTGTCTCCTGTTCCGTTATCACCCCGCTACCAGAGTACCATATTACCACCTATACTGCTCTGGTAAGTCCATCATCTGGTGATACCTGGGTAAAGACTCCTAGTGCCCGTGACAGTGTGTTTACTTGGTGGCTCTGCCCACCTCTGTTTTAAAAGATTACAGGTCCACATTTAGGGGAAGCTGAGCAGCTTCAAAGACCCCCTGGGGTGAGTTACATCCTGACATAGGAGAGTTTTTTGACACCTAAAGAGATGTGGGACAAACGGGAGGGAGCCATTCCTAGCAGGAGTCTCACACAAAGAGACATGAGCTGTGTGACCATGGCCTGCAATATTATATAAAGGCAAATCTAATTCATTTTTAAAAAATGCCACTTAAAATCAATATAATTAGCGATCAAACACATATTCATAAATAACCCGATGAATGGCAGCCCATATGTCAAATAAAGCTGTCTGCAAGGCAGAAAAGGGGAGGGACTCAATTTCAGTTTACCTGATTCACTGGATCTATGTGGTTTGGTATCTATCAATTCGTAAATTTATATTGAATTTATTGATAATAAAATTGGGTCTGTGTGACACTCCACATGAAAGATAGGTCACATAGCAGAATTGGGTATTAAATCAGGGAACATGCAAATTGTGGTTGTAAACAGTGTCACAGACCGCAACTCCATGGAGGTGGGGATAGATGTCTTTAAAAAGCTGAGTCCAGTTACAAGAATTTGTCAGCTCTTGGGGATCAATCTAATTGAAGGACTGTCCATTTCTTCAGTTTGCCCCAGGCATACAGATTATCAGACGTAAATTTATGCCCTGTACATTTATCCCATTTGTTTTTATAATTGTTAAGCAGTTTTTAATTTATATTTCTATTGTTTATTAATTGTTTTAATATTGTATTGTATGTGATTACTCCCCACGTATGAGTGCAATATTACTCTTCTGTGTTTTTGTCACAATATTGAGCAGCTTAGAAGGAAGAAATGCGAACAAACACATATCATATACCATAACACAAATGAATTACACAAACAGCCTGTAACAGATTCTGGATACTATATTACTAATCTTGATTAGCACTGGCTTACCTGAGGTGCGGAGTCTAACGATCTCCCCGGTGTTCACCAAGAACCGCCGCAAGGCGGGGTGGGCTTCGCTGCCAGGAGTCGCAGGTCGCAGTCCCCAGGTTCGCCTCAAGATGTAGTACAGCGGAGTGAAGCGGTGGTAGCGGAGTCAAACAAGCCGGTTCGGTACACAGGAATGGAGTCAGGCAGAATCAGAAGGCAACTCGGAGTCAACAAGCCAGGTTCGGTACACGGGTCACAAGAATAGGAGAATGGTCAGCAAGCCGGGTCGGTACACAGGGATAGGAGAGCCAGGGAAGTCAAACAGGCAGAGATCAGCACACAGGAAGACACAGGAAACTGGAAGACACTGCAATCCACGAAGAGCAGGAGCCAGGAACAGGTAAGTGTTGCTCTGACACTCAGCGAGTGTCAGAGTGAGGTTTTTATACTGAAGGGGAATCAAAATCCCCGCCTCTAGGGTTGTGGTCATGTGACCGCCTCCGGGTGCGGTCACATGGTCCTGAATGCGGAAGTGCGGCTGGAAGGAGCGGCGGGGATCAGGTAAGTCCGTGACACAGCCAGAGAGGGCAATCCACAATCAGCCAATCAGAAGTCAACAAATGATAAGCACCATCATTATCGGTGCATATTTTGAACTAGCCTCCATCAGCCACAAGTGATACGCCTCCTGACAGGCATATATGCGTCTATGTCCAGGTCTTACTGAATTGCATTTATGATTACATGTCTTACTTTACTCAGCCTACAATTGCACACACCTCCCCTCTCCTGGAACGCCTCTCTATACATAAGGAGTCGTAAGTGTATATGTCTAAGTCTGCATACAGACAGAAGTGTAAGTCTTTTTTGTCCACATGTAAATACATATTTTGTTAAGAAAAAGAAGCATGCATTCAATTCTACATTAGACATTGGAGGTTTTGCTTTCCTCTGTATTAATATAATTAGAATTTATGAAATGTTGAAATTGATGGATCTCTGTTTTTAATCAACTTTGCTAACCATGTATCTATATAACTATATAATTGGGGATGATAAGCATCTTTATGAATTTTGGAGATGATGGACTGTATAGATATTTAATATTAAAAAATTGAAAATTTAAACCTATTGTCTAAATCATTTCAGTGTGCACATTACAAAATTTCAAGATATAATCAATGTCCGTAAGCAGCAGTCTCTTCTTTAAATATATCATCAAATGAACTCAAGTTTTAAAGTGTAAATATAATTTGTATTGTGAAATAGATAAGTGACAACAAGATTACTCAGGAGTGCTATATGATGGAGTGCATTGTTGTACTTTCAATCATGACTACTAAGACTAGTTAACGTATATTCATATGGGTATTTCTTGCATATGACGTATCTGTCTTTGATTGTAGCTTAATGAGACCATGACATATTTTTATTTTGTGGGAAACCATAACAATGTTTGTTTTTCTTTTTAGTTTGTGTGGTCCTTTTTTTTTTCTTTTTATCTTAGTTACACACCTTTTATCTGTTACTTTTTAGTAACCTAGGGCCTGATTCATTAAAGATCTTAACTTAAGAAACTTCTTATTTCAGTCTCCTGGACAAAACCATGCTACAATGCAAGGGGTGCAAATTAGTATTCTGTTTTGCACATAAGTTAAATACTGACTGTTTTTTCCATGTAGCACACAAATATCAACTTTAAATTTCAGTGTACAAATAAACTATCAAGTATATGTGTGCTACATAAAAAACGGTCAATATTTAACTTATGTGCAAAACAGAATACTAATTTGCACCCTTTGCATTGTAACATGGTTTTGTCCAGGAGACTGAAATAAGAAGTTTCTTAAGTTAAGATCCTTAAAGAATCAGGCCCCTAGTGCTTCGAAATCTTATCAATTTTATCTTATCATCTTATCATGCTGTACTTAGAAGTTATTAGAGATGAGCGAAATCGCAGTAAAATTTTTGCGTAAGTCAATTTTCACAACACAAGAGACCGTTTTTCAAAGGTACAATAAAACATAGAAACATCAGAATAGGACCTTTTGCAGACATCATTTATGATAGCCATGAGAGAAAATGATTGGGTCTAGGAAGCAAAAGTGGGGTTACTTTCTCTTCAAGATTCCAATAGTTACATTAATGTGGTTAGTAGTTACATTAATGAGGTTAGTGACAGATAGGGCTGTATTGTGGTGGTAGGCCTTGCTTTGTGATGAACAAGTTGCAACATTTTTATATAGAAATACACAAGATTTATATTAATTTATGAAGTTGGTGGTTTTCAAAAAAGGAATGTACAACAATTCTAGTGAAATATAATTACCTATACTTTCTTTCTTTACCTTCTTTGAAACTTTCAGCTGCTTTATTTGGTTGATTGTCAAACAGGAATCATGTTTTCTAGTTTAGTACATTATTTGAATGACTTTTTATGTGCTGGTTCTACAGAAGTGAAGGGACAGAAGTTACTTACCCTATTTTGTAGTTTGTCAAATGAGAGGCAAAAAGGTTTTGCATTTTCTTTGTAGAGTAAAAACTTCCAAATGTTTGAAGTCTTAAGTAATAGGAAGTGAGTATCTTTGTATTTTAATTTTGAGCTTAATGGTTGTGTGGATATTAGAACTATTTTATGATAAAGCAATTGATGGAGGGATATAGAACAGGGAGGGATGAAGGAGTTGACAGTCCAGCAGCTAAACCTGAGAAGCATAACTAACCTCATCCTGCTTCTGGAAAGGATACTATCATGGAAAGTGTAAGGCTAAGAGAAAACAATAAAACAATGCCCTATAGTTTAATGTCTGTATGTTCTCTATTGCCTACAGGCTTACAAACAAGTTCCAATAGAGTTCCAAATTCAATAGATAAAAAAACAAAGATTACTTAAATGACAAATCGCTACTGAAAGACAAAAAACATAGGTCTGGATTTTATTTCAGTGTGACATGTATAGTATGTGCACAAAAGTTCAGTTGGAAGTGTTGTATAAATATAGCAGGAGACATCCTAGAGCACTTTTATTCAGCTACCGAAAATTATTGCTTTAGAAATAATATATTTTCAGTTTGTTCTCCATAATTCTGAGAGCTAATAACTTGTGCAGAACCAAAATGTGCTAGTACTGTTCCTAATGTTCCTAATGTCTATTATTTTCACAGAATGCCAAACCAGCTTTGCGCTAAATAAAGCTCTACATATTATTATTTTTCTTTTTTTAACATCTATAGGTTCATTACATTTTTAGTGTTTCGGGGTGAAGGGAATGCAGAAATAAAAAAAAGTGGTAAGGGAAAAAGCAGGGGTACAGAGTGGGGAGGAGATAACATTATATATCTAACCACATAGCATTCAACAAAGTACATGTCTTTCAGATCTAGCTACTTAGGGGATTGGAAGTTATTACAACAGATAGGTCTTGGCTGAATTAAGAGTGGAGGGGGACCAGGACCACAAGAGAGGGGCATGATCGGATCATGTAACTGGGAATATAGACCCAGATTTTGAGTGTTGGAGGGACCATTTCTCTGGAAGTATCAAATCTATTCTAGAGTAAGTATTGTGTACATGTGAGTGGTATGTAATTTTTTTTCCCCTAGTGCGAACACCTGCCAAGCATCATATAGATCATACGCTGCAATTAATTTACAAAATGAAAGAGAGAGACCACTGGAGTCAGAGGGTGCTGTGGTGGTTGGAGGGTAGGTTTTATCTATTTGCGGGTCCAACACTAAGATAAAGCCATCCATCTAAATCTGAATACCCATACAAATTTTTTGGATTTCCCTTAGTACTGCTTTCAAGAAAGGTATTTGCCTGGATTTGAGTGTATAAAGAGAAACCAACATAACCGGTTTGTTATCTAGTTAGCATGTTAAGACTAGATATTGGTCTTGTTTATCTTCCAATTTTTGGTGTAGTGTAAAAGAGACATTGGATCCAATTAGGATAGCTACTCCATTGCGTTTGAGGATGTTGTTGGCCGAATAATATGTGGGGTTATGTTGAACCCTAAGTTTGGGGGTGCCCTAGAACAAAAATGAGTCTATTGGAGTGCCACAAAATCTGGTCTGTGTTTAAAGAATTTCGCAAGCTCTAAGAGTCACTTGTTTGGGGAGTTAAGGTCTCGTACATATAGAAAGAGTATTTTAACCATAGGAGTCGGGATGTACAAGTGTTGAGGCCCCTTCAGAGGGATATTGATGATTTTTAGTGGGTTGTTGAAGGGGTGGTAGGTGTATAACTTCAGTTAAAAAATGAATATCTGCTCTTGGGGTATGGGAGGGAATGGGGGAATGGAAGTAGAGAGAGGAAAAGGAAAAAAAATAAAAATGAACCCAGTACTTGGGTTAGAATATTGGCCGAATTAGGAGGGAAGCAGCAAAATGAGTAATATGTGGGGGCGTGAAGCCTGTATTGGAGGCGCCCCCCACCCATGTCAAAAAGTAGGAAGGTAGATCTATGAAGGCAACTTGGATAAGACCGAAATGGAAAGACAAGATGTGGGTCTAGAAATTCAATCTCTAATAAACAACCAAATAGACCCTAAGGATGATGAAAAATATGCCAACACCTGAAATGTTGAAGATGTTTAAAGAGTATAAAATAGAACTCTATATATTTAAATTTTAAGTTGGTGTTTGTATGAAAATAGGTAGCATCAATTAAACATTGGCATCCAGACCAGGCACCAACATGACCATTGGTGCCAGGCCAGGCAGGAGTGGGAGTGGCATCTCAATACAGTGAGCCTGTGCGTCACAAATCTAACCAAATCCCCATCCGTCTGACCCTCAGCCCCCAGGGCCATGAAGTCCAACCAGGAGTGTTTTGTGGTATGCACATGGTCCAAAGGCCTAAGTCAAAGAGTAACTTGTGTATCCTCATAAAATTTGGCTGGAGATCACAAGGAGAGTTCCCACGATGTATTCTAGCATGAGTTGTTCCTGTAATTGGTGAGCAATATTGGAAGAAGTCAACATCAACCCAGAACTATATCAAGTGGGCCCCACAGTCAACCATTCAGTTAGTATTCGAGCTTGAGGTTGGGTGGAGTGAAGAGTGCAGGTAATATCCCAGCTCTTCAGCAGTTGAACATCTTCTTCATGGGTAAGAATGACATGCGTGGAGTTATTTCTCTGAACAATAAGTTTTACTGGAAACCCCCATCTATATGGGATATCGTTGTCTTGGAGTGCTGTTGTAACTGCCTGGAATGATTGTCTCTTCATCATCATCATCATCATCATTTATTTATATAGCGCCACTGATTCCGCAGCACTGTACAGAGAACGCATTAACATCAGTTCCTGCCCCATTGGGCCTTACAGTCTAAATTCCCTTTCATACACACACAGACAGAGAGAGTGACTAGGGTCAATTTTGATAGCAGCCAATTAACCTACTAGTATGTTTTTTGGAGTGTGGGAGGAAACCGGAGCACCCAGAGGAAACCCACGCAAACACAGGGAGGACATACAAACTCCACACAGATAAGGCCATGGTCAGGAATACTCATGACCCCAGCGCTGTGAGGCAGAAGTGCTAACCGCATAGCCACCGTGCTGCCAAACTTGAGGATGGTTGCTGCAGAGAAGTCTAGGTATAGTTGGATATCAGCCAAGACAGTTCAGTTCTATGCAGCTCGAGCTGATCTTTGGAGCTGTTCTTTGATATGGAAAAAGTGCATCCAGAGTAGTGTGTCCATTTGTAATGAGCCTAAATATGTTCTTGGTTGAGGTAAACGGTAGACTCTGTCAATAGGGAGGTCTCTGTCCGAACTGAAGGTAGTAACTTATGAAACAGTGATAGGACATAAGAGTGTAAATCTGCATTGACCACGGATTCCGGTATAACTCTGATTTTAACATTATTGCACATGGAGCGATCTTCCTAATATGCCATTTTGTCTTTAAGGGAGTTCAGTTCCTGGCGTAGGACGTCATGATCGTCTATCAGGGTATTATGAGATGTCACAACATCTCCCATTTTTTGGTCCAGATGGTTAGTGCGTTCCCCTATTTTCTCTATTTCACCTTTAAGTTCACAGAGAACTGACTTCATTGTTGTGGTCAGTTCTGTATTTTGAGCAGTGAGAATCTGTTGCATTGTTCCGACCGTGAGAGGGGCGTTGGGGTTGAGAAGTGTTAATGAGGAGGAAGGGGACGCCATAGGGTCAAACCATATAGAGGTCCTAAACTCCACTGACACAGGGGACTCTAAAGAGGAGGAGACATTTTTTGCCTTGCCTTATGTAAAGGGTTTAAAATAGTTGACACTAGGTATGGATTTTGTACCTTTAAGCCTCCTAGGATCCATCTCAACAGCCTCCAGAGGTAGTTTGAGTCAAAGTGGTATTACTACAGGTGTGGCAGAAATCTGTATCCAGTTACCGGTGTAAATTGGAAATGATGTTAAATAGATATGCGTGGAGACCGCATCAGAGGTGTCACTTGTTAGGCATCTTCAGATTGGAACACCACGACTCCTTCAGACTATGATAGGCTCAATACATAGTTTTGCTAAGAGCAGCTGTGGAGCGCAACTGTGGGCGGTAGAAGAAGTGAGCGTGGTCCACCCTGCAACTGTCCAGAATCCGTCAACGGAAACTGTAAGTGACCAGGAGTACTCAAGGTGAAATGAACTGGTGGCTGCACATTAATATTTTGGTGAATATAATTGCAAGCTCCTATTATTTAGATTACAGCAATGAGTGGAGTATTATTGTTCAGCCACTAGGTGGCACTCTGAGAATGCAGCTGTGCTGCAAAAGTACTTCACATGTAGTTTAATTACAAGAGCTAAAGCAGTGATTTTCCCCAATCTCAGGGGGCCGCTATCATGTCTGTCAGCCAGGTAGAGTTGTCAGAGCCAGAAGTGAAGCAGGTTAATGGCAGCAGTAACTTCCGGTATCACTGATCTATGGAGAAAGCAGGGATACCTGTGTATTCAATCACAGTAGGGGCACTGTTTCACAGGTCTCCTCATGAGGGAGGTATAAACAAGTGGGCAGAGAGACAGCCGAAAGTTCACTTACTTGAGGTCGGGTAGGGCCCCAGACCAGATAGCTGGTAGATTTACTGTGCTGTATAGCAAGGCATGCGGAATGGTATGTATTTTCCCAAAGTTTGTGTTGGTCTCTCCGGGTCTAAATCTCGATGATGGTAGACAGAGCCATCGCCAGTCGGTGTACAGAGGCCACTGCATGCAGGTCCCATCACCTCTAGAGCCTGTCCAGAAGCGTGTTTGGTCTGAGTGTCACCACCAAGCGAAATATCTCAAATCCATCAAAAGGGCCCCGTCATAGGTTCGACTGCGAAAAACAGCAGCGTCTCCGCAGCAGCCACCAGCTCCAGACACGCGCTGGGTGCATCCGACGGCCTTCAGGTAGAACGTATCTCTATTGCGATGAAATCTCCACATTGATCTAGAGTGTTGAGCATATTACTCAGAGGGATTGGAAGTAGTCTCTGGCACAAGAGCAGGGGGTCCACAATCCAGACAGGTACTGGCTATATCGTGTTTGTGGGGTTATTGCCAATTTGAGTACAAACCAAGCTCGTGGTGATTAGAGCTATGAGCAGTAACGTCCGGCCATATTGGCTGCCAAGCCACGCCCTGCTACATATTAAATCATTCCTTTTGCAATATGATATGGCAGGTGTTATTTAACAAACAAGGACAGTTAATGATTCAGAAATACTACCATTGCCCATCTGTGAGTGAATTACATGCAGTGTTGTTATTGTTTGGGACATCAAATTGGTCAATTTCAGCCTAATTTAGTCTACTACAACAATTAGTACCATTTAATCTATGACTATTAAACTGTCTTATAAAATTGCCATTTAGGTGGCCATAAATATTTGTCTCAGATCTGGCCGAGGGTGAGACAGAAGGACCAAATCTCAAAGAGCGCAATTTTCCAGTTGACCAATGACTGTCAATTGGAGGCTGTCATGAACATTGAGAACTTCTAGTTATTTATGAGGGTTAACCCATCACATAAGTGTGGGGAATAAGGCCTAAATCATAACTGCAGTGTAAATATGGTATATCAAATGAATCCATTGATAAGTTGAGCTACTAAAGTGGAAAATGTGAAGTCAGAAAGTCTGTTGTGTGTGTATTCATTGACTCTGCACATCCCAGTGTTAGAAGATAGCATTGTCACATATAGCAGCTTCTAAGGGCCTCTGTTGGGAGATATAGCCTGGTCTTGGATGGAGTTTTGACACCTGAATAGACTTTTAGAAACCACTCAGCATGGTGTCTGGCTCAAAGAGATCATGTGCTGACTTGGCTATAGTATACAGACATGAATAATTTAGTTTTAAAATATGCCCCTTAAAATCAATAAAAGTAGTGATCAACCACAAATTCCTCAATATCATGATGAAGGGCAGCTCATATGCCAAATTAAGAATGCTGCCACATAGAGAAGCTGAGGAAATGAGTATAAGCTCAATTTATACCCTATATCTAGGCCTGTTTGGTATCAATAGATGGGTAGACTCATAGGGGATCTATTAATAATAAAATTGGGTCTGTGTGACGCTCCACAGAAAAGTTAGGTCACATAGTAGAATTGGGTAATAAATCAGGAAATATGCAAATGGTGATTGAAATAAGTGTCACAGACCACAACTCCTGGATGTGGGGACAGATGTGGAAGTGTCTTTCAAAAGATGAGACCAGTTATCAACAAGTAGTCTGTCTTTTGGGAAAATCAATCCACATTGATAAGCTCTCCATCTTCCTAGCCAATTTCCCGTGGCACAGATTTTACAACTCATGTAAGTTATACTCTGAATGTAACCCCTTTTATTTTTAAACTGTTTTGCTTGTGTATGTCATATCCATTGTTTATTAATATATATATATATATATATATATATATATATATATATATATATATATTTATTCGGTACTCGGATCCCCTAAGTTCGGGTGTGTTCGGTTCTCAAGGAACCGAGCCTGAGCATCTCTCATGTGTGTATATATATGGCTAAACTAATTAAACAGTGCACATTTTCTAAAAGTTCCAATTCCCACTTTATAATTTAATGAATAATTTAGAGGTTATTTATACAGATAATATTATAGTAAAAGTATTTATGGTTCAGGTCCTCTAAAATATGTAGAGTTTGGTCTCATATTAATCAATATTTCACCAGTGGTAACCTTGTTTCAGCAGAGTAGTTATGAGCAATATGAGATTAATACTCAAAAGCACTTTTTATGGGTCAGTTGAAACCGGTTCTTCGGCGGGAAGAAATGTATTCAACAGCTCGAGAGAGCTGCCCCCTCCTTTGGGAGAAGATCAAATGAACTGACCTATGACTTGCAGTCTACTGTAACATCGTAATTCCTGGACCACTGAAGAACTCTCAATGATATCTGTGTATATATTGTGACATCATCAGTGTTCTTTCTAAACTTAACAGCAGATAAGTAGCCTCTGATTCAGGAGAGGCCTCTCTCTGCCAATAACATCAGGATTGACGGACTGTTCCTGGATCCAGGGCTGCGCATCGTATGTATTGGTTGTACCTTGTATTATTATTGTGTTCTGTTTAATTTTGCTATTAAATCTCTTTTGTGCTTTGGAACCACATTAATCGCACTGGACAACATTTGTTGGTAGCGACAATACGGACATCACAATTTATATATCTATCTATTTATATATAAAGCCACAAAGCTGCAACCAGCATCAGGCTAAGACAGGTGGGTCTGGAAACACTATAATCAGTCTCACAATAAGTGTGATGCCTCCATTCACTTACACATATGCAGCTACTAATACTGCTTCTCATTCACATAAAACACAGAAGTGACGACACCTCTGGTTCGAACATGTGCAGTAGCATCATTCGGACGGCCGCATCATTTCCCCACTTTCTGTCCCAATACACCACCTGGGATACAGGAGGTGGAGCGCAGCACTCCTTACCAACAATATTTTCACTATGTTTTCCTAGTGCACACCGGCCAGGAGTACCATTGCTTGTCAGAATTGGAGTGATACTTTCTAGGTGCGAGGAAATAATTGATTGTTCAAATCACCATTGCTGCAGGACCAGGCCGGATGCAGTGTAACATGGCTCTTGCTGAAAATGTAACTGAGTGAGGTTTGTTTAGCTTATTTATTGTCAGGATTTTGAACAGAGGTTGGGATAGAAAAAGTGCAGACTGAGCCATTCCAAAACATCTGAGCCTATTTTCACTGTTTGTTTTGACATAATTTAACTTTCCAGACACTTAAGTAATCTGCATCACAGATCAGCACTGCGAGGGCTTGGGTGATTAACTTATTGGGATTGGTTCCAGGTGCCTTTATAAAGTTGTCAGCAGTACACTCACTTTGCTAACTATAGCAATAGCTTGATTAGGCACTGTGCTCTGTATCGGTTTTGTTGCCTGTTGGATATTGACCCTGCTATCACTGTATGTGATATACCACAGTCAAAGCCATTCTGAAGGTTACTATGCCTCTTGCATAGTGTGCATGGCTCCTTAACCAGTTCCCTAGCGTCTCTGCTCTCTTTTCTTCCCTCCCAGTTCCAAAACTCAGACCAACCAGATCAGCATCTCAGTGAGGGAAAATAAATTGATGAGTCCTGCACAGTCAGGAATTGTGAATAGGGTGAATGAGAGGTGCGCACCTCGCTCCGTCCGAGATTTCAGCTGCGGAGACGCTGAGACCAAGTCAGGAACTTTCTCCAGGTGGATACTCAGAACTGCAAGTATATTGCTAATACCCACCTTTTGATGACTGTATCATACAGTTGGAGTATATATGTTCCTAACAGAGCTATCGGGCACTTCATCTCGGCTTACCGATAATATTATTACCCTACTGGACATTTGTACTCTTTTGCGGCAGACATTTATCTGGGAACAACGCTGTATATGTGTTTATCACACAAGTGGTCATATAGGTTCAATTACAGTAATTGATAATGAGTTAAATACTCACCATATATGTATGTATATTATCTGATATTGGTGATTATATGTATTAGGTTTTACTTTGTTTATTAAAATTGGTTTTATGTATTTTTGCATCTATTTTTTTGCAATCGTTGTGGATATTATGTCCAATTGAGAATTCTTAATGGATATCCCTTGTATCATATGACCCCTTGGATGCCTCTTATTTGCGCTGTCATATCTGTATTGTCTAGTTCTATAATAGGGGAGTGACACTATCCCAAGACTAGCAGCGTTTTTGAGACATCACATTGAGGTCTTTTATATTTATCTTTAGCACCTGGTATTTTAGTATTCATTAATTTTTATTTCTAAATGTACTGTTTTTTTCTGGGGGAACTGCACTTTATTCAAAAGGATTGCCTCATATTTGGAACCTGAATTGTCTATCCCCCCGGATTTCCCTCCTCCCTTCCAACAAATTAATCCACTTTTGCTTGTTTCCTGGTTGTTACTACATTATGCTTTTCCACTTTAGGTTTACCATTTTACCATTTTTATCATTTATTGGATGCCATTATTGCATTCATATTAATTTGACTTATCTGTTATAGTCGTGTTCATTATTGCTTTGTAACTATTTAATACTGTTTATTTTCCAATATTTCCATATGTTATGCATTATTCATTCCCATTGCCCAGTTCAACCTAATTTAATTTTAGATTGTTACTATAACAAGGGCCAGATTAGTGACCTTCCACTCTTGTCCTTTTAAATTGGTCTGCATGGAAACTCAAATCATATTAGCAGTTCACACAATACAAAAGGCATTTAACATCCTGGTCGATTATAAGCAGAATCATATACCTCCATTCTATCACTTACTCATTTTTATACACCTGCCTTCTTCGCCCTCGCTATTCCATTTATTTACACCATATTCCCACACACCATTATATGTATGCTGTTTTCACGTTTCCCACAGGTTTATCAATCCGCATCCCTGCAGCTGATTCTGATGAGCCAAAGGCAATATATCCTCTGGTCAATCGCTTAAATTATGACTGCTCGAGACTGAAGGGATACACAAAGACATTAGGGATAGATGGAGAGACAGAGGAAAATGTGAAATGGATGAGAGAAAGCAGGTGGACATAGAGGAGTATTCTTGTATTATTTCATTTGTCTTTGTGTTTTGTTACATAATGTTAAAAACATCTATACTTAATTCAAGCCATCAAATTTTCGATAACTTCAGTGTGTAAATTTGTGTGTGTGTGTTAATTTAGAAAAGAAATGTAGAAAGAAAGAGTTACATGTGATGGCAAGAATGTCTCAGACTGCTTTTAGTTGCCTACTTAAGCAGGTCATATAGGCATCGGTCAAGTTACTAAATTGCCATTTGATGAGGACTCCCTTTTGTGGATGAAAGAGCAATTTTATAACATAAATAATTTTCCGCATATCATAAGCATATGGGCAGTGAGTGAATGCTACATACAAAATGATTGCATATTTCGTAACCACAAATATTAGTATTCCATCAATGTACAGGAAATATTTGATGCACCTCTCCTTAGCTTGGTTGGCAATTATCCAGGAGGTAACCATGACTTCATTATGCGGAAATTGAATATGGCAATGATTATTTGAGAGGCAAAGTGAAGATATGTAGCTATTAGGTACGTGTGTAGTTTACTCGTTCACACAGTCCATGTTGTCTGTATCATGTTTTTGGCTACAATGAGGACCTGTATGTATTATACTACGTACAAATGCATTGCCATAACATTGTTTCTTATATGGAATCAAAGTTTTATCTCCTAACAATTGAGCTGCATTAGGAAGAAAACACAACAAAATTTATCACATCAAAAGACACAAATAAAGCACAAAGAGCAGTAACATATATTGTAAAAATATGGGTTTGATTTGCATCATTTTACATCTGAGCGAGTACATATGGACTGCTTGCACAAAAGCCTATCTTCCAGTTTTATTACATGTTCTGTGTAACCCTTGATTATGGGCAATACAGTTATTCATTTCATTGCCTTTAACAATTACAAATTGGAGAATACACAATTTCCTGGCCTCCATCCTGATCCCTCTGGATAAACAGGAAGTCATCAACTTCTAAGGCCCTTGCACCATCACTAATGCTTGTAAGGGGTTAAAATGAGGAGTTGCTATTCATAAACTGGGTTAAGAATTTAGTTAACCAATTCTGGCCACTATTGTTCAATTCTGGACAGACTTGGTGATACCAGCCAACCAGGAGAGAGCTACATGTGGGGAGAATTCTAATCCCTGCCCATCACCACCCTATCTTTCCATCCCAGACAATCCTGAACCAATCTGATCTACAATAAGACTAACCATACAGGGTGGGATTTTCACTGTGGGAAATTTGAAGACTTTAAAAGAGCCTGCAGGGGGTCTAGTGTGTGTTCTGTGATTTCCAGATGTTGGTGTAGAGTTTTGTCTTTCACCAGTTCCATTGTGATTCCTGTGTCTGATCCTGTGCCTGACCCGCAATCATTCCACATATTTTATTACCACAAATCTCTACTCCACCTGCAGTTGCTTGTGGATCTGTTCACCTGGTGGGCCTGCAGGAGCATCACATTGATAAAGTGCAGTTGCTGAGCACATCAAGAGATTAAGGAGTACCATGGATATATTAACAAATAACTTTGATGTGAGTTTTGTGTTTACCATTGCAATATCACAAGGTCAACTTGAATAAGAGTTTGTATTATCTGCCATGATAATTATAAGAACAGTTTGGCTGGGAAATCATTGTTCAGAGGGATCCGGAAAGTGCAAAGACTAAAATACCCCGGTAATTGCTTCAGGACCACTACACTCGGTTACAGCCTGACCGGAGTGTAGAACTTTATGCAGGGATATAAATCTTAGAGAATGGTCGAGGTTTTGGAACTTTACACAGGTTTTAACAGCCACTGGACCACGGGACTATCCAAACCATTTTCTGGCCTGTCTAGAACCCAGGGACAGTTCTGTTTATCACTGCTATTTTAGTTAATAACACTGTAAGGTTGACTGTAATTAGGAGTGTGGTGAGAAATTGGGGTTTGTTTTAAAGTATATGGGCCTGATTCATTAAGGAAAGTTAAGCAAAAGTATACAAGTAAGGCAAAACCATGTTGCATTGGAGGGGGAGGCAAATTTAAAACGTGATGGCAGATTTATAGTTGGGGTAGGGCATGTCCAAGATCAACTTTAAATTTCAGTGTACAAATAAGCTATCAAGAATTTGTGTGTTACGTGAAAAAACAGCCAGTATTTTCTTTATGTGCAAAATAAAATAAACTCATTTTTACCCCTTGCATTGCAACATGGTTTTGTCCAGAAAACTTAAATAATAAAACTTACTCAATTTTTTGCTTAACTTTACTTAATGAATCAGGTCTTATATCTTTAGTGGTTATTGTTTGCATTAGATCTTCATCTTTTGTAATAAAGTTAATATTACATCATCTTCTCTCTTTGATTGTGTGTCCCTGACCCCTAAATACCAGTACACTGTCAAGGTCTCTACCCGAACATCCTGGTAGCATCACAATTATTTAAGAAGTTGTTTAACATCTATTATGCCAGCTGTGCTAAATGTCAGTGTGCCAAGCAAGGACTTGTATGCTTTTGCATGTTGCATACATATAAAGTGCTACATTTGTCTTTTGAAAGAATGCTAATTTATATTGTGAACCAATTCACCAATTAAATTAAAAATGAAGTGCTTAAGTGTAAGCACTTACCCTCCTGGTCACGGCATGTTAGGGTCTTGTATAAATACTGCACATTGCACCTTTGTCTTAAAATATGCTTATTCTAATTGCAGGAGAGAGTACTTACCATTTGCAACCATGGCTCCTCACTTCTCTATTACACCCACCCTCAGACCACAAATTGGCATGCAATTTGGCACATGTGTCCACCAGAATATAGAAAGAGTCTTTGGCTTGCGCAGAGGGCATTTTAATTGTCTTGACCTCTTAGGTCGAGTCCTCGTTTATGTACCAAAAGTTGTGTGTTACATAATTGCTCTATGTGCCATATTTTAAACCTTGCCATTCTGAAGGAAGTACCTAAAAAGGAAAAGGCTGTTTTAGTAGAGAAACTGTTTAACACTGATCCTGATCCTGGAAGCATGGAAGATGGGCCTAGGGATAATGTTATTCATACTTTAGCTGAAAGTATACCCTAAAATTGTCTAGAAGGAAAAGTGTATTTACATTATACTAAATACTTATTCCTGGAGTCCAACCATGGTAGAATATGTAGCAATGCAAGAGTTACCTGGCTAAGGGTGAGATGAGCAGCAGAGGGTGCAGCGGCTGAAAAACCAAGTGGCTCTTGCAGTCACCATATAGGAAGAGTAGCCTCACCACCTGACCCATCAAGAAAAAAATGCAATATAAGTATAATATTTAAAAGAAAATAAAAAGAAAATACCTATGTATCAGTATTTACCTACCGGAGCTTCTGCTTATCTCTCTTGGCACTGAGATGTTTATTGTGCTATATTGCTGCAGCTCTGATTTACAGCAGCTCCTGGAGAATTTGGTGCCCTAGAAATGTCTGGGCATGTGTCGGGGCTGGTGTCTCTGGTGAAGGGGTTTCAAAGTATAGCCATGTGGTGAAGTCTGTTCTTCCTCCACATCTAAGTAAATAAGAGAAACAATTAAATATTATTAAAGTTACCGTTTACATCTGTAATATGTACTACATAGTGCTAGATATGTGGCTTTGAAAAGTCAATAATATATTTTTGGTCCTAAATTATAACAAACATGAAAAACCAAATATCCAAATAGAGTATAGGACATTAAAGAGAATATAAAACCTATAACAGTCAGATAGGGACAAGTTAAGATCATTTATGATGCTGCTTCCCTGGATGTCGCAATTAAATTTAGCTCTATATGAGCTTGTCATTTTCTCCTAAAGATGACCAAGGGTGATGATGTGGAAGCCTACATATTAATTTTTGAGTGTCCAAGGAATCACAAAAGGTGTACTTTGGTCTAAGCATGACCAATGCCAAGGACTATGATAAATTAAAAGCCAAAATTCTGACTCATTTAGAAGTTAACTTGTTCATCGCTGAGGATACCAGGTGGATGAAACAACCTGCTCTCAGAAGCATAACCTAATTCATCTCAATAAGAAGTGGGTACAACCCGAGACATTATCAGGGCCACCATGGAAAGGGTCATTATGGATGGTATCTGCAGTTCCTGATTGCTGTTTGTTGCAAATGGGTAAGGCACAGGGACCCTCAAACCATAGATCAGCTTATAAAGATGGTGGAGAGATATGTCGGGAAACTGATAAATACACCCCACCGGCCCTGAGTTTTTCAACAGCGATCTCTGCTGAGTTCCGGTAAGACTGTTCCTGCAGGAAAAGGTGCTAGGCGATGGAATAAACTCAAATTTCCAGAGACTGTGGGCTTGGCACCTGGAGATGGGCCAGTTATGCCAAGAAGGTTCCCGCCGTGTACAGAACTTGATAAAAATGTGATTAGATGGTTTATATGTGATGACCATATTGCTGCTAATTGTCCACTTACCTCTGAAACTATGCTATGTGGTATTGCATATGTGCATTGCAGAGTATCTTTTTTTGCCAAATGAACCTGCAATGAAGACCGACAGGCTGAGCTAGACAAAAAAATGTTTGTAATTAATGTAGAAGGCAAACTGGTAAAGGCTCTGCTAGATTCTGGTAGTATGGTTTTCTGGTTACTCCTGTAAGAGCCGGTTTAGTGAGCCCTTTAAGCATCATGGGCAAAACTATGTTGGTAATCTGTATACATGGGGATTACTCGCCAATATGTTACCACTGATGTGAACATAGGAACACAGTGTGTAGTTTGCAGGGCATCTAAGGGTAGAAAAAAATCTCAGAATTTTGCTGTAATTTTTCAGGCCAGTGGTTGGTAAAGATATATCTGACTGCTGTGCATCCTGCCCTGAGTGTCAATACCAGGCTCCCAGGCCTCATTGTAAAAGTCAGCTTGTCCCAGTACTCATTGTTAAGGTATACCAACTGGTGAAAAGAAAGTCAAAATAAATCTAACATTTAAAGTTTATAAAAACCATTGAAAGATAGAGTAGGTCTGTCAGCTACCCTGGTCCCTCCAGTAACTGCTAGTCCTTTGGTTCCAGAAGGAACAATAGCCAAAAACCTCTCAACCACTCAACAGTATGACGCTAAAGAGTTTCAGGCAAAAAATAGAGGTTTGTTTAGAGCAGTGGTGAGGAACCTGTGGCCTTAAGGCCACATGCGGCCTTCTAGGTCCATAAGTGCAGCTTTTTGACTGAATCCAAATTTTACAAAACAAATGCTTTTATTTATATTAATACATTTTCATTCCTCTTTTAAATTTTATTTAATTCTTAAAATGAATGTATTTAAATTAATAAAGAGTAAAATATGTTTTAACAAAATAACCCACCCAGATTGACCGCCACAATTAAACATTAGTAAGACATAAGTGCTAAATTAAGGTCCTGCTACACTCATGATTTAGTTCTAATGCGACTTTAAAATGTCTGATAACTTCCCCGACTGATTGACGCCACTACAGCATGAGGCTGGTTGCCGAGAGTTAAGAACAGCAGTTCCAGGCAAAAATTATTCTTAATTTTGCACTTTGTGCGCATGATCAGTTGAAGCTGACACCAAAATAGTAAATGGATAGTAAGGCACAAAGTAAACATTTCTGATATTCATACGCATGTGAATGATTTTTGCACGTCATTGGTGTGATCTTTTTAAAATAACATTCATTTCAACAACTGTAAATGACAGTATAACTGTTTTTCATATGAAACTGTCAAATTACGAGTTATTGGTTGTGTACGATGCTATGGGAGAGGGGGTTCATGACGTCCGGTCAATATTGAAATTTTAATACCCCGTTTATGAACGGGTGTATTTGTTAAAAAAAGGTCAATATCGACAAGTTGTTATGTACCTCTATCGAAGTCAGCAAATTGGATAATGTCATTTCAATTAATATCCAGCAAACTTGGTTGTCTTTGTCTGAAATTATGTGTAGAGCACTCTACGGCGTGGAGAAGCGTATCCAGCCGCGACACGTGGCAATAACAGGTTTTACACTTTTACACACATTCACACAAACGTACACATTTGTAATTAGTGCACATTAATTGTAGTTGCAACACATAGTTATTTATGTCGAAATGTAGTAGTATTTATGTTTAATATTATAGGTTATATACATGTTAGTGAAATCAAAGGTTCAGGTTGCAGGAAATATGTCATGTTTAGTATCATTTTAACTCCTTATTCATCCGCAGTTGTCCGGTTCATTCGCGGAAGGAATCGCACATTACATACTCTAGTTAGCGATGTTAGGGAATAAATGTTTAAAATGATGCTGCCTGTATAATGTAAATAGACTAGTTCAAACCGGATTCTTGGCAGGAAAATCAGAGTGCATCCCCTGGAGAGCTGACCCCCTCCTTTGGATATTTTTGTTTGAACTGGCCTATGACCTGCAGTACACTGGACCTTCCTAAAGCCTGGACCAATAGAAGAAAGCCACATCATCTGCATTTGTTTTACTGTATTCACTGACTGTATATAAGCAGGGGCTCTGGACTTAGTGGACAGTCTTCTTGACCGCAGCCTTCAGACCTGAATGACTGTACACTGAATCCAGGGCGCTTGCGATAAGTAACGGCTGTACTTGTTTTATTCAGATTTGTTATTCTGCTACTTTTGGCTATTAAATTACTTTGTGCTTTGGAACCACACATCGACAATTGTTATTGGATAGCAATTAGACGTACATAACACCTCCTATCTGCATATGTATATATACAGAATTTGTCTAAGGGAAAGTATTCTCCACTCCCTTCCCCCCACCGATTATATAATTTGAGTTCACCGCTCAGATGCTATTAAGTGGTGCATGAATGCCTGTCGGAAATGGGCACAGACTGAAATTCAAAGCGCGTCGGATGCCAAATGGCGACAGCTTTAAACCTGAAATGGATTTTGTGAATATTTGCACAACCTAACAGTATTTTTTATTCTGTCTGCTTAACAGCCCATCATGTTAGAAGACCAAGAGAACACTGAAGTTAGAAAACAGATTATTTAATGAGGATTTGGAATTGCAAGGTTTTATACTTTTTCCAGGACATAACAGTAGATTTTGGCATGAAGAGTTACCTACTTTGGGCGCTCTTGCGAGCAGAACACAAGGAATAAATATCTTCAACAACTTTCAAGATAAATGTTGTGAAGTAGGACTAAATTTGGTAAATATAGAGACTGTGGGCTTGAGTCATTAAGGAGAGCAAAGTATAAAAAAGAAGTAACTATGCATCTGGGCAAAACTATGTTGCATTGGAGGGGGAGGTAAATTTAAAATATGGGGACAGATTTATTGTTGGGATAGAAAAAGTCCTATATCAACTTTGAATTTCAGTGTATAAATAAAGTTATTAAGTATTTGTGTGCTACATGGAAAAACAGCCAGTATTTAACTTATGTTCAAAATAATGAAGTAATTTGCATCCCATGCATTGTATCATGGTTTGTCCTAGAGAAAGCTTACTCCTTTTTTTTGCTCTGCTCTCTTTAATGACTCAGGCCCTGTATGTACAGATGATGCATCTTGCATGACAGGAAAATATGAAGGGTTTATTACACAGATAAAAAAAAGTATTGTTCTCATTTCTTTTCATTGTATTTTGCATCAACAAAATCTCTGCTAAAGCTAATATTTTAAGTGACAGTTTGCAACAAGTTATAAATATTGTTAACAATATTCGTGCAAATGCAACATGGCATCGTAAGTTTCGTAACATGCTAAGTTGGACGATGAGATATTCAGTGTGGATTTGACAAATCATTCTACAGAGCATGGGCTATCGCAGGGACAGGTGTTAGCCAAACTTTTATCTCTGCGTGAACGGATAATTACATTTTCTGATGAACAAAATCAGAAATTTGAATTATTGAAGATTTCTATAGGAATGCTGCATTTCTCTGTGATACTATGTAAAATCAAAATGATTTAAATATTTCTATGCAGGGTAAAACTAAGTCTATCTATGATAAGTGGCAAACAAATCTAAGCATTTAAAAAAAAGCTAT
Organism: Mixophyes fleayi; assembly: GCF_038048845.1. Taxonomy (NCBI): domain Eukaryota; kingdom Metazoa; phylum Chordata; class Amphibia; order Anura; family Limnodynastidae; genus Mixophyes; species Mixophyes fleayi. The sequence continues at coordinate 223,354,597 of NC_134405.1, forward strand.
ATTTTTCAAAATACTTCTTCAAAAGTTAGCAAAGGTCATTGATAAGCAGGATGATATATGTGAATCATTTAAAGAATATGCAGCTGTTATAGACTTATTGATTGGAGAAAACAATGAAAGATTCACTGAATCATGACATCACACTCAAATTAGCATTTCAGTCTTAACTAGTTGATGTCACCAAGGAACATACAGAACCACAGATGGAATTGATTGAGCTCTCAGTAGATGACATTCTAAAGTCATTATTTGATGCTAAGAAAGATCTAATTGAAGTATGGAAAAATACAGTAGAATATCCACGCCTTCGGCAACATGCCTGAAAAATACTTTATTGCTTTTCAACCACTTATTGCTGTGAATCAACATTCTCCTACCTAACCAAAATCAAGATGCACTTAAGGTCCCAAATGACTGATACCCATCTTCAGGATCAGATGAAACTGTGGACCTCCATGCTGCACCCAAATATTTAAATGCTTTCCAACAAAAAGCAGACACAACAAAGTTAGTTAACTTTAGAATTAACAAATTGTATTCATTTTTTGAAGTTAATAAGTACATAGTAGTTGGATTTTTACTAAATAATGTACATTTTTAAGCATATGTAATTGAAGTTCTTGAAATCGGCCTTATTTGATCACAGCTAAAGTAATGCAGCAATCCATCATGAAAAGTTTCCCTACCACTGGTTTAGAAAAAAGTATTCCGAACACAGGTTGAAACAAGGGGGATGGATACGTGATAGAAGCACTGAGGAAATTGTTGAGGGCAAATATCATCATCATCATCATCATCATCATCATTTATTTATATAGCGCCAACATATTCCGTAGCGCTTTACAATTGGGGACAAACGTAATAAACTAATAAACAAACTGGGTAAAACAGACAAAGAGGTGAGAAGGATATACTGTATGTCCTTGATTTCTGTCTTATGTGTTTTAAAACTCCAGGGAGATTTCTTCGACTGTAGGAAAAGACGATGTACGGGTCCCTGGAGGTTATGAATGGACAGGGAAGGCAGGCTTCATTCATAAGGCCCAATTTGGGTCTTCCAACCTGCTAGTCAGTTGCTGGCTAATCAGAAGTTGCACATGTAACATGCTGTTAAAAAGCTGTGAGGCAGTTTCCTCACTATTTCACTACCTGCTAAACACCCAAGATGCCTGCTCAGATACAATGCAATTTGTTACCAGCAAGTTCTGTAATTATCTATGTGGTGACACTAGGTTCTTCACTTTAGAGAGGATGCTCCTGTTGTATTAGTTAGTAGCCAGCATAGCTAAGACTTTTTGTTTATGTTCTGCTTATTTTCCGGAGCTGCTAAATAAAACCAGATGTGGTTGACAGATGCATGTGAAGTGCATCAGCCAAATGCCCCAGTAGGCAGCACCCCTAACACCTGAAGTTCCGACATTATATATATATATATATATATATATATATATATATATATAAATATATATATATATAATATATAAATATATATATATATATATATATATATATATATATATATATATATATATATATACACACATATTTATATGTATATATATATATATATATATATATATATATTTATATATATATCGTGAAAAGCATTTTAAAAAAAATGCTGCTGACACAGGTTTGCTGAACCACATTGCTGTTTTATGCAGGCTTGTCAGGTTGGGATGTACAGCTACTGTAGTGGTTTCGGCAATCACACCACAAATATTTATAAAGTCATGTGACCCTAATGCTATCTAGGCAGACAGAACGCTCGCTGGATGCCGGCCACTCATTGGCATTGGTCGCACCACCCACAGTACAAGTCCAGCTACTTAAGCTTTGTTAAAGTGTAGCTAAAGTCTAGCCCTACTCAATTTTTGATGAAATATGATTGCTAAAATATTGCCTCATAAAGTATATGGATAATTTACTTATCTAATGTAAAGGATTGGAATGTACTCGTTAACACCCCTTCGTGGTCCTCTATCTGACCAATCTGGCTTCATTTGGAATGTGTTTGTAATTGAATCAGACCCTCTAGCAATGTCAGATAAACAATACGATTTTATGTATGTCTCTTGTTTCCATGTTACCTATAAACAGCTACAGCCTTCCCCTAATGCAAACTGACCATCTAGACATTTGTGTATTTAACACCCTGATTATAACTCAGTCTCCTCTTAGGGAATTAGTCTTTGAACGTAAAGACTTTTGGTGTCGCATCTGCTCTGTTTTTATTTATCAGAATTCTCAGTGTCAACAAGCAACGATTTTTAAAATTGAAACCCTAGACTAAGTGGCTCCTTGTTTTTGTAATGTGACCAGGAATCTACACAGTGCATTTGAAATGGTAATAGGGGACAGAAATCTTTTGATCCTAGAGTATAAAAAGCTGTACCTGAGAACGGACATTACTTATTCTTGTGAAGGCCTCAATACTGACAGTAAGCTGTGTGCTGCTTGCTATTCCTTTGCTATTATATTTCATATTTCTTGTTTACTTTACTGAAATCTCTATTTGAACCTTATTTGACCATCTGGGCATTTGAATTATTTTACCATTATTTTATTTTACTTTTTTAGCTTTCACTCAAGCACTACTCTTGTTGTTCCTTTAATTAATTACACCAGGTGCTCTAGCTGTGTCCCTGTGCATGTGTGTGGTAGTAGAGTGTGCAGACTTAATCCTGTCTGGAGCATGCAGATTCCCAGGAAAACTATTATTCTCATCTTTAACAGTATGTGACAAACTACCCCTATTGCCACAATAATATTATATGCATTAATATATATATATATATATATATATATATTCACACATACACATACACACACACACACTATTTTCATTGAGAGATACAGCATACCCCATATGTAATATGCTCTGCATGTTTACACAGATGTATCTTGCGCTGAACACATATAAGGTGGACGTGAGTACATTTAAAAGTTTGCCTGGTATATGCATTTGTTTCAGACTTGCACGCGTCTTGCTTGCAATGCATCCAATCAGGCCCGGTGCTCCCATTAGGCAACGTTAGGCAGTTGCCTAGGGTGCCGGACTCTGGTGGGCACCACAGAAGTAAAATGCAGTTAGTATTGTACTTTAATATTGTGCGGCGACCGCTGAGCATACCTACCACGGCCCGGTGCAGGTAGGTAGCGGGGAAGTCAGTGGTCTGCGTATAGCAAGTTGTACCACTGCTTATGGTGAGAAGACTTGTCCAGGTGCAGGTAGGTAGCGGGGAAGTCAGTGGTCTGCGTATAGCAAGTTGTACCACTGCTTATGGTGAGAAGACTTGTCCAGGTGCAGGTAGGTAGCGGGGAAGTCAGTGGTCTGCGTATAGCAAGTTGTACCACTGCTTAATAGGTGAGGATGTGTACAAGTGTAGATGAGTGGAAGCATACAAAGATAATAGGATGCAGACACTGAGAGCACAGAGGAACTTGATCCCAATAGGTATGCAGCGTATCCAACAAAGTCTATATAACGGTATGTGTGGCGCTGCTTGGTAGAGACTTGCTCAGCACAGATATGCAGGCCAATAATGGATAATCAATCACAGTTATGCATATAACAACTGAGTAGTACGGTTAATTCCAAACAGGTATGCAGCGTAACAATAACAGTCTATAGCGGGTATGGATACCACTGCTGAGCGTGGAGACTTGTCCTAGTGGATATGCAGCGTAAACATAGAAAGTCAATAACAGATAGGCATACCGCTATTCATCAGAACAGTCTGTCCACAGGGAGATGCAGGAACTGCAGAGACGCTGGACGGCAGAGACGAGTGTAGGAACCACAGGTGAGTAGATCCGGTAATCAGGGTCCAGCTGAGGACACAGGCAGGAAACAGGAGACTGTAGCAGGTATGGAAACCAGCGATGAGAAGCACAGGGAATCCACAGGAAGTGAAGACACTAGTAGTACAAAGGAGATAGTAGCGGGTATGGAAACCAGCGATGAGTAGTTCAGCAATCAGCAGGAAACTGAAGACACTAGTAGAACACAGGGAACACCTTCAGAGACTCACAGGCAATGAGGTAATGCACACAGGTGCCTTAAATAGGGAGTTGCCTGATCAACCAATTTGGATTAAAAGCAACAGTCACAATAGTTCTTGGGAGCTGCGCATGCGCAGTCCATTAGGATGGCGGACGGCTGCGGTTTAGGACAGGTTCCGGCAGGAAGGCTAGGGAGCCACGCACCAGCGCAGAGGCACTCACGGTCCGGTGAGTGACAGTAACCCACTATGGGACCATCCCGGGGGGCAGATTTGCCCCCAGCCCAGCCTGCCCCTGGTCCCTGTTTGGAAAAAGGATAGGTACAGGAAACATGGAAAGCCTAGCAATGAGTGATCCCTCTTGGTCTCACAAAACCAGACTGATGTTAGCCCCGACTTCTAAAATATAGGCCTCTTTCCCATAGCATGCTCTGACAATAAATGAATAGTATTTTCATTTAATAAATAAGCCTAATTCCCTTCCCAAAACCATTCCTTACATTATATGATTAATAGTCGCATTTTTAAAAAGCCCTCCTGTGTCTCACACTGTAGCAAATAACAATCAATGCATGAAAATAAGTACAATTTATGTCCACTGCTTTCAATGGCATGGTTAAACCAATTCATTTTCATTATAACATGAATAATAAAGGATCTTGTACAGCAGTTTTATTGCTTACCTGGTGTAGGCATTATATTCAGTTTTTTTTACACTACCATTGGCCCATCCAGGTTCGTCTACAGCGAAGGGGGAGGACACAACACTGACTATTTTCATCATAAATAATGGGGCGATGCTTTTAATAATGAAGGAATTTTAACACTTATGGTTAGCATTGATGTCTCACATTGCTGGGGTAATGGGTTAGATACCAACTAGTGCCATATCTGTGTGGAGTTCTCCCATAATCCAAAAATATACTGATAGATTATTTGCCACAAGAGTAGAGAAGAGTGGGGCGCACTCACTACCATGGTGGACCAGTACAACATAGCATCCCCTCCAAATACTAGTGTGTATTGTTAGTACATCCCCCCGCCCCAATAAAAGTTTGTACTATTGGAACATCCACTACCTAATAAATGTGTGTAGTATTAGTAATCCCCCACACCAATAGCAGTGTGCAATATTAGTACTCCCCCAACCCAATAGTACTGTGTAGTGTAGTATTAGTACTCCCTCACCCAAATAGTAATGTAGTATAGCGTTAGTACTTCTCCATCCTAATAATAGTATATAACATTAACAACATCCCCCTCCCTCCTAATATTAGTGTATATCATTAGTAAAAGAGAGGACATCTGAGATCTCAGATCTCAGTATTGTTTGAAGGTAGACCAACTTTATAGAATTTCTACACAGGCATTGTTAAAGAGGGTGGGACCATCAGACATTGGTTAATAGGTGTAAGCTAACAGTCAAGGCATTATTCTGATATCATCAACAAACCAACTTGCTACAAAGAGAGAAAATAAGTTTTGGATGTGATTCCTGTAACTTGAGAAAGGAGATGTCCCCAGTGATTCAATTGAATTACTACATACACAGTCTCATTATATTAGAGATGGTCACTGACCCCCGTGTTTTGGTTTTGTATTCGGTTTTGGATCTGGATTACCGTCGTGTTTTGGTTTTGGTTTTGGCTTTGCAAAACCGCCATTGCGTGTTTTGGTTTTGGTTTTGTTTGGTTTTATTTTGCTATTTTGTTGGAAAATCAATGTTTTTGGGCCTAAAATAACCCAATTTAGTGCTCCACCTGTTTCATAGATAAGTAATCTAATTGTAAAGCTAATAAATTATCAAAAAAAACAGTTTAATTCCTGGTAGGTAGGCCTTCATTTATTCTACACACAAAACAGATTGTCTTCCTCTTCATCTATGCATACTGGCAATGCAGCCATCGTCTTTTGATGTATATTACACCCTACAATTATAGTTAAATATGTAAAGAAATGGAAAAAGGCAGTTTGCTTTCTGTCACTATAGGCCCCCCTCCACTTGTTGAAAAAAACAAAAAATTCAGCCGTTATAGACTGTACAATATTAATTAAATTGGACAAAGCTAGTTTGGTTTCTGGCTCTATAGGCCCCCCTCCACTTGTCGAAAATACAAAAAAATTCAGCCGTTATAGACTGTACAATATTAATTGAAGTGAACAAAGCCAGTTTGGTTTCTGGTTCTCTAGGCCCCCCACCACTTGTCGAAAAATACAAAAAAATTCAGCCGTTATAGACTGTACAATATTAATTGAAATGGACAAAGCCAGTTTGGGGTCACTGTGTCTTTGACACCCTACCCTTAAGGAGAAATTGCCCAAACAGCAGCCTTTCAAGACGGTACATGATATGCAAATGCCACAAGTCCCTTTCCTCTTTGGGGGTAGATTGCACCCTACACTTACATAGAAGGTTTTAAAAAGATGTTATCATCATCATCTGGAGCTTCATCCTCACCCTCATCAGTGTGTATGTCATCATCACAGACTATCAATTCATCGCCGCTTGAATCCGACATTAGAGAACAGTCAGTGCTTGGATGTCTTGGATGGTGAAGGCCTTCCTCGTGGAAGATGTAATTCATTTTTATAAACATCATTTTCTCCACATTTTTGGGAAGTAACCTTCTACGGTGAACACTGACTTAGTTCCCTGCTGTGCTGAACACTCGTTCAGAGTACACACTGGAGGGTGGGCAGCTTAAGTATTGCAAAACAAGTTTGTACATGGGTTTCCAAATGGCCTGCTTTTCATCCCAGTAAGGAAAGGGACTGTCTGACATTTCCATATCAACTACCTCTTGAAAGTAATTCTCCACCATCCTTTGCATGTTTATACTCGTATTGGATGGAGTTATGGGCAAAGTGACAAATTTTTGGGAAAAATCCTTCAAACCAGCCAAGATGTTAAATTGTTCTGGTCTGCCCCTGCATCTTCCCTGCTTCTTTTTGGGAAATTTATTTTTTTACGAGCAGCAGCAGCTTGAGAAAGTGAAGGAGGACACGTCGTCAAGCCGCGGCCCAGTTCAGCGGCCAACTTGCTAAGCAATAGCTCCTTGCAAAAGTTCAAATCTCGCTCATTTACAAGTAAACACTCAATGTAGGTCTTAAACCTTGGATCAAGCACAGTGGCCAAAACGTACTGATCCGAGTTCAAGATCTTAATAACTCGAGGATCATTGTGAAGCGAATGAAGTACTTGATCGACAAGGCCAACATACTTTGCTGAATTGCTTGCTTTCAGCTCCTCCTTCATTTTCTCAAGCTGCTTTTTCAATAGTCTAATTAAAGGAATGACTTGGCTCAAATTAGCAGAGTCTGCACTCACCTCACACGTCACAACTTCAAATGGTTTCAGCACCTTGCACAGCACTGAAAGGATTCCCCACTGTGCAAGAGTGAAATACATCCCCCTCCTTTCCCAATGTCATGGCTTGTGCAATATGCTTGGATGGCTTTGCGCTGTTCCTCAATCCTCTGAAGCATGTACAGGGTGGAATTCCACCTAGTTATCACCTCTTGCTTAAGTTGGTTGCAGGGCAAGTAAAACTGCTCTTGGAGCTGCTGTAATCTCCTACATGCTGTGGCTGAATGCCTGAAATGGCCTGAAATTTTACGGGCCACCGAAGCATCTCCTGCACCTCACGGTTATTTTGTAGGAAGCTCTGCACCACCAAGTTGATGGTGTGAGCAAAACAGGGAATGTGTTGGAAATCACCCAGCTGTAATGCTCGCACTATATTGTTGGCGTTATCAGAAATGACATACCCTGGGAAGAGTCCAAGTGGTATAAGCCATGTATCAATCACATCTCTCAGTTTGCGTAATAAATTGTCAGCTGTATGCCTGTTAGTGAAGCCGGTGATACAAAGAGTAGCCTGCATGTGACAAATGTTACGTAGTGGTGTACATGCTGCTGCTGTTCCTGCTGGTGAAAGTGAATGACCAACCCAGTGGGCTGTCACAGTCATATAGTCTTTGGTTTGGCTACTTTCACTTGTCCACATATATGTGGTTAAGTGGACAGTGGGCAGAATGGCATTTTTCAGCGCAATCTCTACATTTTTACACACTTTTTGTTATAGTTGTGGAATTGCTTTATGGGAGAAATGGTGTCGCGATGGAATTCTGTAACGCGGACACAAAACCTCAATTAACTGTGAAAAACCAGCTGCGTTTATTGTGGATATTGGACGCAGATCTAACACTAACATTGCAGCCATGGCGTCTGTGATTCGCTTGGCGACTGGGTGACTGCTGTCATATTTGCTTCCCCTAGCAAATGATTGTTTCACAGTTAATTGCTGAAATGTAGGACTGCTCATTTTCTTGACCTGCCTCTGGGTTGACGATTCACCCCCAGCAGCAGCAACAGCAGCAGCAGCTGCAGTGGGACTAACGCTTTCTTCAGAGGAATCAATAATAGTGCAGGAGTCATCCAACCTTAATAAGTGGGATGCCGGGCTAACTCCGAGCGCTACTGAGGATATTGATGAGTATGGTGTGGTGGGTGTATTTTGTAGCCGTCGGGATGTCGGTGGGCGGAGGGTCTTAGCTGATGATGGAGTGTTTGTAATTTTTTGGGAAGAACTTTCAGCTTTTCCCATCACTTTGCCATAAACTCTCGTTAAATGGCGTAACATAGACGAGGTTCCAAGATGGTTAAGGTCCCTCCCTCGACTGACTGTGGCTTGACATACACTATAAATGGCTGTACAATTGTTGTCTGGATTTGGGTAGAAATAATTCCACACATAAGAAGTGGATTTTTTTGTTTTATGCCCAGGCATGACAATGGCCTTTTTCTTGTCACGTGCCAGAACTGCTGCCACTGGTGCAGAACTTACACAAACAACCTCATCCTCATCAACATCCTCATTAGCGCCCTCGTCGCCTACACAAATCTCCCCCTCATCCTCTTCCAATTCCAAAGTGGCATCCTCAATTTAATGTATCACCGGCTACACTCGGGCTATTAAGGCACACATCAGCAGAATGCTCACGATTAGACATCCCACTGTTGGATGGACTCTCCACAGGGATTGGTGTCATTTGTGAATCAGAGCAAACATTATCCTCTAATTCCTTACTGTTATCTTGCAGCTCAGCTTTGACGCGTAACAGTACTTGTGCACCAATTGTAGGCTCGGTAACTTTTTAAGATCTGCCATTAATAGCCAAAGGTGAAGGCCTCATTCTCTCTTTGCCACTGCTTGTGTAGAATGGCATGTTGGCAATTTTTTTTTTTATCAGCACTTATCTTTTGCTCAGTAACACTTCTTTTTCGCTTCAACACAGTAAAAAAAAATTTTTTGTTTTGTTTTTTGGACTGATTTCGAAACACTGTGTAGTTTGACATCGCCTTGCCCAGATGACGTACTGGGAACACTAACATCAGGACTGGTGACAGAACCTGGTTGCTCATTCTGCTCATATGTGGACTGCTTTGAATCCATTCTCAGCCCAAAGCACTTATAGTGCTAAAAATTATTTGGTAGATACTGCTGACAGATAGTAATTTTGACAGCCAGAAATATTTATGCACAATTATGGGGGACACCCCAAAAGCACTGGGGAGTGCTAAAAATTATTTGGTAGATACTGCTGACAGATAGTAATTTTGACAGCCAGAAATATTTATGCACAATTATGGGGGACACCCCAAAAGCACTGGGGAGTGCTAAAAATTATTTGGTAGATACTGCTGACAGATAGTAATTTTGACAGTCAAAAATATTTAGGCAAAATAAGGGGGGACACCCAAAAAACACTTTGAGTGCCAAATATTGAAAGAAAAAAAAACAACCCTCTATCCTCCTCTCTTCTCTAGCGATTTTTGTTAGCACAATTGGAGTCAGAATATTGTATTCTCTGTCCCTGCTCTAATCAGCCTGTGACTACACCCTGCTCTCTCTCTCTGTCAAATGGCGATGGATTGCTGTGGAGGCGTGTATTTATAAACTTCAAGTATCGCGAGAACCGAGCCCCGAGCCCCGACGACGTCACGATGACGTTCGGCCTCGATTTGGATTCCGAGCAGGCGGGAGTATACCGAGCCTACTCGGCTCGGAACTCGGATACCCAAGCTTCGGGTGGGTTCTTTTCTCGGGGAACCGAGCCCGCCCATCTCTACATTATATACACTATATTGGCAAAATTATTCGGACGCTTGACCATTACACCAACAGGGGTTATAATAACATTGTATTCAAATACATATACTTTAATATTTAGTTGGTCTCCCTTTTGCCAGTGATAATAGCTTCTACTCTTCTTGGAAGGCTTTCCACAAGATGTTTGAGTGTTTCTGTGGGAATTTGCACCCATTCATTCTATAGAGCATTCATGAGGTAAGGCATTCATGTTGGACGAGAAAGCCTGGCTCGCAATCTCCGTTCCAGTTCCTCTCAAAGGTGTTTGATGAGTTTGAAATCAGGGCTCTGTGAGGGCCTGTGAACTTCTTCCCCACCGAACTCCTGTCTTTTTAGTTATTACTTTGTGCACTGGGGCACAGTCATGTTGGAATAGAAAATGGCCTTTCCCAAACTGTTGCCACGAAGTTAGAAGCATAGCATTGTCCAAAATGACATGGTATGCTGAAGCATTAAGATTGCCCTTCACTGGAGATAAGGGGCCTATCTCAAACGCTGAAAAACAGCCCCATACCATTATCCCACCTCCACCAAACTTCACAGTTTGAATAATGCAGTCAGGCAAGTAACGTTCTCTCGGCATCCACCAAACCCAGAATCGCCCGTCTGACTGTCAAACAGAGAAGCATGATTTGTCACTCCACAGAACATGTTTCCACTGCTTCACAGTCCAGAGTCGGTGTGCTTTACACCACTCCATCTAATGCTTGGCATTGGTCTTGGTGATGTAAGGCTTGCATGCAGCTGCTCGGCCCATTCCCTTAAGTTCCCACTGCACAGTTTTTGAGCTTACATTAATGCCAGTGGAAGTTCGGAACTCTACAGCTATGTAATCAGCAGTATGTTGGTGACTTTAACACACCATACGCCTTAGCAGTCAATGACCAGCTCTGTGATTTTACGTGTCCTCCTGCTTCATGGCTGAGTTGCTGTTGTTCCTAAATGCTTCCACTTTCTAATATTACTTACAGTTGACCGTGGAATATTCAGAAGGGATGAAATTTCACAAACCGTATTATTGCAAAGGTGGCATCCTATCACAGTACCACGCTTGAAATCACTGAACACTTTATAATGACCCATTTTGTATCACAAATGTTTGCAAATGGTGACTGCGGGCCTGAGTCATTAAGGAAAGTAAGGCAAAAAAAGGGAGTAAACGTTCTCCTGGACAAACCGTGTTACGATGCAAGGGGTACAAATTAGTATATAATTTTACACATAAGCTAAACTGGCTGTCTTTTCATGTAGCACACAAATAATAGCTTTATTTTTACACTGAAATTTAAAGTTCATCTAGGACATGCTCTATTAAAACTATAAATCTGCCCTCACATTTAAATTTACCTCCCCCTTCAATGTAGCATGGTCTTGTCCAGGTGCACAGTTACTCCTTTTTAATGCTTTGCTCTCCTTAATGCCTCAGGCCCTGCATGGCTAGGTGCTTGATTTTATACACCTCTGGCAACAGATGTGATTGAAACACCTCATTTCAATAATTAACAGGCGTGGCCAAATACTTTTGTCCACTTTACTCATGTCAAAGATTAAAACTTTCCCTGTCTATGCCACACACTAACTTTATATCACCAATTATGCCACCATTAAGCTTTTTTTTTAAGAGCTGTCAAATATATTTAGATCTGACTAGATTGTAAATATAAAGCATATTCTTTGAACCAAGTTGAGGGGGATCTCAGTGTGTTGTGAAAGAACCATGCTGTCAGACTAAGTAATTACTGAACATATTCTGACAGAACTCTACTGTATACTTAGTTAATAGAATAGTGGTTAAAAAAAAGCAATGCACCTTAGCCCATAGTGACAAATTTTTCAGCTTTTAGAAGACAAGTGTCTGACTAATGAAAGCTAACAAGGGATTGAAAATTTTACATAAAGCAACTTACATTTTAGGTTTAATTTTCAATGCATGCAGTTATGTCACCTTAGCACCATACCCCTTTGTGTGTAAAGGTACAAAATCAAAGTACTGTATCTCCTAGCAACCAATGCATTTGTTTTTATTTTCTAAACTGAACTAGAAACATGAGGAAGTTTCCCAGCTGCGCTACTTTTCTGCAGCTTAAAACTCATTCAAATGAGCAAAACTACATTTAGGCCGTATCATTTGTAGGTAGTAGTATTCGCAAAACACTGCTGTTCCCCTTTTTTTTACCCTTCCTTATTTGTTTCCAGTCTGAAAAAGATTTTTAAAAAAACAAGATGCAGGATAGTGCAGTGTTTTATTCTATAAATTTCCAAGTTAAAAAGAAACAAAATGTACATTTAAAAATTTTCAATGTATGCAAACCTTAATCTTTCATTCCGAAACAGCTTTGTACACAACATTTCCAGGTGATATCTCCTGGCAAAAGAATATCAATTCCAGTTCAAACCTCTCAGGCCAGTGCACATATGCTATTAACATGTTTACTTCATGTGACTTCATCATGGGTACAGGGGGGGCCCTAAGAGGCTAGAGTGGCAACGCTGGATCCTTACCCAAATTTTGCCGTGGCGCCCATTGATGTACTGTTCTTCCCTTGATACAGAGCATTATATTCATCAGAGGAAGACATTAGTTATGCTGGAATGCATGCATGTTCTGGGCAGTATAATCCCACATGGGGCACATTAACACATTTATAGGTATCTAGCATCAAGGCATACAAAACAGCAGTGTAATATAGGAGTTTACAGTGACTAGTAGTTAAGCAAAGAAACAATGATTGAATTACAAACTGTTATTAGACCTAGCTGGTACTGGACAAATTTTACAGGGGGTAATAGCCCAGAAAATGTAATCAAATTTGGAAATATATAAAATCAGTGTAATTAATTCACAGTATCAGAAGGAACCTTAATCTTATCACATTACCTTAAGTCTCCCAGCAGCTTTTAAAGACTAACAATAACAGGGAAAAGCTAATAAGCTGACATTAAATCACTTGAGCACATGGTGCAAGATAATATAGAGGCTCATTTTCCTGACTACTACACAAATAAGATAAGCTTGAATTCAGCATAAAACAATTAATCTTGTAACAGACTTTGTGTCCTTGGATATCCCTGAGCAAGGTATTGCATGCCAACTTAGGCTAATTAACAGGTGCCCTCTGGTTTGTTTATAAACCATATATGAGGTTTTATTCTCAGTACTTCTCTTTTTTATGTGATGAAAAAAATATATTTGTATGTATTGCTGACTTTGTCAAGTATTCACCTAAGAATTCTGCAGTGCAATAGAGGTAGTCCTAACTGTAGTACTTGTATACTAAAAGCTGTTCTATGATTATAATATTGTACCTAACTCCTACGTGCATCCACTTAGAGGTGTACAAGTGGTGCATTGAAGATATTTCGATGTTAGAAATATATTAACAAGTAGCCCCTGATGGAAATGAAACTGTAGCAGATGTTACAGTAATACTGATGTGTATGACTATAAAAACCACAGAACTCTGAATGCAACTGTGTAACTATAGTAGGAGATATTTTATTATGTTAGAAAACAATCACAGCACAAAATCTGATGATGTAAATAAACTTAAATAGTTCATACACATGTTCATACTTATATAATATTTGTGTGTGCATATATAGGACCTCATTTAGATTTGGACGCAAAGTCCGTTGTAGGCGCATCCAACAAAAAACACTATCATGCATGTGCAGAAAGCACCAAATCCGCCTGCATCTTGGACACTTGCGCCTAAAACAAACTTTGCATCCGACTCTAAATGAGGTCCATAGTTTGTGTGTCCTATTTTCTTGCTCTACCTTAAACCAACCTCAGTTTATTGCTTTAGGATTTGCCAACTACTATAGTTAAAATTGCATAGAAAACACAATTAGAAAAAAACACATTAATTTATTGAAAGGTTTATGTTGATTGCAAATTTCCAGACCATTAAGAAAAGATAGTTATCCTGTCATAATGTAATGATGAAAGGCACCATCCTGAAGAAGCATTAATAACAGGGGGGAAATCAGTTAATGGTTCTTCTGATATTGTTGGCCAGATTCATCTTTGACCATAAGTCCCGTTTTGTGCCATATTTTGCATGACGTAGCTCTTCGCATTCTCATCATCATTATCATCCCCATTTATTTATATAGCGCCACTGATTCCGCAGCGCTGTACAGAGACCTCATTCACATCAGTCCCTGCCCCATTGGAACTTACAGT